>NC_064615.1:545789722-546095473 GCF_023898315.1 Schistocerca nitens
CGGTTCTATTAAATTATCACTTAAAGGGTGGTCTGATTAGTCGTGGAGGGAACAGGAGGAAACCACGCCTCCAACATCATTGTCACTGTGGAACTGAAGCAATATCAATGAATATTGGTTCCGAGTCTGTCGCCGTATGGGCTAATACGTCGTTTGGTGGAAACACTAAACACATGGAAGAAGTCACAGTGTGGACTTAGCGATGATTTAACGCCATCATACAAGACCTTAGCCACATATTTTAAAGTAAGATCAGTCTGGCAGTACTGCATTTGTCTGTTGGAGACGTATCTATAAGCGCTCTAAAGACATCAGATACTTTCTACAGGATTTTTATCAGTACTTTCGAATGTCTGTGTGTTTCGTTTAATGAGGTTACTGCCGATTTGTACCATCGTCTGTGTGAACTAGCTTTATATCTGTAATGATCTTGATGTCTGCAGTCCATGGAGAACTTAAGGTAGCCATATTGACTGAATAAAATATTTCCTTCTACTGAGTTGTTATTACGTGCTAACTAACGTCAAGCAGTTACAACCGGATAATACGCTCCTTTTTTTTCCTTTATTGAAGTTTGATTCCCCCAGAAGAGGGCGGACTGGCAGCAGCTTAGTACACCGCGCTTCAGCCTACAGATTTTTTTTTTTTAAATGAAGATTATAAATAATAAAAGCAGGCGATAAAATCGGTGACTTAAATGGTAAAATGGCGGAAAATTGTGGAACTTAAAACATAAAACAAAGGGTTGGCGATGCTAATAAAATACACAGAAAGCAGACAGGTAAAATAATAGACAGACAATTAGGTTTCTGATCGCAAGAGATATAAAAATCACACCCAGCGACAGCATAATTTCTGTTCGCAACACTTTGGAAAAGACGCACATCACTGAACGCTCGCTTGTACACTGCACTAAAAAGTTGGCACAAATATGACACACCACTGCCGAGAGCAGATGGGGGGGAACCTGGACAGATGATGGGAAAGAAAAGGGGGGAAGGAGAGGAAAAACGAAGTGGGGGGAAGGAGCCGACGGAGGACGACGACTCATAATAAGGGGGGGGGGGGGCTGGGCAGACGCGAGAGGGAGTGGGGAGAGTCAGAGGAGGGTTAATACGCTCGTAGACGACTGACATACAAGTCTCGTGTATGTGCTTTCCCGAGATGAGTTCCTGTCATCGTCGAGGTTTATCAGACCTTATACAGTGTGGCGGTGTATTGTTGTGTAACGACATCAGAAGCACACCTTGAAAAAAGTGGTCTTGGGTTATCTTGGTCGGATAAGCTTGAGCTTGTAGGTAAGTACCTTTACAACATAGACAGAGCCACCTGTCGGGGAACGCATAGCGCAGCTCCATATAACAACGTTTGCATTCCGCTGCATAGGGGTTCAGAATGTTATAGATACAATAATTTGTCAGCAATGTCAAATTTGCTTCATGTTACAAATGTACTACATACCACTGTGAATTGCCAATGATTACTTGTGGGAGGTACCAACCTCGCCAGTGAGGTACGTCCATTCGTTTGGAAAAATCCCAATCAATGTGAAGAGCTACTTTTGTTATTACATACATTGCACTCCACACGATACCATAGGATTCTCAGGAGTTCGAACATGATAGCAAAGCGGTGCTACAACGGATTCTCCCAGTTTCCAAGTCCAGTTTGAGTAAATGTTCCGACTCACTTCACTGTAGACACGAAGGGAAGGAAACTTTTAATGAAATTAGTGGTTACTTCCTCGAAAGAAGTAATTCAAGATGTTTATGTGAAAGGAATACATTTAGGAAATTAATGTTTGGCTGTGAGTTCCATACACTTTGCGGAAATGAAAGTTATAGTAATGCGTGTGTAGAAATGTTACCGCCTTAATGTGTGACCTGTTACAGAACAGTAGGTAAGAAGTCAGTAGCGTTCGAGATGTGTACATAACAATATCCCTCAGATACTTCACTAACGTCACGGACAAGAAAATAGCATTTATTCCTCCCGATCTCTCTCAGTAAGTGATGAACAAGTGCCTAGAGAAGTGTGTGCATCATGGCGCTGACAGAATCTCTCAGTTTTCGTCACAGACTGAAATTCGCTACAGCTATGAAGCCGGAAGTTGCTAGTGATGCTGATGAACCATAGTGTCGGAGCAACAAACTTTGAACGAGGCCAAAGCGATAGTAAATACGAGACCATCGTCGTAAATCTAGTGAAGGCATATTTGTAGAGATAACATATCTAGTGTTAAGACAGCATAACTTACGTACTTCACAGGAAAAGTTTATCTGCTGGGCGTAATATCATGCTAAATTTAGTTATATGCGGTGGACTGTATTAAAGAAGATTGTGATCGAACTTCTGCCCGGTGGTGATGGCTGGGCTTAATGGCTTGTAGAGGATAATGACAATGAAAAGAGTAGGATAGGAACAGCACGGTCAGACCCATCGCAGAACGCATGCCACAAGGATCGGTGCTGCGTCACAGCCTACGCCCACTATAGTGCTCAATTCACACGAAGCAGATGGCCGCACGCCATGCTCCGTCGTCTTCAGAATGTCTGCAGTTCAGGAAGCACGAATGACTGAGAATAGTTTGAATATCGTGGGTTGAAGCAGTACTTCCATTCTGTCTTGAAAATAGTCACATCTCAATATTAACGAGTCATTTTGATGTGCAGTGCAATAGTAACGACTGGTCTTATGGTCGCCCCACACATCTCTCAAGTAGTTCCTTTGCGAGAGGTTGTAAAAAGGACATACTGACTTATGTGTCAGACGTGTGTGAATCGATACTCAGAACAATCAGAGTTTTATGCCTGCCAAAGGAACATCTACACAGTATTGAGTACACTGTATATGCACTATGCCATCTTTAGAACAAACAAGGCTCTTGCATGTAATTTACAATACAAAGAAGTTAATGTGCTAAAATCGAGAACAAATTTTAAGATGCAGTCACAGAACACAGTATCTTATAGTAGATCGTCACTCTCTAATAGTTCTTAGCATCTCTTAGGCCATAAATTTTAGCTGCAATAATATGTCGCAAAGGTAGTCATATAATGGGTGTAAACACATTCAAATTCTTATTGCTAAAGTGCATTATTAATATGTGTAACAAGACTATCAACAATCTTGATCATGCTGAGACTTATACATGATAAAATCTAATAGGTAATGATTAGCACCTTATCTGTATGGCGCCTTAGCTGTTAGCTAGCTCAATAAATATGTAACTATACAGCTGAGATGGTTTTCATTAATCTAAAACTTTGAACATAGCTGCTAAGGTTGAGTGACCGTGTCAGAATTATATTGGAACAAATAAGCCCTCGGTCACAAATATTAAGTCAAAATTGACCTGGTTTCGACGCTACTATGAGCATCGTCTTCAGATTTAGACTAACTGTTCTAAAACATATTAGGTATACAGTACATTAATAAAATTAATGTTTGTACTGAGTGGAAATGATGCAGTACTTATAAGTCACATATTAAAACAGATCTGAGCCGGAAAGGCGACGTCATGAACAGTTGTGAGATGGCGAGCCGCTAAGGGCTGCTCGTACTGTGAACAAGGGTTGCAACGAGACTGACCTAATATGTTTTATAACAGTTACTCTAATTCTGAAGACGACGCTCATAGTAGCGTCGAGATTATGTCAATTTTGACTTAATATTTGTGACCGATGGCTTATTTGTTCCAATATTTTCGTTAATCATTCAAAAGACTGTCCATGCACAAAATGTTCTTGGTTTCCAATCCGCGTCAGTTCCTATAAAACTCTCGAGCTCTCGATGATTAGCTCCGCATTGTTGTCAGTAGTAAAACTACCGACTGCCGGGACAGCGTTTTTTCCTCTCTTTATTGTGATTTCATTCCCCTACCCCAGAGATGAAGATGGGCTGGGGAGGACTGGCAGCAGCACAATCCGTCTCTCTTCAGGCGTGTGATATTAAACAGTAATAACAATAATAATAAAAAGATGAAAACAATACATATAAAAGGCGATAAAGAGGAACATAAGAACCGAATAAGTGGGGGTTAAAAACGCATGTACGCGGAGACCTTAATTATGGGATATTTAAAAAAAAGTCCACAAAGTTAAAAAAAACATCTGGTGATTTGTGTAACACGTAAAAAACACTGAAGTCACATGCACAAGTTGAAGGTTGGCCACAGTATTAAAACATACCAGAAAGATTACACTTTAAAACAACTGTACGAGACGGAGCACACACGAAGAAAAGCAAAAACTGCATGGAGGGACATGACGAGGGAGGGGAGGCCTTGGGACTGCCACTATTTCCCGCTTTCATACCAACGATTACGGCCTCTGGCACCAGTCAGAGGGGGCCGAAACGAGGGGTAGGCTGAAGGCGAGTTGGGCAGCTCACAGCAGCTCCGGCACCTGCAGGACCCAGTGACGTCAGGTGGCGCGATGGGCCGGCGCCACGTTTGAAACTGCCGCTCCCGCCCCCCTTAAGCATCCGCCGTTCCTCCCTTTCGACGCCCGAAGCCCGCCGCCATGCCCTACTTAGTGTGTATCCCTGGTCTCTGTTGCAATTACTTTTGAATACATTATGGGAAAGGCAGTGATCAATGTCTTACAACTATTTACTATTAAAAACTGTATTGATCACGAATTATTTATCAAGGTGACCGGTTTCGACCACAACTGTGGTCATCTTCAAACCATTGAGTAGGAACCTGTTTCTGTTGGAGAATCACTACTACCATTCTCTAACAGAAAGAGGTTCCTACTCAATGATCATTGTAGTGGTAGAACCGGTCACCTTGATAAATAAATCGTGATCAAGACTGTTTTTAATAGTAAATATCTGTTCCAATTGTTGCTGTTCATTCTAATATCGGCAGCCTCTTTTATAAGTGATTCCCAGTATGTTGACGCATGAGCCAAGACTCAGACAGTACTTTGTGTCCGTTTTTGAGGCAATGCTCAGCTATGACCGACTTGTCGAGCTCCCTGTGCTTAGTACGTCCCTTGTGTACGGTACAACGCACCGCAACTATGCTGATTGTCAGGGCTATATAGATGCTGCCTCACTCGCAAGGTACACTATACACACCGGCGACAAGGGAGGGTAATGACATCACAAACAACAACAGTACTGGCAGTCAGTAGTTTTACTACTGTCGACGATGGCGGAGCTAGCCATCGAAAGCTCGAGAATTTTGTTGGAAATCATGTGGCTTGAAAACTGACACGATTTTGTCTAGTCATGTCGCCGCGAAAGACTTCGCGGACACAAGACTTTTGTTGTTTTCCAGTAATTCTCCTCTCTATTTTAGAGGAATTTTCATACAGAACTTCAACTTTTTACTACATCAGAAAGAAACTGATTGTTCAAAAGTAGTTATTAAATCAGTTTGTAATCTCTGCGAATGGCTTGTTTGTTGGCATGTTACAATGTCGAGATAATCGTACTTATTTTATTTTTTTTATTATGAATTTGGCCAGCTATGGACCGCATACAACTTAAGACTTATGGTATTTCTTTTTCTTCCGTTCTTCTCAGTACTTCTTCATTTTCTCGCCAACTGCTCGTCTCTGCTCATCTGTCCACACTCTCTTGGGTCGAGGTTTTGGCGCATCTGCTTCATAGTTTGCGTTTTCTATAAGTAGCCTAAAGTTATTCCTGTCACGTATTATTTCTTCTGTAACACCTATTTTGTTGGCGTCTTTCTTTACTGCTTCTATCCGTCCTACAGTATTTTTCAGCTTACTAACGTAATTAAAAATTTTCTTTGTAATACGTGTTTCTTCCATTCTTTTTAAATGCCCATAAAATTTTAGCCGTCTCTTCCTCATTGTATCTGTGATCCTTTCTGTATTTTTGTATAGGTCTTCATTCCTCCTTTTAATCCACCTATTTTCCGTGTTTTTCTCAGGACCTAGAATGTTTCTTAATATTTTTCTCTCTCTTTTTTCTAGTTCTCTTAATTCGCCTTTCTTATTCAATGTTAGGCACTCTGATCCATATGTTGCTTGCGTCCTAATAACTGAATTATAATGTTTAATCTTTGCTTGTATGGATATTGATTTCTTATTGTAGTAGTTTTGTGTTAATTTATATGCAAATTCCAACTTTTTTATTCTTTCTTTATTTGTTGTGTTATCCAGTCCATTGGCTTGGATCCACTCCCCCAGGTATTTGAATCTATCAACTCTTTTAATTTTTCCATACTTTGTTTTCATAAACTTTTCTGTATTATGTTTGTGTTCTATATACTCGGTTTTTTCGTAGGATATTTTTAGCCCAGTCTTTTCAGCAATCTCGTGTAACATATCAAGCATAACTGTTGCGTCTGTTCGGTTTTCAGTTATCAGTGCCATTTCATCTGCAAAGGCTAAACATTTTACTTCAAATTTGTTCTTTCCTTGGCCCATACTTATACCCTTTGTGCCTCTGTTTTTTAATGTGTTTTCCCATGTTTTTACTACTTTATCTAAAACCAAGTTAAAGAGAATTGGGGACAGTCTGTCACCTAGTCGAACTCCTGTTTTGATTTTGAATGGTTCCGAAATTTCGCCTTGAAACTTAATTCTTGATGTTGTATCTGTGAGAGTTTGTTCAACAAGTCTTCTGGTGTTTTCATCTACCCCTGATTCATAAAGTATCTGGAATAGTGTTTGTCTGTCAACTGAGTCGTACGCCTTCTTTAAGTCTACGAAAGTAACTACTGTATGTTTATTTTGTATAGCTCTCAATCGCAAAATTGTTTTTAAATTAAGAATCTGTTCTGCACATGATCTACCTTTTCTAAATCCTGCTTGATAATCTCCTATATTAGGTCCTGCTTGTTCCTCTATTCTATTTAAAAGTGCTTTAGAAAGTATTTTATATGTCACTGGTAACAAGGATATGCCCCTGTAGTCGTTGGTGTCTGTTTTATCTCCGTTTTTATGGAGAGGGTTGATCAATGCTTGTTTCCAGTCACTGGGTATGATTCCTTTTGTCTAAATGTCTTTAATTACTTAATTTTCTGACATGCGGATAAGCCCCCTAGTTTCCACATTTCTGCCACTATCCCATCCTCACCTGTTGCTTTGTTATTCTTCAATGCTTTGATAATCTTTTCTATTTCTGCTACTGTAGGTGGTTCCGACGGTGGATTTTCATGTTGTGGTTTTTGAAACTGTAACCTGTCATTAGGCTCCTCACAATTTAATAGATTTTCAAAGTATTCAGCTAAGATTTGGCAGTTCTCTTTATTGCTTAAAACCATTTTTCCATTTTTATCTTTAAAATGTAAACTTGGTGACTGGAATCCTGTTAAAACTTCTCTGAAAGTCTTATAGAAGTCTCTTGTGTTGTTCCTTTTGAAATCAGAATCCATTTCTTCTAATCTGTCTTTGTCATATTTTCTTTTCACTGATCTGATGATTTGTGCTGTCTTTTTCCTTTCTTCTTTAAACTCTTCCCTGTATTCGTGTTTCTTATTACTGTTCCATTTTTTCCATGCCTTTAGTCGATTGTCAATTGCTTCATCACACAGCACGTTCCACCATCTGTGTTTTGGTATTCTTCGTGGCCGTCCCATTTCTTTAACTGACTCTATCATTGTTTCTTTAATTTCTTCCCAATTATCCATTTTTCGTGTGTTTAGTATATGACAGAATTTGTCCTGCTTTTGCGGGAGAAATTTAGTGTTTACTCTTGGATATCTTCTTGGTTTTGGTTTAGGTTTGTTTGGTTGGAACATGGTCTTTATTTCTGTCAGATAATGATCTGAGTCTATGTTTAGGCCCTTCCTCACTCTGACATCCAAGATTTCCTTGTAGTTGCGAGTCGTTATTGCCACATGGTCCAACTGATATTCACCTTGGTTTGGATTAGGTGATACCCACGTTTTTTTCTTTCTTGCAAGTTTCCTGAAACATGTCGAAATTAATTTTAGATTAAACTGTCTACAAAAATCTATGAGTCTTTCCCCATTTCTGTTGGTTCTTGCATGTGCTGGATAATCTCCAACTACTGATTTAAATTTTATTTCTTTGCCAAATTGTGCATTAAAGTCTCCCACTAAAATTTTTATATGTTCTTTGGGTAATATGGATGTTTCGTTTTCAAGCATTTCCCAAAAATCTTCCACTTTGTCAACATTTGTTCTGTTATGTTGGTTAATAGGTGCATGTGCATTAATAATAGTGTAGCGTTTATTATCTAACTTGAACGTCAGAAATGAAATTCGTTCTGATGGAGAGCTAAAATTAGTTATTGATTCTGTAAGTTGCTCTTTGACCATAAATGCGGTCCCTAATATAGTCGTATTATTGGAATTTTTAATGGCTGGTTTTCCTTTGTAGATCTTATATCCACCTGATTCAAATGCATTTTCCTCCAGATACCTTGTTTCTTGAACAGCTAATATAAGTATGTTGCGTTGGTTGATAGTGTCCGTTATGTGTTTTAGTTTTCCAACTTTCATAAGTGTGTTGATATTCAGAGTCCCCAGTAGTTGTTTTTTCTTGGGCCTTATCTTTGAAGAAGTACTAGGAAGCTCCGACTCTTCCTTACATGATGTTCTAGGCTCTCCAGAATCCAAAGGCCTAGTTGCACCGCCATGAATAGCGATGGAAGATTGGTTACTTCCTGGAGTAGTTTTCATTTTGAAATTTACCTTCATGTCTTAGGTTAAAGTTTGGTTTGGGGAAAGGTAGTTGCCTGGATATTTTTTATACTACACAATAGTTCAAATGTCTTTGAGCACTATGGGACTTAACATCTGAGGTCATCAGTCCCCTAGATCTTAGAATTACTTAAACCTAATTAACCTAAGGACATCACAAACATCCATGTACGAGGCAGGATTCTAACCTGCGACCGTAGCGGTCGCGCAGTTCCAGACTGAAGCACCTACAACCGCTCGGCCGCAGCGGCCTGCTATACCACTGAAATGGAACAAATTCTACTGCTGGTACTCACTGACAAGTGCTTCGCTTTATCGGCATGCAGTACATATTCAGGCCGAGTTTATTTTATAGAGGACTGTATCTACCTCGGAATCTAGACGGCTAAGCCACGATCCCCCTTTCCCTTTGGCATACAACGTACCACCGACGAGCTCAACTGTAGTCCCTGAATCATGTTGCAACATTACAGCAGTACTGCAAAGGCTCGGACCTTTCATCCCTTTACATATCAGCATAGACATTTTCAAGAGAAAATTAATGTGAAGATTGGACACACAGACACATATGAACAGTCATCGGCCTACGCTTCGTCCATGAAAGTAAGGGGGCCGACCAATCATATAAAGATATAAAGAACTCGGTGCACTTCCGAGCTGTAAACGTAGTACAAGTGTAAGTAATGAACTGCCTTTGCACTAACCTTCAAAATACAAGATACACAACAAGGCACACGTGCTAATATCCAACGCCGTTCAAGCATTTTCGCTATGGAATAAACTTGACAATGTATTTACCGAGCAAGCAAATATGGACGACTAAAAGCTCAAGAACAAGCAGGACACAGTTGTATTAATGGGGATGTGGTCAAAGGAATTCTACTTTTGTGACAAGCTCTTGGGCTTGTGGGGAACCACTTCTTGCTAATGAATAGCTTTCTCTATATTGCGCATCCAGAACATGATCTGGTCACATTGAAACAACAGCTGTCCGTGCCGTTAAGGAAATGGGATAAGCGACCTATATGTTATGAACAATAAATAGTAACACCTTTAGAAAAGTTTTTCA
Source organism: Schistocerca nitens (assembly GCF_023898315.1). NCBI lineage: Eukaryota > Metazoa > Arthropoda > Insecta > Orthoptera > Acrididae > Schistocerca > Schistocerca nitens. The sequence goes on from NC_064615.1 coordinate 545,799,442, forward strand.
CTGTTACTAGCGTTCAAGCTATACATTCAAATCGCTGATTTTCTATCATAATGGTACATGGTTTCATTGACAACGTGCTGCCAAATTAAAAATAAACCTGTTGGTTGTAAATAGAGGTTGTATTACTTTTCCTTTGTAAACCTCAACTAATGGTAAAAGGACTGAGTACACCTCTGAAGAAAGCATTATCTGCAGGTTGCGGTCTTCAAAACGCCATGGTGAAATGCGTTGACGCTTCGGTTAAGGCAAATACCTATATTTCTTTACCAAAAACAGTTTAAATAATTAAGTGAAGATGGAGGATAACTAGATGTTGAATAATGTTTATCGATGGATGTCACATATATCTGAATGACGTTAAGCAACGTACGTGGAATCCAGGAGTATAGCCATTCCTATCAAAAGCGGTATTTTCTAGCGCTTTGTGGCGTTATTGCTTGGACAATGTTCTACAGTGAATACAGTCACTATTTATGTTTGTATTTCTTCAATGAATCTTAAAGATATGCACTGTTAGCCTCCAGCGTGGTTTTCAATAACTTCTTTTTTCCCTGGTTACTAGGTAAGTACCATATGATATTATGCGGAATTAACGGCAGCTAAGGTGGCATCACTGCGTGTGTGCAAGTTTGATGTTTCAGTTAATTACAAGCTAACCGTGAACTAAAATCTTACTACATAAATATTTTATCTTAAGCTATCAAACTAATAATAAAAACATCCAACTGTAAAATAAAATAGCTGTCATTATGTTTCTATGATTTTGAGTGACTATCAACTGGTGGTACAAAACGTTTGCATTTCAAATTAAAGTTAATGTAGTACACGTATTTGATACTAAGAAAAGAATATGTGTTTCCAGATATTATTTTGTCACACAAACTGATTAATGTTATAGAAGCTTTATTACATAGTGTTGTGGTATAGTCTCGTAAGCCAGTCTCCGTTTAATTCCATATATTTATAGAACTTCATTAACACAGAAAAAAAAAGAAATTGTGCGCCAGGAAAGACGACGTTGATTTTGATCCGATAACGGCATATGCCATCTATGGCATAGTAGTTGCACTGATAATAATCTACGAACAGATAGCGTAGTGGCATAACTACCAGAGCAGCGCCATATGTGTCTACCCTTTAATACGAAATGCTTACAGCAAGAAGACTCAGTGTCGTTGAAACGTGTGAAGCAAGCAGGCAACCATGCAACGGAGACCCACTCGTGTTTCCTACGGCCAACTGAGTGAATTTGAAAGGGGTCCAACTGTGGCATTCAGAGTGACGGGATGGTACTTTCGGTGATTTGGCACACAAGTTGAACGTGCAGCATCAGTTGGATAACGGTGCTGGTATCAGTGGTCACGTGAACATTCTCAGACCCGTAGATGAGATTCTCGACGTCCACGCAGCACAGATGCCAAACTTGATCGTCGTATTGGCTAGCAATGGCAGATGGTAGAGTCACCACAGCACAGATAAGAGGACTTGTGAGCCCATATATCCGCATGGCTGTAACGGATCGTGCAACCACGTCTCGATCCCTGAGTCAACAGATGGGGACGTTTGCAAGACAACAACCATCTGCACGAACAGTTCGTCGACGTTTGCAGCAGCTTGGACTATCAGCTTGGAGACCATGGCTGCGGTTACCCTTGACGCTGCATCACAGACAGGAGCGCCTGTGATAGTGTACTCAACGACGAACTTGGGTGAACGAATGGCAAAACGTCATTTTTTCCCATGAATCCAGGTTCTGTTTACAGCATCATGATGTCACATCCGTGTTAGGCGACATCGCGGTGAACGCACATAGGCAGCGTGTATTCGTCATCGCCATACTGGTGCATCACCCGGCGTGATGGTATCGGGTGCCATTGGTTTCTCGTTTCGGTCACCTCTTGTTCGCATTGACGGTACTTTGAACACTGGATATTGCATTTCAGATGTGTTACGATCCGTGGCTCTACCTTCATTCGATCCCTACCAAAACCCTACATTTCAGCAGCATAATGCACGACCGCATGATGCAGGTCCTGTACAGGCCTTTCTGGATACAGAAAATGTTCGACTGCTGCCCAGGCCAGCACATTCTCCAGATCTCTGACAAATTGAAAACGTCTGGTCAATGGCGGCCGAGCAACTGGCTCGTCACAATAGGCCAGTCACTACTCCTGATTGACTGTGGTATCGTGTTGAAGCTGAATCTGCAGCTGTACCTGTACACGCCATCCAAGCTCTGTTTGACTCAATGCTCAGGAGTATTAAGGCCGTTATTACGGCCAGAGGTGGTTGTTCTGGATACTGATTTCTCAGGATCTATGCACCCAAATTACGTGAAAATGTAATTACATGTCATTTCTAGTACAATATATTTGTCCAATGAATACCCGTTTATCATCTGCATTTCTTCTTGGTGTGTCAATTTTAATGGCCAGTAGTGTATATTATCCAACTACTTGCTATATGCCAGCCGAAGTGGCCGTGCGGTTAAAGGCGTTGCAGTCTGGAACCGCAAGACCGCTACGGTCGCAGGTTCGAATCCTGCCTCGGGCATGGATGTTTGTGATGTCCTTAGGTTAGTTAGGTTTAACTAGTTCTAAGTTCTAGTGGACTAATGACCTCAGCAGTTGAGTCCCATAGTGCTCAGAGCCATTTGAACCATTTGAACTTGCTATATTTTGTTATTATTTTGAAGCCAGAGCTGATATTCCACCTTTCATCGATATATACGCGTAACATGTATGATTTGTTGGTTGCTCGAATGGAGGTGGACAGGCGCACTGGCCCGGCTGACACATGTCTTTCGCCGAATGAGCTCTTCCGACTGAGCGTCCCAAGAGCGGCTTGCCAAATAAAAGCTTCTTTCCGTTCTCGCCCGCGTACGAGTATTGTGCGAAGAGCAGAAGAACTAATACGTCAAGGTATCATATAACAAACTCCCACGGATGCTACTCCCATGCCGATGTGACAGATCCTCTGACGATCGTGGAAGAACTAGAAACGAGCCACTGACAAGTTGAAGTTTTGAGCCCGTTAGCGAGATTCAGGCGAAGCAGCACACTTAAGTGTGTGTGCAGCAGGTCAATAAGCTTTAGCATTCCACAAAATCCTGCTGTTCATCCTACGAGGCCATGTGAGTGTGTGTGTGAGCTAAATTCCATATTCAAGTATTTTGTCGTGCAGCAGCAAGGACGTCTTAAGGAAAGACGACGAGATCATCAGAAATGGAGCAAACCTCAGATTGGATAAGACTGGGAAAGGGAATAGTCGGCGTCCGTTTGAAAGGAACCATACCGCAATGCGGCTTAAGCAAGATACAAAAACCTTAGAAAATTTAAAGCACTTTAGCCAAACGGTATAGATATCTGTCCTCTCGAAAGAGAACAACATAGGCTGATGTGACAAATCTTGAATGCCACTAATTATAATGAGGTTTGTGACATGTTTTCCTATAGGTGACAATCACATGTTATCACGACCATATGTTTGTTTAATTTCTAACTTCACTTCTTTTTGATGCTTTGTGAGGTAATTGGATTCAAATTAACTTATTAGGGGAACAATTTTCTCATCATATTATCCTCAGAATGCAACGGCCTTGCCGCAGTGGATACACCGGTTCCCATAAGTTCACCGAAGTTAAGCGCTGTCGGGCGTAGTAGGCACTTGGATGGGTGACCATCCGGGGCACCATGTGCTGTTGCCATTTTTCGGGGTGCACTCAGCCTCGTGCTGCCAATTGAGGGGCTACTCGACCGAATAGTAGCGGCTTCGGTCCAGAATATCATATTACGATCGGGAGAGCGGTGTGCTGAACCCACGCCCCTCCTATCCGCATCCTCCACCAAGGATGACACGGTGGTCGGATTGTCCAGGTAGGCCACTCGTGGCCTGACGACGGAGTGCTTGATTATCCTCAGATTACTGATAAAAGGGAAGAGTGTGTAAGATTATTTGAAAGGTGCAGTAGCCTGGTAGGAGAACAACTGATACCATCGAAAGGAATCGGAATTTACTTAATACAGGAGCTGAACGACATGAAGCGGTATGGATTGGCCCTAATACTTAAAATCTGTTATGTTGTTGTTGTGGTCTTCAATCCTGAGACTGGTTTGATGCAGCTCTCCATGCTACTCTATCCTGTGCTAGCTTCTTCACCTCCCAGTACCTACTGCAACCTACAACCTTCTGAATCTGCTTGGTGTATTCATCTCTTGGTCTCCCTCTACGGTTTTTACCCTACGCGCTGCCCTCCAATACTAAATTGGTGATACCTTGAAGCCTCAGAACATGTCCTACCAACCGATCCCTTCTTCTAGTCAAATTGTGCCACAAACTTCTCCTCTCCCCAATCCTACTCAATACCTCCTCATTAGTTATGTGATCTACCCATCTAATCTTCAGCATTCTTCTGTAGCACAACATTTCGAAAGCTTCTCTTCTTGTATAAACTAGTTCACTTCTATGTTTCACTTCCATACATGGCTACACTCCCTACGAATACTTTCAGAAACGACTTCCTGACACTTAAATCTATACTCGATGTTAACAAATTTTTCTTCTTCAGAAACCCTTCCCTTGACATTGCCAGTCTACATTTTGTATCCTCTCTACTTCGACCATCATCAGTTATTTTGCTCCCCAAATAGCAAAACTCCTTTACTGCTTTAAGTGTCTCATTTCGTAATCTAATTTCCTCAGCATCACCCGACTTGATTCGACTACATTCCATTATCCTCGTTCTGCTTTTGTTGCTGTTCATCTTATATCCTAACTTCGAGACACTATCCATTCCGCTCAACTGGTCTTCCAAGTCCTTTGCTGTCTCTGACAGAATTGCAATGTCATCGGCGAACCTCAAAGTTTGTATTTCTTCTCCATCGATTTTAATTCCTACTCCGAATCTTTCCTTTGTTTCCTTCACTGCTTGCTCAATCTACAGATTGAATAACATCGGGGAGAGGCTACAACACTGTCTCACTCCCTTCCCAACCACTGCATCCCTTTCATACCCCTCGACTCTTATAACTGCCATCTGATTTCTGTACAAATTGTAAATAGCCTTTCGCTCCCTGTATTTTACCCATGCCACATTCAGAATTTGAAAGAGAGTATTCCAGCCAACATTGTCAAAAGCTTTCTCTAAGTCTACAAATGCTAGAAATGTAGGCTAGCCTTTCCTTAATCTAGCTTCTAAGATAAGTCGTAGGGTCAGTATTACCTCACGTGTTCCAATATTTTTACAGAATCCAAACTGATGTTCCCCGAGGTCGGCTTCAACTACTTTTTCCACTCGTCTGTAAAGAATTCGCGTTAGTATTTTGCAGCAGTGACTTACTAAACTGATAGTTCGGTAATTTTCACATCTGTCAACACCTGCTTTCTTTGGGATTGGAATTATTACATTCTTCTTCAAGTCTGAGGGTATTTCACCTGTCTCATACATCTTGCTCACCAGATGGTAGAGTTTTGTCAGGACTGGCTCTCCCAAGGCTGTCAGTAGTTCTAATGGAATGTTATCTACTCCCGGAACCTTGTTTCGACTCAGGTCTTTCAGTGCTCTGTCAAACTCTTCACGCAGAATCATATCTCCCATTTCATCTTCATCTACACCCTCTTCCATTTCCATAATTTTGTCCTCAAGTACATCTACCTTGTACAGACCCTCTATATACTCCTTCCAACTTTCTGCTTTCCCTTCTTTGCTTAGAACTGGGTTTCCATCTGTGTTCTTGATATTCATGCAAGTGGTTCTCTTTTCTCCAAAGGTTTCTTTAATTTTCCCGTAGGCGGTATTTATCTTACCCCTCGTGAGATAAGCCTCAACATCCTTACATTTGTCTTCTAGCCATCCCTGCTTAGCCATTTTGCACTTCCTGTCGATCTCATTTTTGAAACGTTCCTATTCCTTTTTGCCTGCTTCATTTACTGATTTTTTATATTTTCCCCTTTCATCAATTAAATTCAATATTTCTTGTGTTACCCAAGGATTTCTACTAGCCTTCGTCTTTTGACCTACTTGATCCTCTGCTGCCTTCACTACTTCATCCCTCAAAGCTACCCATTCCTCTTCTACTGTATTTCTTTCCCCCATTCCTGTCAATTGTTCCCTTACGCTGTCCCTGAAACTCTGTACGCCCTCTAGTTTAGTCAGTTTATCCAGGTCCCTTCTGCTTAAATTGTAATTTTTTTTCATTTTCTTCAGTTTCAATCTACAGATCATAACCAATAGATTGTGGTCAGAGTCCACATCTGCCCCTGTAAATGTCTTACAATTTAAAACCTGGTTCCTAAATCTCTGTCTTACCATTATATAATCTATCTGAAACCTGTCAGTATCTCCAGGCTTCCTCCATGTATACAACCTTCTTTTATGATTCTTGAACCAAGTGTTCGCTATTATTAAGTTGTGCTCTGTGCAAAATTCTACCAGGCTGCTTCCTCTTTCATTTCTTACCCCCAATCCATAGTCACCTACTATGTTTCCTTCTCTCCCTTTTTCTAATACCGAATTCCAGTCACCCATGACTATTAAATTTTCGTCTCCCTTCACTATCTGAATAATTTCTTTGATTTCATCATACATTTCTTCAATTTCTTCGTCATCTGCAGAGCTAGTTGGCATATAAACTTGTACTACTGTAGTAGGCGTGGGCTTCGTGTCTATCTTGGCCACAATAATGCGTTCACTATGCTGTTTGTAGTAGCTCACCCGCACTCCTATTTTTTTATTCATTATCAAACCAACTCCTGCATTTTGTATTTATAATCCTGTATTCACCTGACCAAAAGTCTTGTTCCTCCCACCACCGAACTTCACTAATTCCCACTATATCTAACTTTAAACTTTCCATTTCCCTTTTTAAATTTTCTAACCTACCTGCCCGATTAAGTGATCTGACATTCCACGCTCCGATCCGTAGAACGCCAGTTTTATTTCTCGTGATAACGACGTCTTCTTGAGTAGTCCGTGCCCGGAGACCCGAATGGGGGACTATTTTACCTCCGGAATATTTTACTCAAGAGGACGCCATCATCATTCAACCATACAGCAAAGCTTCATGCCCTGGGGGAAAAATGGCTGTAGTTTCTCCTTGCTGTCAACCGTTGGCAGTACCAGCACAGCAAGGCCGTTTTGGTTAGTGTTACAAGACCAGATCAGTCAATCATCCAGACTGTTGCCCCTGCAACTACTGAAAAGGGTGCTGCCCCTCTTCAGGAACCACACGTTTGTCTGGCCTCTCAACATATACCCCTCTGTTGTGGTTGCACCTACGGTACGGCTGTCTGTATCGCTGAGGCACGCAAGCCTCCCCACCAACGGCAAGGTCCATGGTTCATCTGTTATAGGAAGAGCGAATTCGGTTTGTTGGGAAACCTGTGGGAAAATGCAGTATGTCTGAAAGTGATCGTGGTCCATGCTCTCTCTGTGCTCATGATTCAAGGGATTTAAAGTGGTAGAATACCAGTGTCAGTGAAAACTAAAAAGTTAAACCTTTATCAAGCTAAATACATGTGTATGTATGGAACAGTTAGTGAATTGTGAAACGTGTGCCTAGCCTCCGTAAGACGTAATGGCTTTTGGTCTCCTTTTATATTACACTGTGATGTGTATGACCCCATTTCATCAGAATTTCAGCCGTACTACACTAAAAGATACATCTACACATCGCAAGCAACCTTACGGTGTGTGGCGAAGGGTATTTTGTACACTAGTGTCGGTTCTCCTTATCGTGTTCCAATCGGCAATGGACCCTGGAAAGAACTATCGCTGGCATGCTTCAGTGTGAGCTCGAATCTTCATGGTCTTTCCGCGGCTTAAGCTTATAAGAAGGAAACTATATATTGGTTGACTCTAGGAAAATACAGTCTCGGAACTCTAACAGTAAATAACACCGTGATGCAGAAAGCCTCTTTTGCAGCGTCAGTTACTGGAGTCAGCTGAACATCTCTGTGACACTTTCCCGCATACTAATTGAACCTGTAACGAAACGCGCTACTCTTCTTTGGATATTCACTACTCCTCTATCAACCTTATCTCGTTTGAGTCCCAGAGTACTAGTCGAAAGAGAGTTTTGTAAGCTATCTCCATCGTAGGTTGACTATGTTAGCTGAGGATTCTTCCAATGAACTTTAGTTTGACATCTGTCTTATATACGACTGGTTTCACTTGGTCGTTCCACCTTAAATAGCTCCGCCCGCATGCTCCTAGACATTTCATGGGTATGGCTGTTTCCAGTGATGGTTCTATAACCATGTTATGGAAGCTGTCAAGTTCTTTTATTATCACACAACTGGTTTCGAGCTCTCATACGCCCATCTTGAGGTGTCGTTACTTGGTGCTGTGACCCTCAAGCGCCGCGTTAGACATGTTCGAGGCACGTTGTGCTACCTACAGGTGCAGAGCATGTTATAATACAATAATATGTCTCTCTGCATATTTATGGTGGAGGTCAACGGCCAGTCACTTCACTGAACGCCGATACTCTCCAGGTCTCCCTTCATTTCTCTGCAGTTTTCTAGCGTTGCCACTTGTTTGTATGCAACAACACCATAAACGAAAAGCCTCATTACACTTCCGACGTTGACTACTAGATCGTTTACGTATTGTGAAAAGTAATGATCCTATGACAGTCCCTCGAAGTACGCTCGAACTACTTTTACGTCTGAAGATTTCTCTCCGGGCAGAACCACATGCTGTGTTCTGTTTCCTAGAAACTCTTCAGTCCAATCCCACAGCCGGTTTGATATTGCGAACGCCCGTATTTTGTTCATTAAGCGTCATTGTGGAACTGTATCAAACACCTCCCCTAAAATAATGGTTCAAATGGCTCTGAGCACTATGGGACTTAACTTTTAAGGTCATCAGTCCCCTAGAACCACTCAAACCTAACCAACCTAAGGATATCACACACATCCATGCCCGAGGCAGGATTCGAACCTGCGACCGCAGCGGTCGCGCGGTTCCAGACTGTGGCACCTAGAACCGCTCGGCCACCACGACCGGCCCAACTCCCCTAAGTCAGGTATCGGAGCATTGACCTGGGCGCCCATATCTTCTGCTTTCTGGGTCTCGTCGACGAACAGAGAGAGCTGGATATCGTACAATTGCTGTTTTCTGAACACATTTTGGTTCCTACAGAACGGGTCTCCAGAAATGTCAAAATGCGCGAGCGTGGAACAACTTCAAAAAGTGTGCAAGAGACGGACGTCGGAGATGTTGGCCTATACTTCTGTAGGTGTGTTCGACGATTCGTCTTGAAAACAAGAATGACTTGCGCTCTTTCTCAAATTTTAGGGTAATTCGCTCCCCAATAGATCTACGGCACACACTGTTGCTAGGAAAGTGCCATGATCTTTCGAATACTCAATGTGGAAAAGAAGATAGCTTTTAGTGACGGGAACAAAACATTTTCAAATGTGTGTGAAATCTTATGCGACTTAACTGCTGAGGTCATCAGTCCCTAGGCTTACACACTACTTAACCTAAATTATCCTAAGGACAAACACACACATCCATACCCGAGGGAGGACTCGAACCTCCGCCGGGATCAGCCGCACAGTCCATGACTCCAGCGCCTTAGACAGGAACAGAATTTTCTTTTCTAACCTGTGTGTAAACTGTAAGCGATATAAGAAGATTGCGTCCCAAGTAGTTTGTTAGATCTCACTTTCTCGTTACAAATTGCTCTTCTTATTACGTACACTCCTGGAAATGGAAAAAGGAACACATTGACACCGGTGTGTCAGACCCACCATACTTGCTCCGGACACTGCGAGAGGGCTGTACAACCACTGATCACACGCACGGCACAGCAGACACACCAGGAACCGCGGTGTTGGCCGTCAAATGGCGCTAGTTGCGCAGCATTTGTGCACCGCCGCCGTCAGTGTCAGCCAGTTTGCCGTGGCATACGGAGCTCCATCGCAGTCTTTAACACTGGTAGCATGCCGCGACAGCGTGGACGTGAACCGTATGTGCAGCTGACGGACTTTGAGCGAGGGCGTATAGTGGGCATGCGGGAGGCCGGGTGGACGTACCGCCGAATTGCTCAACACGTGGGGCGTGAGGTCTCCACAGTACATCGATGTTGTCGCCAGTGGTCGGCGGAAGGTGCACGTGCCCGTCGACCTGGGACCGGACCGCAGCGACGCACGGATGCACGCCAAGACCGTAGGATCCTACGCAGTGACGTAGGGGACCGCACCGCCACTTCCCAGCTAATTAGGGACACTGTTGCTCCTGGGGTATCGGCGAGGACCATTCGCAACCGTCTCCATGAAGCTGGGCTACGGTCCCGCACACCGTTAGGCCGTCTTCCGCTCACGCCCCAACATCGTGCAGCCCGCCTCCAGTGGTGTCGCGACAGGCGTGAATGGAGGGACGAATGGAGACGTGTCGTCTTCAGCGATGAGAGTCGCTTCTGCCTTGGTGCCAATGATGGTCGTATGCGTGTTTGGCGCCGTGCAGGTGAGCGCCACAATCAGGACTGCATACGACCGAGGCACACAGGGCCAACTCCCGGCATCATGGTGTGGGGAGCGATCTCCTACACTGGCCGTACACCACTGGTGATCGTCGAGGGGACACTGAATAGTGCACGGTACATCCAAACCGTCATCGAACCCATCGTTCTACCACTCCTAGACCGGCAAGGGAACTTGCTGTTCCAACAGGACAATGCACGTCCGCATGTATCCCGTGCCACCCAGCGTGCTCTAGAAGGTGTAAGTCAGCTACCCTGGCCAGCAAGATCTCCGGATCTGTCCCCCATTGAGCATGTTTGGGACTGGATGAAGCATCGTCTCACGCGGTCTGCACGTCCAGCACGAACGCTGAGGCACCAGGTGGAAATGGCATGGCATGCCGTTCCACAGGACTACATCCAGCATCTCTACGATCGTCTCCATCGGAGAATAGCAGCCTGCATTGCTGCGAAAGGTGGATATACACTGTACTAGTGCCGACATTGTGCATGCTCTGTTGCCTGTGTCTATGTGCCTGTGGTTCTGTCAGTGTGATCATGTGATGTATCTGACCCCAGGAATGTGTCAATAAAGTTTCCCCTTCCTGGGACAATGAGTCCCGGTGTTCTTATTTCAATTTCCAGGAGTGTATTTAATAAGAACATGAGAGTGAAATAGCAACTCAGCTGTATTGATGAGCCGTGGCGATTAGCTTCTGTGGGTATCCGGGTTCCTATTATCTCGGCTTAACTGCAGTATTAAGCACAAGCAGGAAAAAGCAACAGAGCAGTACGATGACACCCGTTGTTGTGGGGTGCTCGAAAAAAGTGGTGATAATAATAAATAAAACAAAGGCCGGACGGTGTGGACGAGACGTTCTAGGCGCTTCAGTCTGGAGCCGCGCGATCGCTACGGTCGCAGGTTCGAATCCTGCCTCGGGCATGGATGTGTGTGATGTCCTTAGGTTGGTTAGGTTTAAGTAGCTCTAAGTTCTATGGGACTGATGACCTCAGATATTAAGTCCCATAGTGCTCAGAGCCATTTGAACCATTTGAATAAAACGAGACTAGCACAACATTTCAAGTACAAGGAAAGTCGTTCGGCTGTTGGCTGCTGGAAACACAGTTCACGACACGGATGATCTCAACCGAACGGTATGGTAGCCTTTGGTAATGCAACCGTGATCTGAAACATATAAAGTATGGAGTAGGGAGCAGTAATAGGGCGTAACAATTCAACGTAGGTTTGACTGTTCCTTTTTACTTATAAGTATTGATAGAATTTTCTTTCTCGAACGGCTTTAGTGTTTCGTTTCTTCCTTTTTTACATGATTTCTCAAGTAGTTATTCAAATGGAAAACTGTTTCTACGGTTGTTGATTAAAATTTTATTCCCACAATCGGCGACGTAATTGTGAGAAAAGGAAAACAGCTTAGAGTACCGCGAGTGTACGAGGAAGATTTTTCCATTTACTTGCGCTCGTCTCAGGTGTTCATGTTGACTGCATGACCAATTTCAACAACCTTAAAGTATGAATATAGCAATTGCAACAGGCTAGTACTTACGTACCATCGAGTACTTAATGTGAAATTGGAGTGAACTACAGAGGTGAACATTTAAAGTGCCAGGCGAGGTTTAAAATGCGCGAAAGACATGTTAAAAAATTGTACTATTTTGCAGGCCTACAAAATGAAGATAGGGCGAAAATAAACATATGAAACTAGTGGAATGGCTCACGTGCGAATACAGGAATTAATAAATGACTTATCGCGTATTGTGGGTCGCAGTAACATATTGTATGTGGAGTAATCAGTTGTCTGTACAAAACAACAACCGTAGAGAAAATCCGTTCTGCATGAAGAAAACTTAATTTTGAGCACGAAATAGCAGCTTGACATAGTAAAAAAATTTGAAAAAATGCCTCTCAATTATTTTGTGAAATGCTTTCTCTAAAAGTAAGAAATTATATATGTTAGAGACAAATGTGACGTACCTCATTTCCCGTAAATGTTTTAAAGTATCATTCAAAGGCGTATCGGATGTTTTTCTAATCTCTTTTATTTCTTACTTTACGACAGATCATTTCATAGAAAATTATACCGGTTGCTTTACAGTGATTTTTATTCACAGATTTAGCTCCGATATCACGACACTTCATTTGCTTTCCTAGTGTCTTCTCGAAATGTCCTAAATGTAATACTCGTTCAAAGAAAACCATTTCAAAGTTAACGCCATAACGGCGTAATGTCTTGAAACTTCTTACTTTTTTCTAAATTAAGCTGAAAAAACTGAGAAGGTGAAACTTCTACGTTTATTTATCAAACTGCTGAGTGAAACTGAACGTACTCTCCCTATGCTTGTCTTTATCGTTTCAACACTGATCTACAGAATTTACCCTGACAAATACAGCTCAAACTTATTCTATTCATTTAGGACCACAATATACAGGGATAATTCAATCTGACTTTTGATTAACACAAAAGAATGACCCTGAATGAGAAGGAATCCTGACAATGACCCAAACATTTCATAAGTCACTTACCTCACAGAAAATCTTCATTACACGAACTAAAACAAATACAGCAGGTACACAGCCAGATAATAAAATGATTCTAACTACTGTAGGCTCTAACTACTAATAGGCATGTGATTAGAAAAGTAAAGATGTTGTTGCAGAGCAAACAATTTATTTAGCAGATTTTACCTTAATCATGTGACATCCAGTTACAAAAATTATATAATCATCAATAATTCTATTACCCACAGTTTTAAATCCGTGTCAAACCAATGTTAAATCTCCATGACGAAAGGACGTCCAGACCGTTCTCTCGCGCTAACACTGCTTCTAACTGCGAGTCCGAGCAGCCACAGAGTCTCTTACAGAGGGCGCACAGCACTGTCAGTGATATTAACGCAGTCTAAAGTTCTGCAAACGTACATACATATAAAAAGGCTACTTACAGTTTTCGTCAGCAAAATAGCTAGAGAGAAAAATGATAAACATTTTGACACCACATTTGCCATCGTTGTACTCTGAAAAATAACTAAACAATGTTATAATTTAATCTCAAAGATGCAAATGGAAAATTTGTTCGACTGTCATACCAGAGGAATACTCTGAAAAACTGTTTTATCCTTCATAGAGAAAGGACTAATTTCGAGATTCTTTTATTACTTCTAGTATTAACTACTTTTTCTGATGTGGTGGCGTAAAGACGTACTGTATAATTTCATGTCTACGTGTGTGTTAAATGAAGGTGTTAAATGATGAAAAACGTGTTTTACAGTTTCTGTCAAGAACAAGCCTAAATCCCATACCAATGGAGTACAAATTTTCTGTTAGTTCTAGAATGCGAATTTTAGATGGAGGCGATGATCTTCACGACGGTGCTGCTCAACAATAGAGGTACGTGATTGTGCTCACTGCTTTCCTTTGGAGGCCGCTAAGATTCATTCCGATGTGTTTTTGCCGAGACATTCAGAACCTGCAATCTTCCTTTGCGTATAAAAATAGGAGTCCGATAGAAAAAGAAATATTCTTAAATTTAAATAATTGCAATTCTTTAACCCAGGCCACGGTGAATGATAGAACGCACGTGTCTCTACCCTGATTATACGTTCGCAATCTCCGAGTGTGTTACGACGTAATCATTTCCCCCCCCCCCCCCCCCCAAAAAAAAAAAAAATAGAACTCTCTCATTAGATCGCAACCACTCGCAAGCGAATGTACGCCCCCTCTGAAGGCGTCTAATCAGTCGTGGGCATTGTTCTAAAGCTTTTCTGTTAATATTCAGTGGTTTGCAAGTCCGCAATTAATCTTTGCTTATGCTGCAAATCGCACTTCACGCGAAGTATTTTTTACGCAAGTCTCAGGCTCCATTTAATGTGAAAAATTGCGGAGTACGGCTGACTAAGCAAACCGCTACAATAATTTCATATCTCTACAACTACAATAACGCAAAAACAACAAAAACATAACAGAGAGGCTACGTTACAATGGCGACCGACTGCCATGATGATTATTTCAGTAAAAAGCAGTAGAAATTTTAGTTATATTTAAGCCATTTCTGCCATCCATTATTGCTACTACAACTCATTGTTACTGTTGCATGTTACGCAAGCTGCGTACCAAAAAAAGAAAAAAGCCGACAGAAATTACCAATTTTTGAGAGAAAAGTGTTGGACCATTTCATGTTAATTCTTCTGACTACAGAACCGTCCGAAAAAACACAGAAGGTAAGAGCAGCAGCATTACTACGCTTTAGTTGAAAGTAAATGTGGGATTGTTTTTTCATTTTTTTCGACACCCACTGCGTAGAATGCATCAGTTCCTTTTTCCAAATTCTTTTCCATTTTTTACGTAAAAGTTGCAATAGTTCATTTGCTACTATATGTAAATGCATCACAAGATGGCGGGCAAAATTTATTAATTGCGCGCGAATAGCAGTGTTGTGCTATTAGTACTTCTTAGCAGTTTGTGTAATACTATCAAAATGAAACATAGGTATGCACTCTCAATAAAGTGAATTCTGTGGGGAAATATTAATTGGTGGTATCGACGAGGATGCTGTCCATTATTTCGATTGTCTAAGGTCCATGTTGTGCATAAAAAAGGCAAAGTCGATGTCTTGCTTCTGATTACCTCATTAAAACTGAAGAATATAAGAGTGGGATAATGCAGAAATGCTTAATGCAAGCAGTCCGATATTTATACAGTGACATTCTTCATTAATATTTGCCAGTGTAATGGGTGAATTTTTACTTCTGAACTCTTATGACTGCTTGCTTATAGCAGACACGAGATTACTTTGAGTTCTTCTTCAGTGTTTGAGAGCTTTAGAGCTGCCTATTGTTAAACATGTCGCTAACGTTTCCTGAATTTTCACGGACGAGCGCAAAGCCAGCCGTGGTTTATTTACGTGTAGTGCGAGCTGTAGTGATAGTGAAGTTCGGCTGCACGCTGTTCTGTGTTGTGAATCGGCATCGTGAAACTCAGATCTCAAACTAAAACCATGGATAGTTCGTCAGATGAGGAACCCATAGTCCAATCTTTACATAACCTTGAAGCAGAAAGTACCGCGAACACGGAAAACACCGGCAGTGCTCAGTCGCATGCGACGGGCCACAATATGTCGACTACAGAAACACACACGAATATTGACAATAAACAAGACCCAGTAGAACCAGACCTCATGCGCATGTTTAGAGAGATGCAGACGAATTTAATGTCACAGTTTGCAGCTCACGTCGCAGCTCGGATAAGTAGCGTTAACACACGTGTAGAAAGTGTTGCAGCACAAATGCACGCTCACGTTACAGCACAAATGCACGCTCACACAGAAAATGTTCACAAATGCACGCTCACAGAGAAAATGTCACCACTCAGATAGATAATGTTAAAGCACAAATAGGTACTGTAAATACGCGTGTAGAAAATATTACAATACAACAGTCACCTCTGATAGCCCCACATCCTAGATCCCTACACTCCAATAATCATGTGATCCCTACACTCCAATAATCATGTGACTTTCCTGTAAAAAATTTTTACTCAAGAGACGAAGAGTTATGAAAAATTAATTTTATTATCAACATGCGAAAGAGAAGGCTGTTTGTACGGCGATATATTATGTATAAAACAATGTAATACCCTTCTATAGTGCAATGTAGAAAGAGATAATAAAATAATTTTGTGTACACTGAACGACATAAAAAAGAAAGAAAAGAAAAGAAAGAAAGTAAAAGGAGCATGTAACAATTCTGTGTATAATTATCCAGATGTGATGATTTTATGTGAAATACGATGTAAAGACAATGTAAAAGATTTTGTGTGTATAGTATGTAAGTTTATGTGTGTTTTACGTATGTTCTGCATATCCTAATGTATATGATTTGTCCTCATTGTCAGGTGTCAGAACTGGCACCAAAACTATGTTTGTAGAATGAAGATATGGCAAGAAAGACACTGACAGTGCAGTCGCATTACGTATGTATAACAGTCAAGTGTTAAATGTTTGGGCTCATTGCCCGGAAAATTGACATTTCTCCGGACAATTCGCCCAAGGGGGCGATGAAAAGGAACTAAAAACGGAGGGCGATGAAAAGGAACTAAAAACAATGTAATTTAATCTCAAAGATACAAGAAGAAAATTTGGTCGACTGTCATACCAGAGGAATACTCTGAAAAACTGTTTTACCCTTGATAGACAAAGGACTAATTTAGAGATTCTTTTATTACTTCTAGTATTAACTACTTTTGTTGTTCTGATGTGCTCGCGTAAAGACGTACTGTATAATTTCTTGGCTATGTGCGTGTTAAATGAAGGTGTTAAATGATGAAAAATGTGTTTTATAATTTCTGTCAAGATCAAGCCTAAATCGCATACCAATGGAGTACAAATTATTCTGTTAGTTCTAGAAGGAGAATTTTAGATGGAGGCTGCTCAAAAATAGAGGTACGTGATTGTGCTCACTGCTTTCCTTTGGAGGCCGCTAAGATTCATTCCGATGTGTTTTTGCCGAGACAAATGGTTCAAATGGCTCTGAGCACTATGGGACTCAACTGCTGTGGTCATTAGTCCCCTAGAACTTAGAACTACTTAAACCTAACTAACCTAAGGACATCACACACATCCATGCCCGAGGCAGGATTCGAACCTGCGACCGTAGCAGTCGCACGGTTCCGGACTGCGCGCCTAGAACCGCGAGACCACCGCGGCCGGCTTTTGCCGAGACATTCAGAACCTGCAATCTTCCTTTGCGTATAAAAATAGGAGTCCGATAGAAAAAGAAATATTCTTAAGTTTAAATAATTGCGATTCTTTTACCCAGGCCACGGGGAATGATAGAACGTACGAGCCTCTACCCTGATTGTACGTTCGCAATATCCGAGTGTGTTACGACGTAATTATTTTACGAGAAAAAAAATAAAGAGAGATCTTTTTCATCTGATAGCAACCACTCGCACGCGAATGTACGTACGCTCTGAATGCGTCTAGTCAGTCGTGCGCATTGTTCTAAAGCGTTTATCTTAATATTCAGTGGTTTGCATCTCCACAATTACTTTTTGTTTATACCACAAATCGCACTTCACGCAAAGTATTTATTACGCACGTTTCAGGCTCCATTTAATGTCAAAAATTCCGAAGTACGGCTGACTAATCAAACCGCGACAATAACTTCATATCTCTACAACTACAATAACACAAAAACAACAATAACATAACAGAGAGGGTACGGTACAACTCGAAATGTCCTAAATTTAATACTTGATTCGAAGATGCCTATTTAAACAACAAAAAAAGAAGAACACATCTCAAATGCAACTTTTTACATGGAAAATAGTTACGCCTTTGTGAGATGAAGTACTCGATACATACGCCTTCCTAGTGCCTCCCATTTTCAAAATGTTTTAGAGTTAATACTTGATACACAAGCTGCGACATCATCGCTGAAAAACACAGTGACCCGTATATGTAATAGGTTTCCTTTAATTTACGTCTATGGTCACAATCTTTTTTGTTTAACAGGTTACCGGTTTCGGTCTTTAAAGACCATCATTTACATGAATTTGACGATGCTGGTGCTGATTCCGCATTTAACACTTGACGATGCCACTATGGCTGCCTTACATTATGACTTTGTTTTTATGAAACAGATCTGATGATGGTCATTAAAGACCGAAACCAGTAATCTGTTAAACAAAAAAGATTGTGACCATAGACGTAAAGTAAGGAAACTTAATACGGTGTGAGCCTTCTTGACCGTTACATATCACACAAATGTAACTTTTCATGTGCAAAAGAGGTAATTCGGCCCCCAAGAGATTAAGCTTTTGACACTATATTTGCATAGCTAGCAATTTGCGAATTATTTCAGTTTTCCCTCATTACTATTAATGTGTTTTTCTTAATAGTAATTGAGGTTTCTTTGAAAAATCGAAAATCACGCTGGTCAGTGTGATACCCCGCCTTTCATCATTTCGCTATGAAAATTCGGATAACAACCCACTGTGTGATTTATAGAGAGCCTAGTTTCCGCTCCGCTGCGACAGATGAAAAAATATTGATGAACCGAAAGATAGTGGAAGAAAAAGGAAATCATAAAAAAACAGTCACACCCGTAGTAATCTGGTTACAGTTGCCAAATATCGTAATCAGACGATAAGGAACTTGAGTTGGTCTACCATCTTGCGCTTACTATACTAAAGGAATGAGACGCGCCGCTCATTGTTGTACCCCCCCTCCCCTCTCTCTCTCTCTCTATTCTCTAGAAACCATTGCTGAGGAGGCGTTCAAGAGTGTGTTCTGTAAATCAGCTCTTTCTTACATTAAATTTATTTGCATACGACTTATCTTACAACCGATTTTACATGGTCGTTCCACTTCAGACGGCAGCGGACACTTACTCATAGGTATTTTATTGTTCCCATTGTTTTGTGGGCGATAGTGTAAGTGAACAGTAGTGTCTCTCTTCACTTATTGAAGCACAGTGCATCATATTTAATTATGCTCAATATCAGCTAATTATTTATTTATTCGTCCATAAACCATTTAGTACAATATAATCGGACAAGGTAGAAACAGCACAGAAGTAATATATACATATAAAGTAATGAATAAAGTGAGACAGAATAAGGTGTGGATAGGGTAGGAAATCGGCCATGGCTTAACCAAAGGAACCATTCCAGATTTCACCTTAGCAACTTGGGGAAACGCACGGAAATCCCACGTTAGGATGTCCAGATAGGGATAAATCCCGGTCCTCCGGAAACCGAACCCAATATTTTGAAACAGTAGTAGCCCCCTCGCTTTGTACGTGATTGGAAGGAGAATCACAAATACATCGTCTACATGTGGGTGCAACATCGTCAGTAAATAAATGAATGAAGAAGAAATTTTGAAAGGAAAAACATTACTGAAAAAGAGGGAACACAAGAGCAAATTACGTAAAAACGTGCACAATAATAAAATGAGCGTTGCGCTTAAATCGTGAAAAACATCCTTCAGAGTATGGAACACACTAACATATTATATAGCAGTGCTGAGAACACACGAAAACTTGCCGACATAATCTCCGTTACAATTACACTAGCATCATATCCTTTCTCATCGGAGGTGTATTTCATTGCATCTGAAACAGGGGAAAGAGGAAACCAACAGCAGAAACATACTTTGTAAAGACAAACACAGCATAGATGGTATACCAGTTAAAAGAATCAAAATAACAGTAAAGGAGGAGTTCGTAATCCTGTAACCTAACATATTCATGTAAACTGTTGAAATACTTCTCCACAAGAGATGATTGTAATTCTGATCTGAACCACATTTATGTCTCCAAACTCTTTATGAACGTTGGCAGTGCATTAAAAAGAATGACAACTAAGTGTCTCACGTGGCTTTGAGTACGGGTAGTTCTATCTTGTTCTGGATGGAGTGACCCTCACTTTTGAGTATCATAACTCTCGTAGTCGGGGATGGTTTGCAGGACACAAAGTCCGGGATGTGGAAGAGGCTCTTCCGGCGGCTACCAAGCGTGCGGGGTGCAGCCAGTTGCAGATTGTTGCACATGTCGGCACCAACGATGCCTGTCATCGGCGTTCCGAGAAAATCCTTGAGTCCTTTCGACGGCTGGCTAAATTGGTGAAGGCGACCTCCAGTGTAGGACGCCCCTCGAGAGATCAGGTGTGCACACACAGGAAGCAGCTACATGGGTAGCACAGTACTTGTGGCGTGCACATGGGAGTCTTTTAGATTAGGTTCCTCCCCATGGGAAACAAACAGCTGGCCTGAAAAATTACCACTTCATGACACTGTTGTGGGTGTGCCAACTGTAAAAGTTGTTAGTTCGCCTAAACAGGTCATTCCAAAGGGTTTAAATATGCTTAATCTCATGTTAGTAAATTGTTGAAGTGTCCGTAGTACGATCCCCGAGTTAATCAGCGAAATAAACAGTAGCAAAGCCAATATTGTGTTAGGTACCGAAAGCTGGTTGAAACCAGACATTAATAGCAGTGAAATTTTGAACTCGGGTTGGACAATGTTTAGGAAGGATAGGACAGATGCTTTGGGAAGTGGTGTGTTCATTGCAGTTAAAAGCTGTTTAAACGCAATTGAGATCGATACTAGATCGGACTGTGAAATAGTCTGGATAAAGCTGTCAATCAGACAAGGATTGACCACTGTATTAGGATGTTTTTATAGACCACCAGCCTCCACAACAAACGTCGTAGAAGGTTTCAGGGAACGTCTTGAGTACATAGGAAGTAAATATCCAAATTATCCATTGGTTATAGGTGGAGACTTTAATCTAGCATCTATTGACTGGGAAAATTACTCGTTTATCACAGGGGGCAGAAGCAAAGATTCGTGTGAAGTTATTCTAGGAGCGCTCTCAACATACAACCTTGAGCAATTGGTTGGAAAAACCAACTCGAGATGGGAACATATTAGATACCTTGATGACAAACAGACCTGAGCTTTTTCAGGAAGTTAATCTAGAAGAAGGTATTAGCGACCATAATGGCGTTGTGGTTTCTATGTCAATGGAAGTTGCAAAACAACCAGAGAAACGACGTAGAGTTTTCTTGTTCGGGAAAGCAAATAACAGTGTCATTAATGAATGTCTTCATAGTCAGCTCCAAGCATTCACCGCAGGACACAAAGATATTGAGGATCTTTGGTCGGAATTTAAAGATATTGTCCACCATGTGCTAGAGAAGTATGTGCCTAGCAAAAGTACAGAGGAGGGAAAGGATCCACCTTGGTACAACAAACATATTAGGAAGTTGCTTAGACAGCAGAGAATTCTGCACAGTTGTTTTAAACGTAATCACCAAAAAATTTTGGTCGTACGTAAAATCTATGAACGCTAAATATAATTCAATACCTTCTCTTACTGACAGTGCAGGTAATGTAACTAATGATGATAAACAAAAGGCCGAAATTCCAAACCTAGCTTTCAAAAACGTGTTCACGATAGAGGACTGCAGCACCATTCCCCCTTTCAATTATCGGACAAACTAAAGGATGGCTGACATAGTGTTTAGTGTAACTGGGATTGTAAAACAGTTAAGATACTTAGATGCCAGGAAGGCATCTGGCCCAGACGGTATCCCTGTAACATATATATTAGTGCAGAACATGGAATGAAATATAGTGCACATGCACTGAGTACAGAACATATAAAACATTTGGATGACAAAATGTATACGCAACGAGTACAAAACATATTAACAAATGACATAAAGTGCGCACGCACTGTAGTACAGAACATATCAAGCAATGACAAAATGTATACGCAATGAGTACAAATCATATTAACAAATGACATAAAGTGCACACGCACTGTATTTATTTATTTATTTATTTTTACCATTTTACAAGAACTAGGATAGGAAAGGGAAGGATTGCATCATGGTTGTAGCACAGTAGGTTGCACGTAGCTGTACTGAAAGTCCATATCTTTCTACAGAAGCACAACACCAAGTGAGACAATCTGAAGTTCTTTTCCCTGAAGTATTAATCAGTGTAGCCAAGACACTGAAATGTCGTATTAATATTCGATGTTATCATGTTGGTAGTAAATTAGGTACACCAAACAGTGGGACCATAATAACATCTCCAGCGTTCAAGGTGATGGACCGCATGTCGTGTCAACACCACGTTGTTGCAAGGTACGCCAACGTAGAATTAGTGCTAAAACCAAATATAGTGCTCCATGATCATGAGGATGGACAGGACAACCGGATATTGCAGTAATTTCTGGTAATTAGGTCAGAAGGTGAAGGAGATTAAGTCTTATGCTAGTCATCATTGAGAATTACACTAGTCTACCAACCGATTTGAGTAATTGGTGGCACTCATCGCCTAGTTACTGAACATTTCTGTACCATGTATGAAGTATTACAGAATAATGTTCATAAGTCATCTGATTATAGAGAACATTGGCACTCATTGGCCAGTTACAAACCATTTTTATGCATTATTCAAAAGTGATCATTCAAAACAAGAGTTAATTAATGGCATACTATTTACATAATTCAGCTAGTTATAGTAATCATTGGCACTCATTGGCCAGTCACAAACCATCAGAAGTCATCTTTCAAAACAGGAGCTAATGTGTGTAGCATCAAGCTACTGGTATTCATATATAATAGCATTGAAGTGACATAATACAAATTTTAAATATAAGAAAAAGTGGCATTCATTGGCCAGTTACTATACATATAGCAAGTATTGAATATTACAAAACATTTTTCATCATTCAAGTGACATACGACATATTTAAAATAATTATTGGCACTCATTGGCCAGTTACAAATCATCAGAAGTCATCATTCAAAATGAGAGTTAATTATTAGCATAGCATTTAAAGAGTATAACAAAAAATATTATTTACAGAAATTATTAACATAGCATGTATGCATTATTACAAAATATCATTCACTATCACTCAGAACTCATCATTCAAGTGACATATGACATATTTAAAATGTAACACAGTTCCTACTCAGTCAACACTGCTCTCTGGTCAGCGACTCTCTTATACCTTGCATATCGCAGGCAGTGCATACCTCTTACATAACCCTCCACTGGGGGGGGGGGGGGGGGGAGTAAAATTTGGCAGCGATGGTGAGTCAATTGGACTTGCCATGAGCATCAAATTTTTCTTAATTAACTAATTTACAGTCACAAGGTCTGTGATTAGAAAACATCATTCAGTATTACTCAGAACTATCTTAAATTGGTAGCATTATTTGGGACTGGTAATACATTTTTTTTTGTGCTAGCAATGCATTGCGTTGGCATCGATAATTAATTGCTGCGGCATAAAAATATTTGTTTTTGGCTTATTGCTGCAAATAAGGATTAGTAACGTCATTCGTCATGAGTCAGCTGTAGCAAGGTTATGAAACAAGCAGAGTATATGTGATCACATTCATGAGTGACACACACAAATGGGTAAAAAATGCAAGTACTAGAACAGGTTTAATGACCAACTGCTTGTTGTTGTTGTGTTGTGTTGTGGTCTTCAGTCCTGAGACTGGTTTGATGCAGCTCTCCATGCTACTCTATCCTGTGCAAGCTTCTTCATCTCCCAGTACCTACTGCAACCTACATCCTTCTGAATCTGCTTAGTGTATTGATCTCTTGGCCTCCCTCTACGATTTTTACCCTCCACACTGCCCTCCAATGCTAAATTTGTGATCCCTTGATGCCTCAAAACATGTCCTACCAACCGATCCCTTCTTCTAGTCAAGTTCTGCCACAAACTTCTCTTCTCCCCAATCCTATTCAATACCTCCTCATTAGTTACGTGATCTACCCACCTTATCTTCAGCATTCTTCTGTCGCACCACATTTCGAAAGCTTCTATTCTCTTCTTGTCCGAACTAGTTATCGTCCATGTTTCACTTCCATACATGGCTACACTCCATACAAATACTTTCAGAAACGACTTCCTGTCACTTAAATCTATACTCGATGTTAACAAATTTCACTTCTTCAGAAACGATTTCCTTGTCATTACCAGTCTACATTTTATATCCTCTCTACTTCGACCATCATCAGTTATTTTACTCCCTAAATAGCAAAACTCCTTTACTACTTTAAGTGTCTCATTTCCTAATCTAATCCCCTCAGCATCACCCGATTTAATTTGACTACATTCCATTATCCTCGTTTTGCTTTTGTTGATGTTCATCTTATATCCTCCTTTCAAGACACTGTCCATTCCGTTCAACTGCTATTCCAAGTCCTTTGCTGTCTCTGACAGAATTACAATGTCATCGGCGAACCTCAAAGTTTTTACTTCTTCTCCATGAATTTTAATACCTACTCCGAATTTTCTTTTGTTTCCTTTACTGCTTGCTCAATATACAGATTGAATAACATCGGGGAGAGGCTACAACCCTGTCTCACTCCTTTCCCAACCACTGCTTCCCTTTCATGCCCCTCGACTCTTATAACTGCCATCTGGTTTCTGTACAAATTGTAAATAGCCTAACGCTCCCTGTATTTTACCCCTGCCACCTTTAGAATTTGAAAGAGAGTATTCCAGTTAACGTTGTCAAAAGCTTTCTCTAAGTCTACAAATGCTAGAAACGTAGGTTTGCCTTTTCTTAATCTTTCTTCAAAGATAAGTCGTAAGGTTAGTATTGCCTCACGTGTTCCAACATTTCTACAGAATCCAAACTGATCTTCCCCGAGGTCCGCTTCTACCAGTTTTTCCATTCGTCTGTAAAGAATTCGCGTTAGTATTTTGCAGCTGTGACTTACTAAACTGATAGTTCGGTAATTTTCACATCTGTCAACACCTGCTTTCTTTGGTATTGGAATTATTATATTCTTCTTGAAGTCTGTGGGTATTTCGCCTGTCTCATACATCTTGCTCACCAGATGGTAGAGTTTTGTCATGACTGGCTCTCCCAAGGCCATCAGTAGTTCTAATGGAATGTTGTCTACTCCCGGGGCTTTGTTTCGACTCAGGTCTTTCAGTGCTCTGTCAAACTCTTCACGCAGTATCTTATCTCCCATTTCATCTTCATCTACATCCTCTTCCATTTCCATAATACTGTCCACACGTACATCGCCCTTGTATAAACCCTCTATATACTCCTTCCACCTTTCTGCCTTCCCTTCTTTGCTTAGAACTGGGTTGCCATCTGAGCTTTTGATATTCATACAACTGGTTCTCTTCTCTCCAAAGGTCTCTTTAATTTTCCTGTAGGCAGTATCTATCTTACCCCTAGTGAGACAAGCCTCTACATCCTTACATTTGTCCTCTAGCCATCCCTGCTTAGCCATTTTGCACTTTCTGTCGATCTCATTTTTGAGACGTTTGTATTCCCTTTTGCCTGCTTCATTTACTGCATTTTTATATTTTCTCCTTTCATCAATTAAATTCAATATTTCTTCTGTTACCCAAGGATTTCTATTAGCCCTCGTCTTTTTACCTACTTGATCGTCTGCTGCCTTCACTACTTCATCCATCAGAGCTACCCATTCTTCTTCTACTGTATTTCTTTCCCCCATTGCTGTCAATTGTGCCCTTATGCTCTCCCTGAAACTCTCTACAACCTCTGGTTCTTTCAGTTTATCCAGGTCCCATCTCCTTAAATTCCCACCTTTTTGCAGTTTCTTCAGTTTCAATCTGCAGTTCATAACAAATAGATTGTGGTCAGAATCCACATCTGCCCCTGGAAATGTCTTACAATTTAAAACCTGGTTCCTAAATCTCTGTCTTACTATTATATAATCTATCTGATACCTATTAGTATCTCCAGGATTCTTCCAGGTATACAACCTTCTTTTATGATTCTTGAACCAAGTGTTAGCTATGATTAAGTTATCCTCTGTGCAAAATTCTACAAGGCGGCTTCCTCTTTCATTTCTTCCCCCCAATCCATATTCACCTACTATGTTTCCTTCTCTCCCTTTTCCTACTGACGAATTCCAGTCCACCCATGACTATTAAATTTTCGTCTCCCTTCACTACCTGAATAATTTCTTTTATCTTGTCATACATTTCATCAATTTCTTCATCATCTGCAGAGCTAGTTGGCATATATACTTGTACTACTGTAGTAGGCATGGGCTTTGTGTCTATCTTGGCCACAATAATGCGTTCACTGTGCTGTTTGTAGTAGCTAACCCGCACTCCTATTTTTTTATTCATTATTAAACCTACTCCTGCATTACCCCTATTTGACTTTGTGTTTATAACCCTGTAATCACCTGACCAAAAGTCTTGTTCCCCCTGTCACCGAACTTCACTAATTCCCACTATATTTAACTTTAACCTATCCATTTCCCTTTTAAAATTTTCTAACCTACCTGCCCGATTAAGGGATCTGACATTCCACGCTCCGATCCGTAGAATGCCAGTTTGTTTCTCCTGATAACGACGTCCTCTGTAGTAGTCCCCGCCCGGAGATCCGAATGGGGGACTATTTTACCTCCGGAATATTTTACCCAAGAGGACGCCATCATCATTTAATCATACAGTAAAGCTGCATGTCCTCGGGAAAAATTACGGCTGTAGTTTCCCCTTGCTTTCAGCCGTTCGCAGTACCAGCGCAGCAAGGCCGTTTTGGTTAATGTTACAAGGCCAGATCAGTCAATCATCCAGACTGTTGCCCCTGCAACTACTGAAAAGGCTGCTGCCCCTCTTCAGGAACCACATGTTTGTCTGGTCTCTCAACAGATACCCCTCCGTTGTGGTTGCACCTACGGTACGGCCATCTGCATCGCTGAGGCACGCAAGCCTCCCCACCAACGGCAAGGTCCATGGTTCATGGGGGAAGACCAACTACTTATAGCACATTAATTTCATGAATAGCTTCTCCTGGAAAAAATACAAAATGGACTATTAAGCTGAAAGAAGAAACGCATATTATGCTGAAAAGTAGTGAACTTCGCATTAACAGGTAATGCAACCTGTACTCAACATGTATGTACTCTAGCTGTCCTTTCCAAAACATTTAGTCATTATACCATGCGACATAAGACATACTGTCAAAATGGACTGCAACAAATACTTAAATAACTTCATAGCATTTCTTAACTAACAGCAAATATATAGACTTCATCGTTATTCTTATCTGCAAAGACAAACTTAAAAGTGGTGCGTTAAATGGCCATATAAAATTCGTCACTATCATCACCTGCAAAGAAAAACTTCATTATTCATATTAGCATAACTTCATTACTATCAACACCTACAAAGAAAAACTTCATTATTCATAGTACCATATTCTTCATCAATATTCATCATCATTCATTATCATCTGAATAAAAGACACTTCATTATTCATTATTCAAATTACCATTTACTTCATACAACTATTCATAGTATAGAGTTTCTTGTTTCTGGCATATTTCATCACTAAATCTAAGATGTGTAGTTCTGTCTGACAGCCTGCATCAATCGCCTCGTATTCTGAAAGAAAAAATTAGTTAAGACCGCTATCATACGATGTGTATAGTATATTCTTGTTAATGCTTGTTAATTCTGGTCCATTTACTCTTCGTGACGAGGTATTGCATCTTCATTCGTTCATTCCGAAGGTGAAATTCCCATTTCATAGTAATCCACTGTGGTTTGTTTAATATATTTCTTTTACATGTTATTGCTTTCTGAAAATGATGAACCATGATTAATGTCTTGCATTTAAATCATATACCCATTAAATAAAAACTGGTTTCTAGTGATATAATTGAGCATACAGCATTGCATGACAGAAAACATATTATGTCACAAACATAGACAGTGTTCAGGTGCAAAAATGTACACAGATCATAATGTAGTAGCAAAAAAAAAAAAATGTAAAATAGTCACGATGTTGAGATATCATAAGGCAAAATTTCAAAGTCAACTGGTGGTTGTTACATCTTAAACATTTCATAGTGCATACAAACTAAACTGGAAAGCAATCATACATACATGAAGAATGGAAAATGTGCACGCTCTGGTGTGTAACGACAAGAACGGCGACCTGCTAACCTTACCTTGCCTGGCACTTGCCAATAAAAAATATGATAACCATCAGTAAGTAGTCACATAAATATAATTGCATCATTGGTCATATAAAAATCAGGAAATGGCATTACAGTGTGGTAAATCATAAAGTATATTCATTTAGTAAGGGGTTTAATATTGGAGACATGGTGATTGCCTTTACTTTTTCTGGTTCTCAAAGTTTCGACGTGTACTACATTGGGGTGAGGAATGCTGCGAATTCGATATGGACCTGCGTATAGAAGCTCAAATTTACTACATCTACTCTTTCCTCTGTTAGATAAATAATGTGTGCGTACTAATATCTCCTGTCCAATGTGAAAGTCACGGCGTCTACAAACCTGTTTCTGCTGTCTTCTCCGGCGCTCTGCGGCACGTTTGTGTTGTTCAGCGCAATGTCATTTATTTCATGGTGTCGTAGTCGACGAGATGTAGGAAAGGATACTAATTCTTTAATTTTGTTAGGTGGTTCAACATGTTTCAGTATAACAGTCGGAGATAGCTTAGTAGATTCATTTGGTATGGAATTAATTACATCCTGGAATGAGAGTATGTGTGTGTCCCAACTAATGTGTCTTTTATGGCAGTATATTCTACATAGTTTACCAATTTCTTTCATTAATCGTTCACAAGGGTTCGAAGAAGCATGATACTTGGATATATAGATCGGAGAAATGTTTCTTGTTCGTAACATACATGTCCATATAGCAGATCGAAATTGTGATCCGTTGTCGGAAATTACTTTCAATACATGTCCTACATGAAAGAGAAAATGTTTTATAAATGCTTTCGAAACAGATTTAGCAGTAGCTTTGCGCAACGGAGTGAAGGTAGCAAATTTTGAAGTGAGTTCAACAGCGACAAAGATGTAGCAAAAACCTCTATTAGTTCTGGGAATCGGACCAAAAATGTCTACAGCGGCCATGTGTCTCAATTTAACGGGTACAATGGGATGTAATGGAGGAATATGTGAAGTCTTGTCTGACTTAGCTTTCTGGCAGATTTTACATGACGCTAAAACTCGTCGAATACGTTTCTCCATATTGGCAAAATGACAGTTCTGTCTCAGTATATGAAAACATTTTCTGGCTCCGTAATGTGCGTAACTTAAATGAGTATACCAAATTAATTTGTTAAGAAGCTCGTCAGGAATACATAATAACCAATTGTTGCTGTCAGGGTGAGAGCGGCGAAACAGAATATTATTGCGTACAGTGTAATGGTTTCTAATGGTAACATTATTCCTATCTTGCCAAAGGTATTTAATTTCTTTCCACACGTTGTCTTTACTCTGCTCTTGCGCTATGTCTTGCGTAATGACGACGAAATTAAATTTTCAAATGCAACTTGTTGAATATACATGACGCTGAAATTTGCTTTGCAGAAGTTGGTTGCGATGTCTTGCTGATTGTTGCTGAGAGAACGGGATAGTGCGTCTGCTACAATATTTTGTGTACCGGGAATGTGAACAATTGTAAAATTAAATTCCTGTAAATAAAGTTTCCATTTGCTTAATCTGTCGTGTGTAAATTTAACGGAAAGTAGAAACTGTATAGCTCTATGATCTGTGTAAACGGTCGTATGTCTTCCATAAAGAAAATGCCGAAATCTCGTAAATGCCCATACAACACATAATGTTTCAAGTTCTGTAATAGAATAATTGCGTTCAGCAGATGACAGAATGCGACTTGCAAAGGCGATGTTTTTAATTACTGTAGTACCATCTTCTTCAATTTCCTGAAAAATGTGTACGCCTAAAGCGGTGTTAGAACTGTCGGTAGCAATGGAAAAATTTTTAGTAAGATCTAGATGTGATAAAAGTGGTGCATTCAACAAAGCTTGTTTCAGGATCACAAATTCAGAATGTGCTTGCCTATCCCAGGACCAAATAGTGTTTTTACCCGTCAATTGACATAATCTAGGGGTGTCTAAAGCAGAGTAATGAATAAATTTACGAAAAAAGTTAATTAAACCCAAAAAGCTGCGTAGTTGTTTCTTCGTCGTAGGAACAGTAATGTCACGTAAAGCTTGAAGTTTTTCCGGGTCAGGCACAATGCCTTCTGCAGAAATTACATGTCCAAGAAATTTTATAGAAGTTTCGCCAAAGTGCGATTTTCTAAGATTAACTGCGAGGCTTTGTGCACGAAAAGTTCGTAACAGTTGTTCAAGAATCAGATTGTGTTCAGACCAGTTAGCTTCTGCAATAAGAATGTCGTCTACATACGTTGTGATTCTGTCTTTAAGTTCTGTCGGAAGTATAGTATTCAAACCGCGAAGAAATGCTGCTGAAGAAATAGTTAAACCGAACGGTAATTTACAAAATTGATAACAATCACCAAAACAGAGAAAAGCCGTGTACTTTCTGCAGTCCGGATGGAGTTGAATTTGCCAAAATCCCGATTTCAAATCTAATGTGGAATAAATAGCAGTACCATGAAATTTCTGTAGAAGTTCTTCTAGTGTCTGTGGGCGATCTGTTTCATTAATAATAATGTCGTTGATGTGACGCGAATCAAGTACGAGGCGAAGTGAACCATCCTTTTTCTTAACAATATGGAGCGGGTTTATGTACGGACTAACTGCCGGTTCAATAATTCCTTGGTCAAGCATAGCTTTCAATTCTTTCTTAACTTGTTCTCTGTGAATATACGGAATGGGATAATGTTTAGCTTTAAATGTGTCGTGCTGTTTAACTTGAAATTCATACATAAAACCGGACATAGTACCAGGAACGTTGTCAAAAACTGGAGCTTGCTGTAAAAGAATTTTGCGTAGTTGCGTGCGTTCGTCGTCTGTATTTGCACAGCTCTGTTTAACTTTATCAGAAATCATTTGCATAACGTCATAGTCGGATTCGTCTGGAGTATTATAGTTGTGTATGTACGTATCTGTGAACAATGTGGACTGACAGTCTATGTCACGTGATGCGGAAATGACCTCTGTACGATTAATTGTTTGTTCTTCTGCAGATAAAGAGTGCTGAAATTCTAAAGCCAGTTGTACATTTTCATCCTTTAACATTACATAGGAGTTTTGAAAGTCAATAATTGCGTCGTGTTGTACAAGAAAATTCATACCTACAATAACGTCTGTCGTCAATAAGGGAACAATCCAAAAATTTGAGTGAAATGTATGACCTGCAATACAAAGTGATAAATGTGTCTGTAATTTTACATCTACTCCTTTACCGGATACTGCTCCTTTTACTTTAGTTTTGCCTAATGGTAACGTAGGACAGGTATTCTCTTTATTACATTCGTTGAAAGTTTCCTCATTTATAACTGACATAGGTGATCCAGAATCGATTACTGCTGAAAATTTGGATGATCCAATCTTTACTTCAATGACAGGGTGTGAAATGGTTTTTTGAATAACTGGTCTTTCCTGCAAAAGAGTGTCTCGGATGTCGTCAAAAGTAATAACATTTTCGTGAACAAGATTCTGCGTGTCAAAAGCATTGCTTGCGTTACTGGAAGATGCAACCTGTACTGTATCTAGTCAAATTCTATCTGACGTGTTATTATTTTCGGGAGGATGCTGTGGCATTTCCACTATTTGTACTGTTCTGTTATTTCGTCCTGACGTATTACGTTCGGGATGATATCTAGTCTGGTTCATTCATGATAATTTGTTGTTGTGGATGATTCTGCTGCTGGTAAGACAGACTGTTATTAAACGTACGCTGAAAATTGTGCTCATTATATTTACGTCTGTCATAATAATCATTGCTATACGGTGCTCTGCGATATGAGTTGAAATAGTGTGTTTTCTGTACGTAGTTATTTCTTTGTTGCTGTGCGTTACTATTAGGCGGAGCCGACGCTATACGTGTAGGAGGCGAAACATTAAAGTTTGGTTGACCTTGCAGATAACATTGTTGGTTAGGTATGCTAACCGGCTGGTTTTGTTGCTGTTGTGGGGAAAAACCTTTATTGTTACCAACATGCGTTTACTGTTGCTGATAATTTTACACATGCTGTTGATTAAATTTTTGTCTGGTATTAAAGTTCTCGTGGCTGTAATTTCTGGAGCGTCTAATGAAAACTGTCACTTTCGGTAAAACTTGTCGTATCAGGTTTCTTTACTCATTCTTAATCCTAGATAGACCGATAGTTGAAGAGCTGTTTTGACAGATATAAAGGATAGTAGAAGAGAAGGCGGCAGTGCAGAAAACTAAAGATGAGATAGCACTACTACGGTTCGGGGCCCTGTGCATGCTACGGCACATATTCATTGAAGCGTAATGAATCCCCTGAGGTCAATTACGCGCTGCAAATAAATTTTAACTTCTGCGTTACATGCAATGCCGGCGAAAATTCGAAAACAAATTGTCGTATCCAGTCCAATTCTAGTTTCTGCGTTACAGGCCAAGCTGATGAAAATACAAAAGCAAATTGTCGTATCCAGTCCTAAGCGTGAATCTGTGTTCTGACATTATTAGGTACCTTAAATTTTTTTACGAATAAAAATTGCTTATAATCAACGTTATCGTCTCTGATCGTGTGAACAGGTTCAGGATTGAATGAGAATCTGTTTGTCTGTGATTGTTCGGAATCCAAATCGCTTAGTCTCTGTAAATTACCTAAGTTACACTGGTTATGTGAGTGTGACAAATGTTCGGAATGTAGCGTATGCTGTGACGTGTTAGTGACTGAAACATTTTTCATTTTTGTCACTTTAAAACGTTCGTCAATTTGGCTGATCTGTTGTTCAAATTTCTTATCGACTTTCGTATCCAGAGTGCGTGAAACTTCTGCTGACATTAATTTAAACTCGTCGCGTAACTGTGTTGCATTTTCAGGACATTGTTTAGCGACTGCACTAATTTCATCTATAAGTAATTTCTTTGTGGCTACATGTGTATTACTTAATTCTTGTGCCACAGATCTAATTTCTTCACTACTGTTCCTAGCACAGGCCTTAATTTCTTCACAAAATTGTTCTTTAGTATCATGGCGTTGCACGGTATCGGCTGTAATCTGTTCACTAAGTTGTTTGTTCTGTTCATTAACGTCGTCGTGTTTTTTGTTCGACTGTTTGAAACTTTCATTAAATTGTTTGCACGATTCATTAAGTTGTTTATAATTATTGTCTAGTTTTTCATTCCACTGTTCGAGATTATCATTGATTTGTAGTAATAATGCCATAACTTGATCCCAGCCAATATTACCTACTCTATTCTCTGTACTGTGTGATGGTGTATCTGCATGTGTCACGTTTTGTGTAACCATTTGGTTATTCTGTGATTCACAAAAAGGTTTGCCAATCGGATGTGCACTGTAGGTCACTACCTCGGAATCAAATAAACTTGACGTGTTTTGTGTATATTGTTCACTTTCGTTAGAAACAATTATCTGTTCGCTACGTAAATTTTGCAAATTAGGCGTGTCAAACTGGACAGCGTTCATTGTAACGGAACGTGCCGCGTCATCAATTTTCGTTAAATTAACAGAGGACACAATTGAATTTGTTTGTTCATCTTTAGGATCAAAATCATTACTAGTGATCGGTAGGCACTGATTGTCCGTAATTAGACGATTATCACTGTTACACTGAGCGTCGCAAGTATTATCGGTCAAATTATTCGAGTCGGCTATTTCACTCATTGCACATAGCGATGTACTGTTAACAGTTTTTCGCGGCATTTTTCACAAATCAAAATTAAGCACAAAATGAAACAAAGTCAAAGCAAAAATGGAACAAATATTTACAACAAAGAGCAATAAATTGCCGATGATCTGTGAAAGAAAGAGTGACAAATTAGTAAATGCGACGCGCCAGATGCAAACTACATTTAAGTAAATAAGAGCAGATATATGACTACATCTCAGAAATTCACAAAGAAATACGATCCTGGCCGGTTGTCGCCAAGTATAACCTTCCCACACGAAATTATTAAATGAATTTTACATATGAATAATGAATGTGATTCTAGTTTAGTGTAACCTCAGAACAAAATTGGTTCCCATTTATAATCTCCGTACAGAAATGCATTCACATTTAATGTACCCACAAAATTCTTTTCTCATTTAATGTAACCACGAAACAGAAAAATTCTTAAACCTCATAATAAAAAAATAAATTCAGTAACCTGGTAAATTTTAGGACGACAGCAGTGCTGCGTCATGGCCCTGTAAGATGATTCTGAATAAAAAAGCAAAAATTCTTACCTCAATAAAAACGGCGAATATATATGCTCTTACCTAAAAAATTTTCGGCACAGCTCCGTGCAATACTGGCCTATACATTTGTGATTCGTGAAAGGAATGGTCATGGATTGGATAAATTCTTTAAATTGAAAAGGATGCTTTAAAAAAAATTACTTTATATTACAAAAATTATTATTAGGGCATTTTTAAAACATTTGGATGACAGTTCACATACATTACTAGACATGCGCGACGCTGCTTCTTTACCTTATACAATAATACTCCCCCTCCAGATTCCCGACCAGAGCAGACTGCAGACAAGCGCAGACAACCTCAGACTAGCGACTAGCAACAACTAACTGCTACAGCTACACAGTTCCTACTCAGTCAACACTGCTCTCTGGTCAGCGATTCTCTTATACCTTGCATATCGCAGGCAACGCATACCTCTTACAACCTACAGCAGCTCGGGATAGCCGTGCGGTCGCGGCGCCTTGCCACGGTTCGAGTGCCTCCCGCCGTCGGAGGTTCGAGTCCACCCTTGGGCAAGGGTGTGAGTGTTGTCCTTAGCGTAAGTTAGTTTAGATTAGATTAAGTAGTGTGTATGCCTAGGGACCGATGACCTCAGCAGTTGAGTCCCATAGGAACTTACCACCATCTTGCCTGTATTTCGGTGCTTCCCTACCGTTGCATGTACGACGAAGCAACTCTGTGAAACCGAAACTTTGTAAACGCCCTTTTTAGTCTGACTTGTGTGCGTAATCCTACGTTTAGACGCTGTTGTGGATACAGAGTGTCTGAACAGCCAGATGGTATCGATCTCTTTACTAATTTCACGTGAGACAAAATCATCTAGAGATAGAATTTTGCTTTCGAATTCGTTGAACCGTTTCAAGCATAACTTCCCTTATACTAATTTTTGTTTAGTTCAGTGATTGTCTCTGACGCTTTGACTGCGCTTAAATCTGTAGTAAAGCTCTTTGCTTCCTTAGCAGGCGACTGCCACAGCTGTCGAACCACGGACGGTCTTCCACATTCCTCACAATTTCTTCGGCATATACCTCTCTAAAGCGAATTGTAAATTACGTTTGCACTTTGTCCATTGATGCTTAACATTGGCAGTGCTGCAAATGAAAGTTTCGTCTTGGCCACTGAGATACAGTTGAAACCTGTTTCTTACCGCTCTTGCTGAACAAAAATTTTTCCTGCGATTCTTTATATCCCTATTTACATAGATATTCAGTACTGCAGCAACGGCCTTTTGATCACTAATTTCTTGTTAGAAGCTGAGTCGAAAAATATGTTCCTGTTTGTTACCGGGATATCCAAGATGGTTCTAACTAGAGATGGTCATGTGATTACTGCGCAATTTAATTGGTTTCAGTAACGTACAGATGCACAATAGTGCCTCCTGAACACAGAAAAGACACATCTTCTCGAAGATAGCTATTTCTCAGTAAGTAATTGTAAATAAAATCTGATACAGCGATACACTGTTACGGTTCACGTAGTCCATACATATTGTGGCTTGGTCTGGCATACCTCAGGGATGCGAACAGCTATGCTGTAGGGGAAACCACAGCGGATGGGTATCTCTTGAGAGGCCAGACGAACGTGTGGGTCCTAAAGAGGGGCAGCAGTCTTTTCAGTACTTGCAGGGGTAACAGACTGGATAATTGGCTGATATGGGAAGTTACAGCCGTAAATATTTCATGAGGGCATACAGCTCTACCATATGGTTCTTATATTAAATGATATGACATCGTGTTATGTAAAATGTTCGGGGTGTAAAACAGTCCCCATTCGGATCTCTGGGCTGTGACTACTCAAGAGAATGTCATTACGTCATCAAGAGAAACGAAACTAACATTCTACAGATCAGAACGTAGGATGTTAGATCTTAGAGAACTTAAGAAGGGAAGTGAACAGAATGAAGTTACATGTTTGGAAATTAGTGACGTTTAGTGGCAGGTGGAGCAGGACTTGTCGTCAGGTCAATACAGAGCTATGAATGCAAAAATCGGATAGGGATAGTGCAGGAGTAGGTCTAGCAATGTATAAGAAAGTAGAATGACGGTAAGATACTATAAACAGCATAAAAAGGCATTACCGCGCCCGAGATAAACACGAAGAGAACACCCACCACAGAGCTACTAGCGTCGCAGATGACGACGAGACTTAAGGAATATATGCCGACATAAGAGAAATTATTCATGAAGTTAAGGGAGATGAATATTTAATAGTATTTAGTGACTGATATTCGATAGTAGGAAAAGGAAGAGAAGGAGACATAGAAGGAAAAGGTAGATGAGAAAAATAGTACGTGAATATGGAATGGGGGAAAGGAATAAAAAACGAGGCGACCTGGTAAAAATTTGCACAAGTATAATTTAACCTTCGTCTAAGCTGGATTTAAGGGTCACGAAACAAGGTTGTGTACATGGAATACACGTGGAGGGGCCGTAAGGTTCCACAATCATTATATAATGATAAGACGGAGATTTTTGTTAACATCAAAAAT
This sequence comes from Schistocerca nitens, assembly GCF_023898315.1. NCBI lineage: Eukaryota > Metazoa > Arthropoda > Insecta > Orthoptera > Acrididae > Schistocerca > Schistocerca nitens. The sequence continues at coordinate 545,836,098 of NC_064615.1, forward strand.
AGATTTGAGTGCTATGAAACCCGTTCTAAAATATATGTGTGGAGTGTAGCCATTTACGGAAGTGAAACAAGGCGATAAACAGTTCAGAGGAGAACAGAAGATTATGAAATCTGGTGATGTAGAAGAGTGCAGAAAATTAGATGTGTGGATCGCGTAACTAATGAGGAGATACAAAACAGAACTTGGGAGAAAAGAAATTTATGGCCCAACCTGTCTAGAAAGAGGAATCAGTTGATAGGACACGTTCTGAGACATCAAAGGATCACTAATTAAATATTGACTGGGAGTGTGATGGTGGGATGAGGGGCGGGGGGTTAAAATTCTAGAGGGATAGTAAGAGAGTAATACAGCGAGAAGATACAGAACGATGTAAGTTGCAATAGTTATTCTGATATGATGAGACTTGCACAGGATAGAGTAGCGTCGAGACCTGCATCAAAGAGTCTTCGGGCTGTCGACCACAACAACATCAAAAACAGACCCCATGATTGAGGATTTTCTTTGTAGCGGTTTGCTCCAGACTGGCGATCGGGACTGTTAAGTCAAGATCCTTCTTCCCTATGTCACAGAAGGTGCCACCACTGCGCGTCACTGTGATGGCTGAAGCGCCTCGAGAGTTTACGGTTTACACAGAACCGGCAGTCCCCACCTCACGATCTTAGCGTTCGCCAGATCCTAAATGAGTTCCCTGAGATGGTCGAGACCCGGAGCACAGTACGACTCACTAGAAGTCGCGGACGAGCCCAGCAATACCCTCCTTGAAAGACTTTGTTCGAGTGACACAGCCGCACGGAGTGGCCACGTGGTTTGAGGCGTCATGTCGCGGGCTGTGCGGCTCCTCCCGCCGGAGGTTCGAGTCTTCCCTCGGGAATGGGTGCGTGTGTTGTTCTTAGCATAGGTTAGTTTAAATTAGTTTAAATAGTATGAAAGTCTAGGGATGCCCGCACAGTAGCTCAGAGTGTTCTGTCAGAGGACTGCGTGCTCTCTGTAATAAAAAATCTGAGTCAAGGAATCAACGAATAAGTTGAACGGATGGCTTGTGATGTCCGCCCAGACCAAACGCATCGAACTATATCGAAAAAAAAGGAAACGATGACCTAAGCAGTTTTGTCCCTTAGGAATTCACATACATTTGAACTTTTTTATTTCGAGTGACACAAACCCACGCACTTCAGGCTTAATCACGTGGTCCATCTGCCAAAGACCGGTTCAGTATCTGAGCTGTGGATTATTTAAGCTTTAGAATCACCTTGCGCTGTACACTAATTACATTTCTCTACTGAAATTGCGTACTTGCTTCAGTTAATCAGAAACGCAACAGACTTATTTAAGGCAAAGAAAAAAAACATAAATAGAAACAAAGAATCAAGCAGAAAAGTATCACAGATACAAATTCCCAGGCTCAGTAATATAGGGTTCTTCAACAGACCACCCAGAGCGAGCGAACTTTGAATTAAAAATTTTATTACGTAAAATATTTACAAAATGAATTAAGGATGGAAATTCATGAAATTAAATCATTATCACACTGCGTTCAACAAATGCTTCTAGTTGCGCATCAAGCACTTATAGGCCCTCACTCAACGCCAACATCGACCGCCTGATATCAGCTTTACCCAAACGGTTTACACCAGTACGAACAGGAATTTCCGACATATGTGAAATAAAACAATCATCACACTTGACGTATTTCAATAAATCACAAATGGCTCTGAGCACCATGTGACTTAACTTCTGAGGTCATCAGTTGCCTAGAACTTAGAACTAATTAAATCTAACCAACCTAAGGACATCACACACATCCATGCCCGAAGCAGGATTCGAACCTGCTACCGGAGCGGTCGCTCGGCTCCAGACTGTAGCGCCTAGAACCACACGGCCACTCCGGCCGGCAATAAATGACAAAGTCAATATAAAAACAGTTTAAAGTTAAGTCAACACGAGCTCAAGACTATATGTGTTAAGCTAACATATAAATAATTAATTTCACTAAAAGTTAATAAAACTCATAGATTGTCCAGACCCGCACAGTTGACAGCAGAAGAATTATCTATAAAACAAACGAACTTTTCAACCTAGACGGCGAAAACAGAATTAAAAAATAACGGCTCAGGTCTAAAATTTTAAATAGCTGCATAAGCTGGTAGCGGGTCTGTTCTCAAGAGGGAAAGTTGTGAATTAAATGAGCCGGAAAATGTTTTAAATTAACAACAGACAAATAAAGCTGAAAGCTGTTTGGCACTGCTACTGTATGACTTCAAAAGGAACTGTAAAATTTTTCCAAACGAGTAACGCTGCACAAGCAGCGCAACAAAGTAGCATAATGGAAGAAATTTCCTAACTAATCGTTGCAATTAAAGCTAAAAAATGACGACATTAAAGGAGAGAACGTCTTTCGATGAGTTCTCTCATGACGAAGGCAAGAAATTATTTGCACGTAAACAGGTCGATGCACACCGCTTTCAAACCGCAGCGCTCTGCTGTTCACAATTAGGTTCAATAAGCCACGTATCCATTCACAGTAAGTGTTCGACAACCGTGAAGTCAAGATTTACAGACACCTCCATTTATCCAAATTGAATCCCCCCAAGCTGCTTTTCCTTTGCACCGTGAACGAAACGGCACATCGCGGCTACCCCAACCGGCACTACCTAAAGTTCATTGTGATACTGGGTGCACAACACATCGTGCCGCAGTACAAGCTCCACACCGCAACCGAGCTTGTAGGACTTCACACTCGAACAAGAGATTTCAAGGGTGACTAACACTTCAGCCGAGGCACAAGGCCGAGCGCAGCGACAAACTCTCCGAGCGGTGCCGCGTTCCAACTTTATCTATGGCACCATTTGTCCGCCTCCTAAAGGGCACCGATATTACATGCACCATGTGGAAGCGAAGTTTTGGTAGTAGTGAGTCTAACTACATGAAGGACATTTAGTATAGGATATGAAACCCTGTCAGATTAAAACTGTGTGCTGAACAGAGGCTCGAATTCGGGACCTTTGCGAAGGTACCGATTTCGAGTCTCAGTCTAGCACAAAGTTTTCATAATTTTTTTTTTTATTTTGTAGGCCTTCCAGTGTAATAGGATGTGGACTGTGACGATAAAGACTGGAGGACAACAGAATGCCCAGTCCGAGAGCACGTAAAGTCACCGACAAGGCCGAGAATCAAACCCGGGCCTCGTCAATTAGCGACCAGCCGCGCTGACCAAAGTCGACGACAGAGTATTAATCTGCTAGGAAGTTTCATGTGAGGGTACAATCCGCTGTAGATTCAAAAATTCATTCGAGTCCTGGTTATATTAGATTCTTTAATATTTCTCATACTTATCACAATACCAATAAGCCTTTTACAAGTTATCTAAACCTCGGTGGGAGAACCGAATATTAATGAACATCTCTAAGAAAACATACGAAACGATCAGGGTTCACTGGGAATGGGCCGCGAGAAAACCTGGCAGGGCTGAACTAAAGACATCACTGGAAAACTATTAGGACTAAATCTTCTTGGTGCTGCGGTACAAATTCAAACGTGTACCTCATTGTACTATAGAAATATTTGTTTATCATTCAGGAGGTGAAATTAAACCTGCTAGGCAATCGGAAAGCTGTCACGAATCTGTGACCACCCATCTGCTAAAGGTACGGGGTTAGCTGAGGTAACGGAATGAAGCTAAGAGAAACTCGTGCCTTTGTAAGTTTTGTGAAGCTCAAGAAACTCTGTTCGAGCCCGGTGTGCTAATTAGCAACGCCGAACTTACCACATTTAACGCAAGAGTCTGCGCCACGCTGTTTCGGCCACTAAAGCTGATGCTCAATAATGTCAAATTCTAGCTATTTTGCAGCTAGCTATAAATCAGGAAAAATGTAAGTTAATGCGATTAAGTAGGAAGAAAAACCTGAAATGTTCGGTTACAGTATTACTAAAGCCCTGCTTGACACAGTCAAGTCGTTTAAATATCTGGGCGTATCTATGCAAATCGATATGAAATGGAACGAGAATGTGAGACCTGTAGTAGGGAACGTGAATGATCGACTTCGGTTTATGGGGGGAATTTTAGGAAAGCTTGGCTCACCTTTACATTTACGACGCAGCTGCGACCTATTCTTGAGTACTGCTCGAGTGTTTGGGATTCGAACCAGGTAGGATTGAAGGAAGACATTGAAGGAAATGAGAGATGGGCTGCAAGATTTGTCACCAGTAGGTTCGAACATCAAACAAATGTTACGAAGATACTTCGACACCCAAAAGGGAATGCATGGAGGGAAGGCGACCTTCGTTTGCAGAAACACTATTGAGAAAATTTAGAGAGCCGGCATTTGAAGCTGACTGCCGAACGATTCCAGTGCGGCCAAGTACATTGCGCACAAGGAGCACTAACATAACATTCGAGAAATTAGCTTTTCTTTGGTTCATCCCTTGCCTTACTGGTGTGTTTCGGACCACCACGACTTGCTGTCCTGTAGCAACCTCTTTATCTCAGATGAGCAATTGCAAACTACGTTCTCTATTATCTGCTGGATATTTTCCAGTCTCTCTCTGTTTTTACAGTTTGTCCTCTACAGCTCCCTCTAGAACCCTGGAAGTCATTCCCTCATGTCTTAACAGATGTCGTATCATCCTGTCCCTTCTCCTTGTCAGAGTTTTCCACGTACTCCTCTCCTCTCCGATTCTGCACAGATCCTCCATATTCCTTATATTATCAGTCCACCTAATTTTAAACATTCGTCTGTAGCACCACATCTCATATCTTCGATTCTCTTCTTTTCCGATTTTGCCACAATCCCTGTTTCGCTACCGTACAATAGTGTGCTCCAGACGTACATTCTCAGAAATTTCTTCCTCAAATTAATGCCTATGTTTGATGCTAATAGGGTTCTTTGGCCAGGAATGCACTTTTTGCCAGTGCTACTCTGCTTTTGATCTCCTCCTTGCTCCGCCCATGATTTGTTATTTATCTGCCTAAGTAGCAGAATTCTTTAACTTCATATACTTCGTGACTATTAATCCTCACGTCAGGTTTCTTGCTGGTCGCATTTATGTTACTTCTCATTACTTTCGGCTTTTGTCAATTTACTCTCAGTCCATACTCTTCAGTTATTTCATTTCATTCAGCACATCAAGTAATCCTTCTTCACTTTCATTCAGGATAGGAATGTAATCAAAGAAAAATGTAATCGATATCCTTTCACCTTGAATATCAATTCCACTCCTGAATCCTTTCTTTCATTTCCATCAATGCTTTTTAGATGTACAGAGTGAATTGTAGCGGTGATAGACTATGTCCCTGTCTTACACCCTTTTTCATCGGAGATCTCATTCTTGGTCGTCCACTCTCATTATTCATTCTGGGCTCTAGTACACAGGTATATAGCTTACCGCAATTTTTCTCAGAATTTCGATCATATTGCACATTTTACTTTGTCGAACGCTTTTTCCAGGTCGATAAATCCTATGAACAAGGCTTGATTTTTCTTTAGTCTTGCTTTCATTATCAACCACAACGTCAGAATTGCCTCTCTGGTGACTAGCTTCTCTAAAGACAAACTAATCGTCATCTAACACATCAATTTTCTTCTCCATTCATTTGTATATCCTTCTTCACAGAAATTTTGATACATGGGCAGTTTAGCTGAGTGTGCAATAATTATCCCAAGTGACCATGAGAAAAAGATTGAATAATCAATGAACGGCTAGCAGGCTACGAGTCGGGGCACGGTGTGTCAGAAGTTTGAGTGTGGTAGGGAAACTAAAAAATCGGAAAAGGGAAGTACAAAGGTTCAATCGAGGTATAGCAGGGGTCAGTGTAGTGAAATGGAAGGAAGACATGGATTTATAGTCAGATGAGTATATGATAATGTCAACATCAGCAGAAAATGGTATAACTGGAGTCTGTACGGAGGTAGGGCAGACGGTGTGTTTACTGTGAACAGTACAGTGATACATTTGTTCTTATCAGGAACGACAGCAAACGAACACCGACAAAAATAGTTCTGAAGATAAAGAACTAGAGAAAGTATATAAGGATACTGAAGGGAAATACAGTTCGTAACTGGAGATGAAAATCTAATAGTCATGGGGGACTGGAATGCTGTTGTAGGGGAAGGATTAGAAGAAAAGGTTACAGGAGAGTATGATATGGACTTGGGACAAGGACTGAGTGGAGAAAGAATAACTGAGTTTTGTAATAAATTTCAGCTTGAAATAGCGAGTATTCGATTCAAGAATCACAAGAGAAAGAGGAGGTATACTTGGAAAAGGCCGAGTGATATGAAAATATTTCAGTTACATTAAACCATGATGAGAGAGCGATTCCGAACTCAGACACTGGATTGTGAGGCGTACCCAGGAGCAGATATAGGCTCAGTTCACAATATAGTATTGACGAACAGTAGGCTGAAGTTCAAAACATTGGTCAGGAAGAATCAATACGCAAATAAGTGGTATACGGATCTGCTAAGGAATGACGAGATACGCTTGAAGTTCTCTAAGGCAATAGATACAGCAATAAGGAATAGCGCGCTAGACAGTACAGTTGAAGAGGAATGCACGTGTCTATAGGGCAGTCACAGAAGTTGGAAGGAAAAACATAGGTCAGAAAAGCTAACTGTGAAGAAACCGTGGCTAACAGAAGAAACACTTCAGTTGATTGATGAACGAGGAAAGGACAAAAATATTCAAGGAAATTCGCAGGAATACAAGTCGCTGAGGAATGAAATAAATAAAAAGTTCCGGGAAGTCAAGACGAAATGGCTACAGGAAAAGTGTGAAGATATCGAAAAAGAAATGATTGTCGGAAGTTCTGATTCAGCACGTAGGGAAGTCAAAGCAGTTTTCTGTGAAGTTACAGCAAGGACGATAACGTTAAGAGTGCAACGCGAAATCCATTGTTAAATTTTAGAGCAGAGAGGGGATAGATGAAAAGTGTACATTGAAGGTCTCTATGAGGGGACGATCTGTCTGATGTGGTGGAAGAAGGAACAGGAACAGAGTTACAAGAGAAAGAACATGCAGTATTAGAATCCGAATTTAAGAGAGATTTGGAGGATATAGGATCAAATAGATAACACTCTACCCGGATTTGTAAAATCATACAGGGAAGTGCAACAAAACAACTATTAACGTTGGTGTGTAGAATGTATGAGTCTGGTGGAATATCATCAGATTTTCGGAAAACTATCATCCACACAATTACAAAGACTGCAAGAGCTGCCAAGTGCGTGAATTATCGCACCATCCACTTAACAGCTCATGCATCCAAATTTCTTACGAGAATAATATAAAGAAGAATGGAAAGGAAAATTGAGGATATGCTATATATCGATCAGTTTGCCTTTAGAAAAGATAAAGGCAATTGTGACGTTGCGGTTGATAATGGAATGGAGACAATTGAAAAAACAAGACACGTTGACAGGATTTGTCGACGTGGAAGAAGTGCTCGACCATGCAAAATGGAGCAGTACGTTGGACATCCTGAAAAAAAGTTGGGTAAGCCATAAGGGGAGGTGGGTATTATACGATATGTACAAGAGCCAAGAGGGAATAATAAGAATGTACGACCAAGAACGAAGTGCTCGCATTGAAAAACGTGTGACAGGGTTGTAGTTTTTCCCCATACTGTACAAGTTAACGAAATGTTCAGGAGTGGAATTAAAATTCAAGATGAAAGGATATCAATGATTCGATTCGCTGATGACATTGTTACCCTGAGTGAAAGTCAAGAAGAATTACATGATCTTCTGAATGCAATAAACAATCTAATGACTACAGATTATGGACTGAGAGTAAATCAAAGAGAGTCGAAAGTAATGGGAAGTAGCGGAAATAAGAACAGTGAGAAATTGAACTTCAGGATTGAACGTCACGAAGCATATGAAGTTAAGAATTCTGCTACCTAGGCTGTGAAAAAACCAATGATGGACGGAGCAAGGGGAACATCAAATGCAGACCGGAAATGGCAAAAAGGGCACTTTTGGCCAAGAGAAGTCTCCTAGTATCAAACGCAGGCCTTAATTTGAGGAAGAAATGTCTGTGATGTAGGAGTACAGCACTGCATGGTAGTGAAACATGGATTGTGAGAAAGTCGGAACAGAAGAGAATCGAAGCATTAGGCATGTGGTGCAAGAGACGAATTAGGTGGATTGATAAGGTAAGGCTTGAGGAGATTCTGTTCAGAAATGGAAAGCAAAGGAAGATGTGTAAAACACTGATAAGGAGAATGATCAAGATGATAGGACACCTGTTAAGACAGGAGAGAATGACTTCCATGGTACTAGAGGGAGCTGTAGAGGGCCAAAACCGTAGAGAAAGACAGAGATAGGAGTACATCCAGCAAATAGTTGAGGATGTAGATTGCAAGTGCTACTCTCAGACGAAGAGGCTGGCACAGGAGAGAAATTCGTGGCGGGCTTCATTAAACCAGTCAGAAGACTGATGACACAAAAAAAGGGTGGAAAACTGTGCCGCTTACCGAACTGAGTTGTGTCAGTCTTCAGGGGCCATAACTTATCCTTCAGACACTGTGAATCGTGATTTATTTTCAAAGAATATTCTAAGAATTTATTTTATTTACTAGCGATTCATCAAGAACATCTCACTATGTAAGTATGGAAGTAGCTGCCAGGGAGTAACTGATGAAATCATAACCAAATTACTTTTAAAAATGGGAATTTTATTCCCTTTAATAGTGCCTAAAAGCATTTTTTTGAAAGAAACAGATTTAATATTATAATCAGAAAGCACCCTCTAAATATCAAAGTTAAAATTTATTGAGAGGCAGAAAGAAACAAGTTTTGACTGTATGAGCTTTCGGGCAGATAACCTTGACGCTCTCTTTTGACACGGTCGTAGTTTCGACCGCTTACAACAGCCTCTGAAAGACCACACTGGTTCAAATCTGCAACACACCAGATTACTTTAAACTAAGAGTTTTAACAATTTACACAAGCACACAAACTATGCACCCCCGTTGGAGGGATGGAAATGGTACAAAACACTAACAATTAAAATATTAACCTTGCCACCGAAGGTGCAACCCGATTTTAACTTCTAAGAAAACTCTTACAGTGAAAGGGTGGCAATTTTATATACAAAAATGATCATTTAAATAAAAGCCCATGAAATGCAATCTTATATAAAAATCTACAAGGTTGGCCAAACAATAGTTAACATTCTCTACAGTACACCGATACCGTCTCTCAAGATCATAGGCAATAATATCAATGTTTCCAAAGATCAAAACGTATTTCAGGTATTAGGCCGTTACACTCCAAGCAATAAATCCGACAAACATGACAGAGGCAGCTACTAACGTACGGTAGATTGATAGATTACCGAACAACCCGAACCGCTGGTTGCTCTAACCTGCCCCTACTCCACAAAGGAAAAACGGACCACCCAATTTATAAACCATCACCTTCTACCTGGTGGGCAAACGGAGGAGAATGGTGGGATGGCCCCAAAGCAAAACGGCTGGTGACCTCACCAAAACAACAAGTAAAATTTAACAAGAGTGAATCAAACAAGATATCTCCAATCACTTAACTTCTAATAAATTGCGGTTTCTCGAGAAGACCTGGCGCAGCACCCCCAAATGGCTCTCCCGAACCGTCCGCTGCCAGCCGCTTCAACGGACGCAGGAAGGCACGCCGATCTCCCGTTTCTCGGCGTCGCAGCTCACACCGGCCAGACTGATGTCACGGGTTGACTCCCGTTGCTCTCGTGTCGACCACGAATTTACTACCCCTCGCTATACGCCGCGGCCCACTGGACTCACGTGGTGACATCACATGCGCCGACGCTCAAGACGGACAAGTCATTTCGTGTCTCAGTGCGCGACCGACCAACCGATCGATCCTACCGTCAATAACCATTGCCTGAGCAAACTCGAGCAGACTGGCGGTCTAACGGGCACAATTTAGATGCAGGAACTAAGCCCCGACCCGGCGACCACTCGCTGAGTTCTCTTACTGGCGGAGTGGAAAGACTCTCATTTTCCGGCTTTAAAGGTTGATCCGAACGACAGATAGACATTAACTGCCTAACAAATGCGGACGAGATGCAGACTAGCAAGCTGGGGACGATAGACTGATCCAGACTGACCGACTGGCGAGCTCATAGCGTCCCTTAAATGCACGTGAACAGGCAACCTTTCCCATCAGAGGGAGACACGATAGCTGCGATTGCCACAGCGGCGCCACCGCCAGAAACGGAGGGCGACTGCTTCACACTACGCGCTGCGGCGCGCTCTTCAAAACAGCAATTTTCACCACGGCTTACACTGGAAATTCGACTACCAACATTGTTCCACCACATAGTATTTTCACGATCGCCTACATCGCAGGCCGGATGGCACCAGAAATACACTTGGAGACAAGAATAGCTGTGACCATTACAAGAGCCTTGTTCTCACTTCACTGGTGACAGCATGACCAAAGAGCATGTCAAAGAAAGGGAAATCCCGTCGCGAGTGATTACTGCATCGACACCGGACCGGTGGTCTGTTACTCTATGCAACTCCTTCCCCCCTCCCCCCGCCCCCCTCTCACCTCGGCCATAGGGCTATAAACGTGTAGGCGTGTTTCACTGGAGTATCTTGTTACACACCAAAGACGAATGGGCCAATTGGCCTCAGAGAGTTGGTCGCTTTCAAGGAGATGGACGTTTTCCACCGTACTGTGAACAGACTGCAAAGACGATTTCCCAGTCGTATCTTATCTGGTATAAGTCAGTAGACTTCACTTGTGTGTGTTTTATAGTAAATACAAATCTGAGAATATGAACTGACAACCTAGATGTGCTACTGAGCTCAAAGCCGCATCACTTACAAGACTTTGAAAAGAATCCTGTGTGTGAAAACCGATGTCATCCATAAGCAAGTAAATAAGCAGACCAATAATTTCGCACTAAGTAGGCTTGGTCAGTGCGAAATGTTTGATAAAAAAACAAAAACGTAACTGTATATAAAAATACTAAAGTGTAATCTCGACCTTCATAAGAACGTAACCAGAAACACGAACACATCTGCACTGCCATAGGGCCTATAGCGAGTGACTGCGTGTGACATATATATATATATATATATATATATATATATATATATTTGGGTTTTAGATACATATTTTAACGCTTTTTGTGATATTATTTACTATATAAGTGACTTATTAGTGGTTTCTTCATTCACCTCTGCCTTTCTTGTGTTGCGACCTGATATTTGTGTTTCATATGGAGCAACTTAACCTCTTACCTGTGTTTACATTCCGCGCTGACCAGTTGCAGCTGTAGCGGCGCATCGAAAGCTAAGTACTAATTAATTGTGTGTGTATAGTGGTTTTATTTAGGAACGTTACCAGTCTTCAACCGGTGTTCTTGGTGTTTTCTGGTGAAATAATTTCAGAAGAACCTTTTGGGAACTGTTTTCAGTTTCGTTACTGTGTCATTAGACGTTTGATTCTCTTTCTGTATTAGTCTTTTGTTATATTCTCATTTGTTGCTGATTAATACTGTTAATAATAGTAGTTACTTCCCTTGTAGAGTAAGTCTCTGATTATTGTAGTCAGGATTTTAACATCTTCTTATTGTAGTAGCAGAACTTAGATAAGTAGTTTTCTTGTGTCAATAAGTGTAAAATTTTACCATGAGTGAGAAGTGTGGCATTTGCCGTAGGTTCGTGAGTAGTGGATTACGGTGTGAGACTTGTTCGAAGTATTTTCACTGGGGGGAATGCAGTGGGGAAGCCAGTGGGCATTCCGGTGAGATCCTCTCCTGGAATTGCAGGTTATGTAGCAGGAGTAAGTTAATAGAGGAGCAGGAGCTTAAAATCTGTGCCCTTCAGGTGCAGTTGAAAAACGCCCAGGAGGAGATAGATAGGATGAGGAAGGAGAAGGGGGTTGGGGAATGGGAGCTGGCTGTTGGCAAGAGATCTGCTAGGAGAAGAAGATTTTCAGATAGTTTTACTATTGGTGTTTGCAATAGGTATGGCCAACTTTCAGAGCCTAGTGGAGAAGAATCTCTAGTAGCTGTAGATGTAGGAAGTATGCAGCAGACCTCAGCAGTTACGGTGGCTAGGACAGTTGCAAAGTCGAAGAGGAAGAAGAAGGTTCTGCTGTTAGGTAGTTCTCATGGCAGAGGTGTAGGCCAGCAGTTGCAGGAAGTGAAGCCTAATGCAGGATTGTCTCAGGTGACTGTTAACATAGGGGGGGGGGGTTATGTAGGGATTTTAGTAAAGAGGATCAGGTAGTGATAGTGGGTGGAGCTGGTAATAGTATTGATAGGGATGTGGAGTATGACATAGATGGTGACCTGGAAAAGATAGCCTCTCAGACTGGCAACACTAATGTGCATTTCGTGCAATAACATGAGACTTGGGGGTGCGCTGATGCAGAAAGCATGGGTCACATTTCAGTGGTGTCGGTGGAGTCTGTCAGCAGGACGGGTTTCACTAGACATGGCCTGCACCTCAAGAGGTATGAGAAGGGGAGGTTGGCAAAGCTTATGGGTGACAGCATAGGTGGGGGTGGTGGGATCACTCATGGGAAAATTCCTGCAGTAGTGGGTGTTATAGCTGCACCTTTTTTAGATTGAAGTCAGCTGATAGGTATTTCTGCTTAAGGGAAGTCTCTCTAACAAAGGAACCACTTTCGACAAAGCTTAGGTATCCGATTAATGAGTTAATTAGTATATTTCATCAAAATGTACAAGGTATTAGAGATAAAGTTAGTGAACGGCTTATAGATGTTGACTCTGAAATTATTGGTATATCTGAACACTCCTTCAATAAGGAGATAATTCAGAGGCTTCCTTTACCAGGATACAGGTTGGCTGGCAGCTTTTCTGGGAGCTTTTTGCGGTATGGGGGAGTAGCCATGTGTGTGAAAAACGGCAATCCATTTGAGTCAATTCTCGTTTCAAAGTACTGCACTGAAAAGGTGTTTGAATGTTGTGCAGGTGTGGTTAAATTTAAAGGAGCCAAACTTCTAACTGTTGTTATTTATAGATCCCGAGACTCCGACTTCACAACATTTTTGCTAAAGCTAGAGGAGGTTCTTTGTTCACTTTATAGGAAATACAAAAAGTTAGTTACATGTGGTGACTTCAACATTAATTCTATAAGTGATTGTGCAAGGAAAAGGATGCTGGTAGACCTCCTTAATTCATATAATCTTATGCAAACCGTATTCTTTCCAACGAGAGTGTAAGGGAACAGTAGAACAACCATAGACATCATTTTTGTTCATTCCTCATTACTAGAAGGGCATTCTCTTAGCAAAAAGGTGAATGGCCTTTCAGATCACGATGCAAAAATTTTAACTCTAAAAGATTTTTGTGCTGCAACACATGTTAAAAATAGTTATCAACTGTTTAGGAAAGCTGATCCAGTTGCTGTAGAGACCTTTGTAAACCTTATCAAGGAACAAGAGTGACAAAACGTTTATAGCGCTGATACAGTAGATGATAAATATAATGCTCTTCTCAAGACTTCTCGTGCTCTTCCGTTAGAAAGTTCAAAACAGGGTATTAGCACAAACAGGCAGCCTTGGTGGCTGACTAGAGGGATAAGAATATCTTGTAGAATAATGTGGCAATTATATCAAAACGTTAGAAACAGGCAAAATCTAAATGCAGCAGACCATTACAAACAGTATTGTAAGGTGCTTAAAAATGTTATTAGGAAGGCAAAAAGTATGTGGTACGCAGATAGAATAGCTAAGTCTCAGGATAAAATTAAACCATATGGTCAGTCGTAAAGGAAGTAGCTGGTCTGCAGAGACAGGTCGACGATATAGAATCAGTGCGTAGTGGGAATGCCCGTGTTACTGATAAGTCGCATATATGTACAGTATTTAATAATCCCTTTCTGAATATAGCAGGTGAGCTAAATAGAAACCTAGTCCCAACAGGGAATCACATAGCGCTCTTAGAAAAAAGTTTTCAGAGACTGTTACCTGAAATGCTCCTCCATGATACTGACAAGAGGAAGATTGAGTTAATAATTAAATCACTAAAGACCATGAACTCTCATGGACATGACGGGGTGTCCAGCAGAATACTGAAGTATTGTTCTATGTATGTTAGTCCAGTACTTAGCCATATCTGTAACTTTTCCTTTAGGAGTGGTCAAAAATGGTTCAAATGGCTCTGAGCACTATGGGACTTAACTTCTAAGGTCATCAGTCCCCTAGACCTTAGAACGACTTAAACCTAACTAACCTAAGAACATCACACACATCCATGCCCGAGGCAGGATTCGAACCTGCGACCGTAGCGGTCACGCGGTTCCAGACTGTAGCGCCTTTAACCGCTTGGCCACCACGGCCCGCTAGGAGTGGTCGGTTTCCTGACTGATTAAAGTACTCGATAGTGAAGCCACGTTACAAAAAGGGAGACAGGGATAATGTTGACAATTTTAGACCTATTTCTATGCCATCGGGGTTTGCTAAAGTTATCGAGAAGGTTGTATATACAAGGTTACTGGAGCATTTAAATTCACACAAATGTACAGTTTGGTTTTAGAAATGGTTTAACAACTGAAAATGCTATATTCTCTTTTCTCTCTGAGGTTTTGGACGGATTAAATAAAAGGTTGCGAACGCAAGTGTTTTCTTTGATTTAACGAAGGCTTTTGACTGTGTTGACCACAAGTTATTACTGTAGAAGTTGGACCATTATGGAGTAAGGGGAGTAGCTTACAATTGGTTCGCCTCTTACTTTAAGAACAGAAAGCAGAAGGTAATTCTCCGCAATATTGAGAGTGGTAGTGATGTTCAGTCCAAATGGGGCATTGTTAAGTGGGGCGTTCCCAAAGGGTCGGTGCTGGGGCCACTGCTGTTTCTTATTTATATAAATGATATGCCTTCTAGTATTACAGGCGTTTAAAAAATATTTCTGTTTGCTGATGACACCAGCTTGGTTGTGTAGGATCTTGTGTGTAATATTGAAACAGTATCAAATAATGTAGTTCATGAAATACGTTCGTGGCTTGTGGAAAATAATTTGATGCTAAATCACAGTAAGACTCAGTTTTTACAGTTTCTAACTCACAATTCAACAAGAACCGATATTTTGATCAGACAGAATGGGCATATTATAAGCGAGACGGAATACTTCAAGTTCCTAGGCGTTCGGATAGATAGTAAGCTGTTGTGGAAAGCCCACGTCAAGGATCTTGTTCAGAAACTAAATGCTGCTTTATTTACCATTAGAACAGTAAGCCAGCAACGAATCACCTGAACCTAGTGGCTGTCTCATTTCGCTGTATCGCGCAGAATCAGCCCTCTGCTCGGGCCGGCGAGATTCAGTTAGCGGGTTGCCGCCCAAGGTGCTTAAGGCGCGGGTTAGTGGAAGTACTGCTCCGTGAAAGCGGGTGACCACGCTGTGTGAGTATCGTGTCTCATACGGCCTTTCAAGGAGCACTCTGTCCTCCCAAGTCAGTGCCCGTGTTGTTTCGTCAGACGGACAGCGATGTTGGATGCCATGAGGCCCTGTTGAATGTTGATCCGGGCCCACTTGCTCGGTAGGCCGTCTGAACCAGGCGATACTGAAGTCTAGAGTCGTTTGTGCCTGAGGCTGGAATGGAGCTGGTAGACCCATTGGGCTACGCATAAGCGGCAGCTGGTACTGGAGGCAGGATCGGTGGTCATCTCATAAGGTGGCAAGAGTATGACTGGTGCTGCAAACATCTCAGTTGTATGATGTTACAAGACAGGATTCAGAGAACAGAACTTTAGCGACATGAACGCCATCGATCCTACTGATTTGCTGACTCTAGCCTTTGAGGCGGAATATTCATGGCGTCGAGGAGAAATTCTACTTTTAGACGTCATTCGTCAAATGCGAATCGGTTCTGATCTTTACCTGTTCTCAGCAGTCTTCCACTCAGCTACATTTGTTTCACTAATTCGTTTCAGTGTCTTAACTGTTTCGTCAAACCCATGAGGGTTGTCGTCGCTCCCACCTTAGCGCTTCTTACAGGATTTTACGAGGGTAGCGGAAGCAGGTTGGTCTGTACTCCTCTAACCCTTTACTGCCGAGTTCTCTCGCATTCATAAACATAAATATTTATGTCGCACTCGTTATAAATAGCGTCAGTTTTGCAAAACTTCAAATCTGAAGAATTGATGAATGGAGTGGGTAGCAATAATGATAAGAAGGTACCTTATAGCCGTACTGACTTGCGACAAACTATGAAAGCCGGCAACAAGCACAATACAGTTCAGAGATGATCGCTGGAGCATGAGGGAGCACTTCAAACAGAAGAAGCCCTTCAGAGTCAAAGAAGACCGTCGCCATTACTTAAACGGCTGAAGATGCGGCTTGGACCTTTTTCTTCGGAAGACAGGCACCATTACTGAAGCCGTTTCACAACAGCAACCGCAGTGCAGTCTAGTGAATGTTGCACAGCATCTTGTTCATGGCAACTGTCGTCATCGGCATCTCGATGTAGGAGCTTCCCAAAAATACATTCAAGACCCAGTATGTTTTCATTGTAGGATCAAAATGGGGACTAAACGAGTACAGTATGATCTCGAGAACCCCGCCGCCATCCGAGAAGTTCACCAACGTCTATATGATGGCTTTAACCCTCTTGACACAGGAAAGCGCGACTTAGTAGTACAAACAGGCTACCTTCAACCGACGCAACAGGGAAAGGAGGGAGATAAGGATCTTCCAATAGCAGTTGGATCTGCTTTTAATAAAATTTTATTTGTCATAAAGTTGAACAAGATTGTGACCTCCTAATAGTGTCCGGCGACTGGCTTTTGTCAATACTTTCGTGTACTTGAGCAATGCCATTATGTTCACACCTACCAAATTTCGCTTTCCTCTTCCCTTAATTTCTTGACGTGTAACACTGCTGTTGATTTTAATCCATACTCAACCGACCACAAATCTTTACCTTCTTTCCATTTCACTTTCTTGCTTCCATAAGTCGTTCAAGCTTCTGACACTAAACACCCCGACTCATAGAATGTTACCCTTTCGTTGGCTATTCTTGCATTCTGTCATGGTTATTTTCTCCTTGGCAGTCTGCTCCCGGGGATCCTAGCAAGGGACTAGTTCGCTATCTTTTCCTAATGTAGAGGTCATCATGACACTTTTTGCAATTACAGACCTCATGCCCTGTGGATGCTACTAATGTGTCTTTAATGTGGTGCTTTCTATTGACTTCTGCATCCTCATTCCGTTGTCCATTGCTGATTCATACATATTTAGGGGGCAATTTCCCTCCCGAATGGCAAGAGAGTTCACTAAAACTTTGTCCGCTGTTTCGCTTATTTGACGAGTCCGTTGGCAGAATAGGAATGACTCTTTATCCCGGAAGTCTTCAGCCACCATTGTTGATGATGATCATGGAAACGTGAACCAGTGGCATGACTCGAACCCGAAATCAAGTATGTTGTGATAATTAATCACATTACACTGAGGCCAAAGGTGATCAATATCAACATTACATTGGTTGATACCTTGCAGCTTTTATAGGCTCAAAAAAAAAGTACAGCCTAAATTCATTGACTTACAAAATCTCCGATGAGACACTACTTGGTTCTCTTAATTTCTGGTTAGGTAACCTATGGCTTTTTTCAGAGATGCCACTTGCTGTCCCCCGCAAGGTAATGATATAGGCAATTTATGTCCTTTTGTGAAAAAGACTTTCTCGCTGCTCGCTTGTACCAATATGTTCACCTACGTTAGTACTGTGGTGTTTGTATCAAATGTCGATGTACAGAAGTTATCATCCCATTAATTAAGTCCTATTAACATATCCCTTATTTTGTCAAATTATCCCACAAAATTATCGCACAAAATTCTCTTCTTCGCAATTTTTTTCTGAACCTCCCCTTCAGTTAGGCGACAGACCAATTTCATCAAAAGCATTCTTCTGTAGCACCACACCTAAGAAGCTTCTATTCTGTCCTCGTCTGAAACTGTTATCGTCCACGCTTCATTTCCCAGCAAGGCAACACTCCAGCAAAATATCTTCAGAAAAGACTTCTCGACACTTAAATTCATATTAGATGTTACCAAATTTCTCTTCTTCGGAAACGCTTTTCCCTCCATATTTGATATTATCCATCCAAGAGGAATTTTAAGAAGCGTCAGTTATCGTCTGAAGTACACAACAGTGGCAGCGAAAATGCTAAAATGTAAGACTGAACTGCAATTGCGAGGTTGCAGTTGAGAACTTCCACTCAGTTGAAAGAGCATCGCAGAAGGTGTGTTCCGCAAATTAGAAAGATTAACAAACTGTTCACATAATTATTGCGCGGGATTTCGCATACTGAACATATGAAGTGAGATAGTAGTATATTTCACAGAAAAGCTCGAAATAAAGACAAAATTGTAGAAGCCATATTACAGATTAGTGATCACAGGTGAGATGCTTGTATAAGTCTGTGTGACTGAAGGTTGCGATACTTGTTAAAAATAAATTAAACGTTGTTATTAAATATGTAGCGTGAACTGTGTAACTGCTCCAAAACAGTGATTGCACACAAGTAATGGAAACAAGATGGCTAACGGAAAATCTCAACTGGCCGACTATGCATTTTTGCAAGCCGCAACTATTTTTCTGAGAGAATCGCACAAGCCTTGCAAGTTGTAAAAGCAGTGACTCTTTCTCTAAGTACTTCTGCTTGTCGGAACTTGTGAGTATCTGCTCACTGAGAAGGGAAATATGCTTAAATGTGAGATGACAACCAGTCGAAATAAGTGGTGCTGCTGCTGCTGTCCTCTGTATGTGCGCCATCGAATTACAAAAAAGGTAATTATAAAATGCAAAGCTACTACTACTAATAACAATTAAATTTGTATTTTGCATTCCAGTTACTTATAAAATTCAAGAAATCAGGGAGTCTTCTGCTTCCATATTACAGAACTTGAAGAATGTGTGTAATATGACAGTACAGTAGGCACCGAAAAACTCTCAGAGCTGAAGAAGAACGCCTGCACCCTGTCTTGAGTGCAGCGTGTTTTGATGGGTTAAAATATTAGATGCTGTTTGGCATCACGGCAATATTAGCGCCTTAACGTTTTGGTTCAGCACCCGAGTGTATACTGTCTTACATATATTTTCTTAAATGATGTTGTTCAAATATATGGTGTGGATAAAAAATTAACCAGAGCTTGTGCAAAATCGTATATCGAATGTCAGAAATTATGATAGTGTTGTACATTTGCTTGCTTCAATGGTATCAAAAAGGTTTAACATTTGACTTATGGACAGGTGCGGAAGAGCTTTCGGTGTCACGCTGTCAGAGTAGGTACTTTCTGGAGATCAGACACAGTCGGGAGCTAGCTCGCAAGTATGATAGGTCAACTACAGAAAGATTGACTGCGAGGAAATTTTGTTGCTTGTCGTGTTTTTCTACCGGTTGGTAGACCAGGTTTCGATTATCATTGTTAGAACTGGTTTTGAATCCATCACTGCATTACTAATATGGGTCATATTGTGAAATAACGTTATAGAGATGGTATATGAATTGCGGAGACGATTGCACTACTTTGGTGATAGAATTTTATCTTGACCTTCCTATTATTGTTGGTATTTTGATGTGGGAATTTTTTCTGATCAGACTGAGATCCGATTTGTTCCTTTATCTTGTGGCTTCTTCCTGTTCGGTACCCTCTAAGGTAAATGAGTGGCTATTGTATTTGTGTTGGCGATTGGTTTGGTAATCTGCATTAAGTGAGGTACTGACTCAATTGCAGGGTATTTTATTTAATAGGTTTTTACAGATTTTAGAACATAACATAGACTTTTCTATAACGCCCAAAAGTGTTTAAAGGTCTTTCCCTGAACAGTTAAGAAATTGTACCTTAATTCAACCCTTAATGCAAGCTTTGTGCAGAGTTATCATACATGAAAATAATTGTGACGATTGACCATTCATTAATAAAACGTTTGTGGAAAGCGTTTGTCAACATCTGAAGATGTGGAATTTTTATCTGATTGTGTAACTTCAGGGACTCAGGTGATGGGAGCACCTAGGATCTTTTTTCTTTTTTTATTGCTCCCTATCGTTACTGGTGTGGGGAATTAGCTACGCAGGCAATCGTTCACAGCCATGACACACTGCTGTAAAAATAAAGAAGGATCACATAAATATTCTATTAGTGAAAAATTAAAAATCAACACCCGACTTCTCATTTGAAGTAAATAGTTCTTGCCCTGATTAACCTTGAGTCCCACGGAAAGATTGAAAAACAAAATAAAAATTTAAAACAGACATAGTTGGAGTACAAAGTTGTTATCAATTCCCTGTAAGCAGCATTAGAGAGCAATAAGCCCTGATTTTCACGACTGAAAAAGAAATAAAGAAAAATACCTGTTTGTACCTGATAAGTAATAAGAAGCCTAATATTAAGCCTCTGACTTGGCGGTTTACTTCAACTTTCCGTGGCGTTAGCAAAATTTAAACAAAAAAAACTAAGAAGACATGACCCTTTTAGGATTATTTTGTTCAATCGCAAGTTAAATAACGTTTGTTATCGTTAGCATTGATCAGGTATTCGCGGTTTCGTGGCTAACGAAAGGATCGTCCGACGCTTGTAGTAATGTTCAGCCTGGTTGATACACGAGCTTCGGCGCATCGTGGAAAATATCTTTATTCAGTGCAACACAGAAATAGATATCTCGTTATGAGAATACAGTCGAGAGAAGTTTTACATGAGAGTATAAACGTTTCTTTTAAAGAAAGAAAATCCGTAAACAAGTAAGCTATTAACATCAATGAATGTGTCAGTATCAAGTCAGAGAATAAACGAAATTATCGCTGCTGAAACATTGCGCCTCTCGCGACTGGCGAGTAAACGCTTTGACAGTCACGTTAAAACAAACGCACAACACAACACATATGTAAAATAAAACCATTCAATAGCCAAGATTTCATAAAATATTTTTTTTATTGAAGACAAAGATTTTGCTGTCATCTTGAGTTCTTAAAAACTTTTGTTGTAAACCATGTTCATTTTGCGCTGAACCTAAGCACAAGATGTCAAGTGGATAAAAACCAGCACCTTATACAGGTTTGTCATTGCTAAAATATTTAAAAACATAAAGCGCCTTTTACCAAAAGTCATCTCCATATATTATTCCTCGCAGTTGCTTGTTGTATCATACCAACACGGTACACAGTAGCACAGCTGTTTACATATGCTGAGTGCTTTCTAAGCTGTGCGAATCTACTTTAATTTACGTATGAGTAACCTTACTGTTGAACATTTGTATATGCTAGATTACAAAAAATGGCTCTGAGCACTATGGGACTCAACATCTGTGGTCATCAGTTCCCTAGAACTTAGAACTACTTAAACCTAACTAACCTAAGGATATCACACACATCCATGCCTGAGGTAGGATTCGAACCTGCGACCGTAGCGGTCACGCGGTTCCAGACTGACGCGCCTAGAACCGCACGGCCACACCTCCCGGCTCTAGATTACACGTTGGGTTCTAACTGTTCTTATCTTCAACGACAAGGTTTTTATGCAGGGTTGTCATGGAAAACTCCTTGTCAGGAAATTTAGCTAAGATTCTTATTCATGACTTTGAGTGCAAATTTTTGAGTTCTTTTCCAGAAATTAAAAACAGTATGACGTATTACTGACGGTATATTGAAGATTCTACCTGTTCCTCAAGGGAGGAATGAAGTACTGGAAATGGTGGTACTTTTAGACGAGCAACTTCTGCAAATGCGTTTCACATTAGACATGGGAGATGATACAGGAATTAAATTTTTAGATTTGACTGCGACAATGGAGTGAGGAAGGCATGCTTTTGGCATCTTTATGAAGGATACAGGCACTGTCAGTATTATAGGAGCGAAATCGCCCCACCCAATCCAACATAAAACAGCGTACTTTTATGTAACAGAGCCCCGAAATAGCTCCTTAAGGAAGAGGAATTACCAAGAGTATATAGACATTATTAAGGAAGTTTCTACAGCTAATGAGTAGAATTATAGGAGAAGAGATGTCATGCGTATTTTTTATAAAATTAATCACAATTTTGCCAGTAGATGAGAGGAAAATTGGAAGATTATAGTTAAGTAAAAATTCGTCATTTCGTCATACAAATGGCACGTCTCGGGAAGAATTGCTGCAGTCTTTCCAAAACACATTGTCATGGCTTTTCAAAATGAATGTCAAATGGCGCCTAGACTAATTCAAAGACCAATTACGAGGAAAAAAAGTTAGTACTACAACTCAAGGGTGTACAAGGTGAAATTTCCGGACTGCGGTACTACATAGGACTAACAGAGCGAAATTTTCAAATGCGATACAAGGAACATTGCAAGCACAGAAATCGGCAGCATGTGGAGTGCGTGTGAAAGATAGCAAACATGAGGTTAGCACAATAAACGGGCAAATAGAAGAGATACACAGAACTCCGAAATTTTTTTTTAAAGTGTTGGAGGAACTAGAAATATACGCTCGCTAAGTGAAAGACCGAGAGAATTTACTTAATGAGTGGCTTCATGCATAATAAATATTACAAACTTTTCAAACACTTGTTATATCCTTCCTTTATGTTGTGTTCGTACGCTGTACTAATTACTGGCTGCGGCGGCCTTCGGCACCCTGGCGACGACAGGGGAAACTTCTGTGTGGTGCGCAGTAGTAATACGCTACTGGCCATTAAAATTGCTACACCACGAAGATGATGTGCTACAGACGCGAAATTTAACCGACAGGAAGAAGAAGCTGTTATATGCGAATGATTAGCTTCTCAGAGCATTCACACAAGATTGGCGCCCGGCGCGACACTAACAAAGTGCTGATATGAGGAAACTTTCACAACAGCAGTTGATCGGTGTTGCCTGGTGAAACGTTGTTGTGATGCCTCATGTAAGGATAAATGCGAACCATCACGTTTCCGAGTTTGATAAGGGTCGTATTGTAGCCTATCGCGATTGCGGTTTATCGTATCGCGACATTGCTGCTCGCGTTGGTCGATTTCCGATGACTGTTAGCAGAATATGGAATGGGTGGGTTCAGGAGGGTAATGCGTAACGCCGTGCTGGATCCCAACGGCCTAGGATCACAAGCAGTCGAGATGACAGGCATCTTATCCGCATTTCTGTAACGGATCGTGCAGCCACGTCTCGATCCCTGAGTCAACAGATGGGGACGTTTGCAAGACAACAACTATCTGCACGAACAGTTCGACGACGTATGCAGCAGCATGGACTATCAGCTCGGAGAGCATGGCTGCGGTTACCCTTGACGCTGAATCACAGACAGGAGTGCCTGCGATGGCGTACTCAACGACGAACCTGGGTGCACGAATGGCAGAACGTCATTTTTTCGGATGAATCCAGGTTCTGTTTACAGCATCATGAGGGTCGCATCCGTGTTTGGCGACATCGCGGTGAACGCACATTGGTAGCGTGTATTCGTCATCGCCATACTGGCGTGTCACCCGGCGTGATAGTTGGGGTGCCACTGGTTACACGTCTCGGTTACCTCTTGTTCGCATTGACGGAACTTTGAACATTGGAAGTTACTTTTCAGATGCGTTACAACCCGTGACTCTACCCTTCACTCGATCCCTGCGAAACCCTACATTTCAACAGGATTATGCACGACCGCATGTTGCAGGTCCTGTATGGGCCTTTCTGGATACAGCTGCCCTGGCCACTACATTCTCCAGATCTCTCACAAATTGAAAACGTCTGGTCAATGGTGGCCGAGCATTTGACTCGTCACAGTATGCCGGTCAATACTCTTGATGAACTGTGGTATCGTGTTGGAGCTGTACACACCATCCAAGCACTGTTTGACTCAATGCCCAGGCGTATCAACGCCGTTATTACAACCAGAGGTGATTGTTCTGGGTACTGGTTTCTCAGGATCTATGCACCCAAATTGCGTGAAAATGTAATCACATGTCAGTTCTAGTATAATATATATGTCCAATGAATACCCGTTTATCATCTGCATTTCTTCTTGGTGTAGCATTTTTAATGGCAGTAGTGTACTTGTCTTTCTCTCTCTCTCTCTCTCTCTCTCTCTCTCTCTCTCTCTCTCTCTCTCTCTCGCTCTCTCCCCTTTCTTTCTCTATCCAAATCATCAATATTCTTATCGGTTCGATGTGTCCCGGGACGAATTTCTCTAGTGTGTGAACCTCTTCGTGTGGGCATGCCACTTGCAACTTACATCCTCAATTATCTGCTGGATGTATTCAATATCTGTTATCCTCTACAGCTTTAACCTTTACAGTTCTCTCCAGTACCATGGAAGTTATTCTCAAACACATGTTTTATCATCACAACCCTCCTAAGTGTCAGTTTATTCCATATGTTCTCTTCTTCGCCGATTCAGCGGAGAACTTCCGCATGCCTTACCTTGTCAGTCAATCTGTTTTTCAATATTCTTGTGTAGTATACATCTCAAATGCTTCGATTCCCTTCTTTTCTAGTTTTCACACAGTCCATGTTTCACTACCATACAATTCTGTGCTCCAAACATATATTCCCAGAACTTTCTTCTTCAAATTAAGGACTATGTTTGATAGTAGTAGTCGTGTCTTTGCCACGAATGCCCCCCTTGCTCTGTCCGTCGTGGACCCAGATAACAGAATACCTTGACTTCTACTACGTGATACCCAACTCTGATGCTAAGTTTCTGGCTGTTCACATTTCTCCTACTTCTCGTTGCATTCGTGTTTGTTACGCTTAAATTCATTATTATGTCTCAGTTGTTTCAGTCCACAGAGGACACTCTTGAGCACTACTGACTCCATGATCGCCAAATGGAGGGAGGAGAAGATACTTTTGGAAAGTTTTAAACATGTTTCAACTTTTCAATGGTAGTATGTCCTCATCGAACTTATTGCTGCTATCAGGAACATGTTTTATGTATTGTATCAATTCACAGGGGACGCTTACGAGCGCTATATACTTCGCATCATGTAGAATCCCTAGAATTTTTTTTAAAAAGTCGACAACTGTTTTGTATGGTTCTTTAAAAATATTTTAATATTATTAAACTCTACACTTGGGTTTCACACTATACGTAGGAGGATTTCTTATGATTTCCGTTAGTCTGCTCTATACAAGTAGGGTGCGCTTTTCAGCGCTATAGCTGTTGCACCAATCAGGATTCTTAAAAAAAAAAAATCTGTAACCACAGCACGCTACTGTATGACTGGTTATGACGGTGACCTCTCAGTTCCACATTCGACAGGTAATTCTAACTGTAACAAATGGTATTTTGCGCAAATATCTGTTATAACTTTCTTAAGAATCTTTAAGTTTTCTAAACTCAAATTTTAAAACATTTGTAATTTGCACCGATTTAAATTATTAAATAATCGTTGGAAGTAGATCTGAAGATGGGCAGCTGGCGGGAAACCGGTCACACCGAAATACAAGAAAGCGATATGGAGACTGGATTTGGGCACTTTCTCACAAGAAACGAATGTGATAACACCATGAAGGCCCATACGTCTAGTTTTCATAAAGGATGGCTCCGTTTTAGCACACTTATGTGTAACTTTATCCAATAACGGACTTACGTTCCTGGCAGATTAAAGCTGTGTGCTGGACCGAACCTCGAACTCGAGACTTTTGCCTTTCGCAAGGCAGAGGTCCAGATTTCGAGTCTCTTTCCAGAACACAGTTTTAATCTGACAAGAAGTTTCATATCAGCGCACAGTGCCGTACAGTGCAGAGTGAAAATCTCATTCTGGAAACATCCCCCAGGCTGTGGCTAAGCCATGTCTCCGCAATATCCTTTCCTCCACGAGTGCTAGTTCTGCAAGGTTCGCAGAAGAGCTTCTGCAAAGTTTGTGAGGTAGCAGACGAGGTACTGGCAGAATCGAAGCTGTAAGGATGACTTGAGTGTTGCACTTCTGTAGCTCAGATTGTGACTGGTCCGTGTATTATAATGGAACTAAACATCATTAAGACGTAAACTGCATGTTAAAAAAGAATAAAATTTCAAGCTCTTCGTATACTAGCTATTTACGTGTTTTAAAACAAGTCAGATATATTAAATTTCGAGCATTGTTTCGCATGAAGGCTAAGGCCATTAGATAATTTTATCGAACTATTAACAAAAGGATACGTTATGTTACCAGATGTAAGAAAATTTTGTTTCGTACTTGAGTCTCTACAGAATGATATTTCAGATTTAATTTTAGAAATTCATACAGGTACACGTAACCTAGATATGGTATCTCGATCTTTGTACTATGGGTACACGTAAGTGAGATGCGAAACTGCTTACAGTTGTATATATCTAAGTAATTAATTAGTAAAGTGCTGCAACATTCTACGAACTAAAAATTACTTTGTGGGGCAGTATACAGATTTGTAACCGCTGCAGTGATTGATTTTAGAGACACACTAGTACAATGTTGTACATTGTTTGGAGGCAGATTACATCTAAAACTACAATTCATGTTGTTCCGAAGGAGTACAACGTGTCAACACCAAATTAGAAGTGACAATACCAGTACATCTGAAGTATTGCAAGGTACATCTATCACCAAGATTCTCTCCTATCAGAGAAGATGAACGTATCTATGACAACAACAGAAACATGAGCAAGATCCATAGTGAAAGAGTGAACAATATAGACACAGTTGATTTCTAAAATAGTGGTACGAACTAACGTTTTTGCCTAGTAGAAAATTGTGTACATAAAAATGTAAGTTCATGTTCATAAGGTATCACGCAGTGAGAATACTTTTGTGGTGGAGGAAATAATATAACGTTTTAAATTCTGAGTATTCCATGTCGTGTGTGAATGTGAACAGTCAACAAAATGTGCATCTAATTTTCTTTAGAATAAAATGAATATTATGCCCAGACTATTTTTGTGCTTCAGATTTCTTTTCTTTCCTGTTTCCTCTATAATATATGACAAAGACAGAAATATTTACTGGGACTGGGCTATACTGTATTTGGCATGAGATACAGTAATGATAAGATAATATCAAATTTTGACATAAGATTAGTGAAGTATGACAACACAGACAGAGAGAGAGAGAGAAAGGAACTGAGAGACAGAGGGAGAGAGAGAAAGAGAAAGAGAGAGAGAGAGAGAAAGGAACTGAAAGACAGAGAGAAATGTTCAAATGTGTGTGAAATTTTATGGGACTTAAGTGATAAGGTCATCAGTCACTTAGCTTACACACCACTTAACCTAAATTATCCTAAGGACAAACACACACACCCATGCCCGAGGGAGGACTCAAACCTCCGCCGGGACCAGCCGCACAGTCCATGACTGTAACGCCTCAGGCCGCTAGGCTAATCCCGCACGGCGAGAGAGAGAGAGAGAGAGAGAGAGAGAAATTAAATCTGAGATAAACGTTTTTTAGTGAAGTACATGTAAAATACAGAAAGGAATTAGCTAATGAGGCAGTAATGTATTTAGCAAAAACCATTTTTAGTGGAGTATAAAGCAGGTGACAGCGGGGCTACGCAGTACGATTCTGCTGCGTATAAAGTTCCAGTCACTTCGTGGTGAATCCCTTCTCACGCGCACGCGTCCTTGAGGTTACTGAAATGGAGTTCTCAGCCGGAGAAAGCTATAGAAAAAGAACAGCTGTACACCTCGTAAACACAAGACGTACTAGAAATTGTTTTGTTGGTGGAGGCAATAGATAAATGAAAGTATTTATGTGCGTAAAATTTCACTCCATTACAGTAGGCTTGCATACACCTGTTAATACCAGACCTTACTCTAGTTGTACAAAGTCTGAAAAGTCGACACGCACACATCATTCATAACCGTAGCAAATAAAAACGACAGTATTTTGTCTCCAGCTCTAACAGTGTCAGTCAGCTAGCGATTTCTACCATCTCTGATTGAAACTATATTCACTTGGGCATTTAACGCCACCCCTTCTGCGCTTGACTCATACGGCTCGTAGCTATCACTGTTTTCGTGGCGCCGGCCGTTGTGGTCGAGCGGTTCTAAGCGCTTCAGTCTGGAACCGCGAGCCCGCTACTGTCGCAGGCTCGAATCCCGTCTCGGGCATGGATCTGTGTGATGTCCTTAGGTTAGTTAGGTTTAAGTAGTTCTAAGTTCTAGGGGACTGATAACCTCAGATGTTAAGTCACATACTGGTCAGAGCCATTTGAACCATTTTTCGTGACTTATTGAAAAATATTTGTATAAAAAAATACATAAGAATCCACACACGGGGGCACACAGACACAGACACACACACACACAGAATCGACAATGCTGTGTTTCCACATTTGTATTGTTTACAAACCCGCGCGGGGTAGGCGCGCGGTCTACGGCGCCTTGTCGCGGTCCGTGCGGGCCCACCCTTGGAGGTTCGAGTCATCCCTCGGGCATGGGTGTGTATGTTATCCATAGCGTAAGTTAGTTTAAGTTGGATTAACTCTCGAGCGGGCACTGCCGCTTTTCATAACACGAGCGGGCACGCCGCGCACTTTCTACGCATGGAAATAATAGGTTTCCTTATGTTACTAGGGTAAGTCAAGTATAATTAAAATCACAGGTTAATCATAGTTTATTTAAACATGAAGAAAAATAAACGTACATAATATGAGCAAAACTACTGTTTTATTAAACGATAATGAAATAAATTTTCGTTATAACTCACTTTTGCCAAGTACAGGTGTTAAAGAGACAGTAATGACGCATTCGAAGCATGAAGTAGTGCAGATGTATCAGATCTCGGTTAGCTGCTTATTCGATCACTAATTATGTCGTAGACCACTGCCTCAATGTCTCAATGTGGGATTATGTTCCTAGTTCGTAACTGGGGTCATTTTGTTTTAAATGGCCGTAAATTTTTTCTCGCCTATCTCGCTTTGTGTTTTATATTAATGCTGCTCAATTGGACGTACGACAACACAGTTTATCGCTGTGTTACCTTAAGCAATACTGAAGGAATAGGTATAGGTTTGCACTGTGAAACAAAAATGGAACCGCACTAAATCATTTTATTTGTGGTTGGCGCACTTTATACACTGGCTCGCCCGCTCGAGGGTTAAGTAGTGTGTAGGCTTAGGGACCGATGATCTCAACCGTTTGGCCCCATAAGACCTTACCACAAATTTCAGTTTTGTTTACAAAGATTCAACCTCTTCAGTTAACTTCTTTCTGTTGAGGCCTAGCGCCTTACATCATGCCTATTGAGATCGTAACAGCAGGGAACAATGTAAGCAGAGCGTTCCGGAATCAACATAGCCACCACTCATACGAAATTGAAAGACTCCGCTCTGCAGAACTTATGGATAGAGGCAAGCTAGTAGTAATGTCGGCGTATGGTAAACTGAATTCGTTCTCTGTGCCCTTAGTAACAGTAGATACAATTACCCTACACTCATTGATCTGTGTATGTATACCATAATAAAGAAATTCAGAGATAGGGTCGAAGATAACACGTAACACAAACAGTTATCAGCTGAACATACAGCCTGAGTATAGCGCAACGATTATGCAAGCAAATGGTTCAAATGGCTCTGAGCACTATGGGACTCAACATCTTAGGTAATAAGTCCCCTAGAACTTAGAACTACTTAAACCTAAGGACATCACACACACCCATGCCCGAGGCGGGATTCGAACCTGCGACCGTAGCAGTCCCGCGGTTCCGGACTGCAGCGCCAGAACCGCTAGACCACCGCGGCCGGCATTATGCAAGCAGCTGATGTGATATTATAGCACACTTTGGCCCATGTCACCATGATAACCCTGTCGATTATAGGTCAACAGTAAGAAGTGAACCTCAGCACTTTTTACAGATTTATGTAGTGCTCAATAGGGGTAATGATTAGCTGTTGTGATTTGCTGTTGCTAGTGCTTTACACTTGTGAGCTAACGTCATGAAGGTCTTACTGACCATCGCCATAGTTAAAAAAAATAGATGGGGCCCCTCTACGCCCGCACCAACGTGGTGACCAAACCAAAAGTTCTACTGTCACCTCCGTAAACATGTTAGTTACCTAGTAAGTGGATCACAGGATGCTGGGCTGTGATGTTTTCCGTGCGTCTGGGTAAGACTACGCATTAACACGGTCCATCAGGTGATAGATGGTGGACGAAACGCGAGTGAGGGTAGCGATTTGAAGATCAGAGGGAAAAAAGTGCCATGGCTCGTGCCGTGGGAAAAAAACCTCTGCGACAGAGGGATGGGTAGTAAGTAGTGGCTTACTAGCTGCGATAGCTCATGCAAGGTTGGATTTGTTAGTATAGGTATCATGCTTCATTACCGTGACAAGCGATGGCGATGTGTCCCAGTTGCTGCAGCTGCTACCTTCCTGGAACAATCAAGATCGTTATACAGTAGTGGGAGATCGGCCATAGATCATCTCACTGTGTGGGGGATGTGTGGAGCTTGTTTGCATGCAGTGTACGGTACGGCTTCCCTGTGTGGTGCCAGTTATTCGGAGTGTATTTCAGCTGGATATCCAGTAATGGCGTCTGATTAACAGGGGCTCGCCTGTGCCGTTATGTTTGCGTATGCTTGGCCATAGATGTTATGTCCTTACAAGTATGTCTTTTGGTCTTTTATGTTTCCATCCATGGTTGTGGTCGTAGTTCCCCAGATTCAGAATAAACGGGTTCTGCGAATGTCTGGAGTTTCTGTATAGTCTTGTGGTGAGTTTGTGGATTACCTCCGTGAGAGTCTCAAGTCGGTATTCCCGGTGAAGGTCCACGATGCGTGTGTATCGTGGAGCATTGCTTATGATTTTGAGTACTTTGTTTTGTATGAGCTGCAGACGGCGCAGGCGTGTAGGCGCAGCGTATCCCCAGGCAGGAGCTGCGTACGTCATCAGGGGTTTGATAAGTGTCATGTACATGGACCTCGACACCCTTCTGTTCAGTGTGCTACGCCTGTTGAGCATAGGATAGCGCTAGCTCGGTTCGTCATTTGTCATATGGGGTCCCCCCAGAGTAATTTCCGGTCCAGCCAAACACCGAGGTATTTGACTTTCTCGCGGAAACGTATTGGACGTGCATGTAGAGTTCAAATGGTTCAAATGGCTCTGAGCACTATGGGACTTAACATCTATGGTCATCAGTCCCCTAGAACTTAGAACTACTTAAACCTAACTAACCAAAGGACAGCACATAACATCCAGTCATCACCAGGCAGTGAAAATCCCTGACCCCGCCGGGAATCGAACCCGGAAACACGGGCGTGGGAAGCGAGAACACTACCGCAAGGATGGCTGTGTCATCCGCGCAGATTGCCATCATTGTGTTGTGTGTGGTTGGGAGATCGTTTATGTAGAGGTTAAACAGTAGGGGCCCTAGGATGCTTCCCTGGGGTACTCCCGCGTGTATACCGTGTCGTGTTGATTGTTTTCCCTGCACGTCAGTGTTGAAACTCCTGTCTGTGAGGTATGAGTGTATTAGACGCAGCAGCCCGTCGGGGAATCCCGCGTCGCTGAGTTTGCGGATGAGGCCGTTGTGCCATAGATGGTCGAAAGCCTTTTCGATGTCCAGGAACACTGCCCCTGTAGCTTTGTTTATGTTGAAGCCATGTGGTATATGTTCAACGACCCGTAGGAGTTGTTTTGTTGTGGAGTGGTGATTCCTGAAGCCGAATTGCTCCGGTCTCAGGATGTCATTTGTTATGCAGTGCCTAGTGATGCGTTTGAGAATCACCTTACTGAATCATCTTACTGAGCGAGCTCAGAAGGCTGATGGGTCGGTAATTTTGTGGGAGGCTGTGGTCTTTCCCCGGCTTCCTGAACATCAGGACCTTGGCCGTCTTCCAAAAGGCGGGGAAGTGTTGGTGTTTTAGTATGGCATTCGTTAGGTGTGTTCAGTACTCAGTTGCTTTATCCGTGAACTCCTGGAGGACACGGTTTTGAATGCCATCATCACCAGGGGCTTTCCTAGCAGCGGAATGCATTATAGCCCAGGAGACTTCGGCTGTGCTAGCATGTCGAATGTCGTCGCGCGATGGTTGGGCTAGAATGCGTGTAACCTCTTGGTCAGTAGCAAGCGTGAACAGTGGATCTGATGGTACCAGGTTCGGTGTGAATGACGCTGCGAGTATTCGGGCAATTAGTCCTGCTTTCTCTTCCGCTGAGTATGCAGGTCCGTCAGGTCCTTGAAGCTTTGGGGTGTATGTTTTCTCCCTGGTGAAGTGTCGGGCTAGTTGCCACACGCCAGGTCGTGCGGTATCCAGCCCTTCGAGTTTTTGGTTCCACTGTTGTGTTCTATGTGTTTGTATTTTATCGTGTATGATGCCCTGTAGTCTGTTAATGTGCCGTTTGAAGTACGGACGCCTGGTGCGCTGCCATTGTCTCCTGAGGCGATTCCTCATTGAGATAGGGCCGCACTGCGTTGTTGTGAGGTGCGATCAGGTATGGTGCCTGCCATTGCGTCCTGGACGGCGTTAGTGAGGGTTTCTACTGCCTCGTCAATTTGTGCTGTTTCATTAATTTCTTGTATAGGTGGGATGTGGGTATCGAGCGTTTGCTTCAACAATGTCCAATTCGCACGCCCGTAGTCCAACATCTTGCGTTGTTCCATGTGCTGCAGTGTTTCCTCAATGTATAGTATTACAGGTTGGTGGTTTGAGGGCAGATCGTTTTCAACAGCAACGTTGAGTGATACTTGAAAAAAGAGACAGCATTGGTCGTATACTTTTTACTATTGCAAAATCGATTTTCTGTCACTGAGTGACCATCTTCAGTGCTATATTGTATAACTTAAATTGGGATGCACTGTTGTCACTAAGCTTACGGCGATCACATGTCTACAGTTTAGTAAAGACCTACGCAGGTATTAGATTACAATTTTTCTGTTTATTTGCACTGTTTAAGAATGTCGTCGTACTCACCGTTTTCTTCAGTGGAAAACAGTTGTTTGCTTCTTGCGGTCGGTTTTCGTCCCTTTTCATGCGGTCATCTTTTGTTCATATCTGTTCTCTATGAACTCGATAGCACACGTTAACTGTTTTTGTAAAAGGAGTTGGAAACACAGAGCTAATATGTGACGTATTTAAGCGTCCGATATTGGAGAGAAGCATGGGAGATTGCAAACATTTGGTAGGTCGTCAGCAAACTAGACGAGATAGGTCGAGACTGATGGTTTCGGGATGTCTGCAGTGTATAGGATATTTAGGAGAGAGGAAGGGACACATTCGTATGTCGTGCCAGTAACAGGATAAAATGTGGAGGCATGACTGAGTTATGTAGAATGTGATGGAGGGACGACATTATTGTTAACTCGTAGCAAGTAGGCTCATAGTTTGAAGAGTAGTACAGGAGGCTATGCGTGATCAAACTCTTTTTGTATGTAAAGGGAAACGTGAATTTAATTTTATGTACTGTATTTGACGGGAGATAAGGTAGATAAGCAGAACGACTTGGCCGTCTGCTGAGTACCTAGGTATGGTGCTCGATGTAACTGGTTTCACTAGGTGATGTTGGTTTTGAGAATGAAATGTCAGACCAAAGTGAGGCCTGAGAATGCGTTTTGTAAGGTTTTAGGAACAGTGGTATTTGTTTTCCACTACTCCTGTTGATAATCTGTGTCAAGAAATTAAAACCATGGTGAAAATCCAATGAAGCTTGGTACAGATATGTTGCGCAGTGTCTCTACTGTGTCTGCCTAGCGCTTCATCTCACACTTTTCAGTTGCGTGTGCACAGTGAACACATAAAATTGCCGGGGTAGGTAATGCCTCTCGCCAAATGTCAGGTGCCCCCTGAGGTGTTCCACCTGATTTCATGCAAGCCACACGTACACTATGCGATCAAAAGTACCCGTAAGCCTCGCTGGAAATGACTTACAGGTTCGTGGCGCCCTCCATCGGTAATTCTGGAATTCAATACGGTGTTGGCCGACACTTAGCCTTGATGACAGCTTCCACTCTCGCAGGCATACGTTCAGTCAGGTGCTGGAAGGTTTCTTGGTGAATGGCAGCCCTTTCATCACTGATTGCTGCACTGAGGAGAGGTATCGATGTACGCCGGTGATGCCTGGCACGAAGTAGGAATTCCAAGACATCCCAAAGGCGTTCTACAGGATTCAGTTCAGGACTCTGTGCAAGCCAGTCCATTACAGGGATGTTATTGTCGTTTAACGACTCCGCCACATGCCGAGCCTTCGAACAGGTTTTCGATCTTGTTGAGATGCAATCGCCATCCCCGAAATGCTCTTGAACAGTGGGAAGCAATAAGGTGCTTAAAACATCAATGTGGGCCTGTGCTGTGATAGTGGCACGCAAAAGAACAACGGGTGCAAGACTCCTCCATAAAAACACACGACCATACCATAACACCACCACCTCCGAATTTTACTGTTGGCACTACACACGCTGTCAGATGACGTTCACCGAGCATTCGCCATACCCACAGCCTACCATCTGATTGCCACATGGTGTACCGTGATTCATCGCTCCACACAACGTTTTTCCACTGTTCAATCGTGCAATGTTTACGCTCCTTACACCAAGCGTGGCGTCGTTTGGCATTCACCGGCTTGATATGTGGATTACGAGCAGCCGCTCGACCATGAAATCCAAGTTTTCTCACCTCCCACCTAACTGTCATAGTACATGCAGTGGATCCTGATGCCGTTTGGAATCCCTGTGTGATAGTCTGCCTAGATGTCTGGCTGTTACACATTACAACCCTCTTCAACTGTCGGCGGTCTCTGTCAGTCAACAGACGAAGTCGGCCTGTACATTTTTGTGCTGTACGTGTCCCTTCACGTTCCCGATTCACTAGCACATCTGAAACAGTGGACCTAGGGATGTTTAGGAATGTGAAAATATCGCTTATAGACGTACGGAACAAGTGACACTCAATCATCTGACCACGTTCGGAGGTCCGCCGAACGCCCCATTCTCTCTCACGATGTCTACGGACTACTGAGGTCGCTGATATGGAGTACCTGACAGTAGGTGGCAGCACAATGCACCTAATTTCAAAAACTTATGTTTTAGGGGGTGTCCGGATAGTTTTCATCACGTAGTGTAACTGTCATACGTTTCCTCCCCCATGAGAATTTTCGCCTGGAAACTCTGTGGGAATCGAAGACACTACTGCAGCGTTTTCGATGGGAACTGTTTCATATCCCACCATACAGCTTGGAGTTCGCTGTCACTGATTTTCGTCTCTTCGCACACATAAACCGCTGGCTATGAAGACAGCATTTTGACAGAAACACCGAGCTGTAGACCAACGTGGGAAATTGTGTAAATCACGGTGGTTGCCTTCTGTTAGGAGAGTATTGGAAAGTTGGTACTTAACTTCGAAAAATTCGAAATGGGAGAGCAACTATGTAGAGAAGTAGCTGGAAGGTGAACCCATAGGTTGAAAATAAAACATTTTCGAAATTGATTTTAGGTTCCATTCCGAGGTCGATGAGATATGAAAACAGAAAGAAAAAAGAGAAAGTTCTCCTCGTACTGCGACACTGTGTCGTGACCTGGTGTAATCTTTGACTCCCAAGCGAGTTCTTAAGTTATGTCTTCTGCTATTATAGAAGCATTTAGTCCTATTTGTGTAGTACTGAGAGTTACATACCAGAGGTGGAATATCTATCTTTCTTCGTTGGCATACGCTATTTCATCGAAAGTAAGTAGACACGTAATAGAGGATATGAGGTGTGTCCACCCTTCACCTTTGAACTCCACCTGAATGCTGGGGCAACTTTCAGAAAGATTTTTGAAGGCCTGTGGAGTAATTGTGAACCTTTCTTCGTCAAGAGCCAACCAAATAAAGTAGCGTGTTGGACACTGAGGTCTGAAACGAAGATGACGTGTTATCTCTCCCCAAATTTGTACCATTAAACTCAGGTAGGACATCTGGGCAGACCAGCTATTTTCAGAAATAGTATCGCCCACAAACCATTGCGTCACAGATGCTGCTTTGTGATAAGGTGCATTGTCATTCTGAAACTACCATCGTCTACGAACTGTTGGTCTACTGGTCGCAGCACACAATAGTGGAAAAAATGTTCATATCCTTTAGCATTTAGCGTTTTCTGAAGTGCAATAAGGGAACCACACTATATATATTGCACTGTTATTCTGATGAAATCGTCGTCTCCCAAATTTTAATCTCTTCCATATTTCATTTTGGCACTATACATCATGGCAGGTACGTTCTACAGGCATTCAGAAGTCCGAACCCGTCGGATTGTCACAGGGTACAGCGTGATTCATCGTCCCAGATCATTCGTTTCCAGTCCTTCACTGCCCAGTGACGGCCCTCTTTAAATCACTTACAGCGTTGCTTAGCACTAGACACAGAACGTGTGGCTTATGATGATCTCAAAGTTGTTAAAGCTTTCGTAGCCACTAGTTGTCAAATTACCTGTTGGATTCCGTCCCGGGTTCTTCGGCTGGCGGTTTTTTGATGATTTCCCAGCAAGATTAGCAGGCACTGTCAAAGCTTCATTCTCCATTGCTGGTGCCGTTGATCGAGGCTTGAACCCTGTTTTGTTATCACCCTGCGCACAGACATTGTGGTAGTAGGACTCTTTGTGGCCCTTGGGATTCATTTCATGATTTTTTCTGCTACCTCACGCAATGCTTGAAGGTCCTTTTCCGGTAATACATTATATCTACCTGGTCGTGGTTTAACAGCGGTTGTTCCTTCGCGTTTCCAGTTCACAATGACATTACCAGCAGTTGATGTGGGCACCTGTAGAAGGATCGAAAGATCCCTGGAGTTAATACCCAGATTACGTAACGTGACTAGCCCATGTACAGTACTCAATATCTTCATTTAAACTGGCCGGTCCGTCTCTCGTGACATGTAGCGATCAATTTCGCTTTACATAATGGTGTCCCATTACTTTTTATCAGACAGTGTTCGTCGAGATCCATGGGGTTATCAAATTCGAGGTAACGTGAGACAGCGCATTTGCGTTTCAGGTATAATGCAAAGAGAAGTTGAGGCGTACTGGAGTGTAGGGTAGGATATGGAATTGGAGGGATGGGTTTACTTTGTGAAAACGGATTTATTGATTTCCACTACTTATTTCAGTTTATCAGTGTTTCGTTCTCTTTAGTGCGCTTGTATGCCACTCCCGACATATTTTTGCTTCTCTGTAATTATGAGCTCGTTGTTACAGCAGTCTGTGGAGTGAGGGGGGAGGGGGGGTGACTATAGCAAATGTAGCATGGGTGCACTAGGTGAATCAGGTAGGGGTAAGTTTGGTCATTGTACGTGTAATGCTGCGTTGTAGGAAGTCAGGGTTACTCTGGCTGTCGGAACAATGATGGTCGTTACAGTTCTTAGTTTCGAAATCAGTATTGATTAGGGCTCCGTGGCATACCATTCTGCGTTGGACTGATGTGGAATAAGTCTAGCAGAGTAGTTGGATGGATAATGGGCGTCATTTGGTCAATCTGGGGCAGGACGGTTAGGTGATTATTCACATTTGAATCTAGAATTTTTGCTTTAGTTCACCGGTAGGTGTGAGGAGCTAATGATGGAGTCACTGATAATATCTGTGTCAGCATGGATGTTGGTAGTAGTATAAATTTTGTGGCCGTTGACAGTGTCAACTATTGTTTACCTTTGCACAGTTGCACATGTAGTTCAGTTAATAAGTGCTGTAGTTCACTTTGGATACGTTCAACAGATGTGAGGCACTCATATATTTGGTAAGGAAACAACCCTAGCAAATTTACGTGAATCAATTCAAAATCACAGTGAGTGTAGGAAATTGTATCAGGTACAAACAATTAAAATTTTAGCGGTAGGGCGTACACATAGGGCCAGCAGTGTGGATTCTTAGGGGTTTCCAGAAACAAAGTACAACTTCGATGGGCACATGGACACCGTTGACAACGTGCTGCATGTGGAACCCAAGCTTATTAGATCGGGCAAACACCGGGTGCACCATTCTATAGAAAATGGGACGTCAGTTCTTACATAATGAGGTTATGGGAACACCTAAGTGTCACAACAGAGATTTTAAGCTCAACGTACTGGTGGAATTCAGCAAAAGCTATATGCCATAAAGCAGCAGACGCGGCGAGGTATTTTCAGCAATTCTTCGTAGAGTGACAAGCGTTATTAGCCTGCATCTTTCCTTGATATGTTTCCCCTCGAACAGATGAGAGATGTACTTAATTGACGAAGCTCATGCTTTGATTGAGGAAGAATGGCGTAGAAAATCGATTGTATTCCTTTGAAAGCATCTATCTCGGCCGTCGCCTTAGGAAAGTCAAGCAGAGGAAACCTAAAAACTTGGATGGTCAGGTAGAATATTGAAATAATGTCCCCTAGAATGGGGGCCAAGTGTATTATCTGCATCATTCTGCACGTTCGTTACACCGTTTTAAATGTGTTCAACACGGTGTTACAACAGATAATGTTATTCTTTTAAGGATTCGCTAAAAAAGACACAAAGGCAGAAGACATAGAAACATTCCATGATTTCTCTGATTACATGCCTAGACAATTAAAGAATCTGGCTGCAACGTGTGCTCTGAATGTAAGAGATCATGTGCAGAGCATTTCAAGGTATTTGCATCAAACATGTAGGGACGGTAAATCGCGACACGTGGAACGAATTTTGACAGAGACAAAATGTCCACTGAAGGTTGATGGAAATACTTTGAAATACCGTATATATTTGGGTAATGTTATCCTTTGTATGTCTCCCTGTAAATAGTCTGTTTATGCTACAGAAAGTTATGGATGATGTAGTTGTACCAACTGTTGTATAATTACTTCTGAGAGCCAACGGTATGGAACTTAGCTACATATTGCGGTTGCTGGCATTCGTACTAAGCATCAACCACTGAAAAAGAAACACCTTTTTTGTGGTTTTAGCTTTATACCCGGCGGACCTCCGCCACTGCAATGGCGTTCCTTTAGACTACTGTCCACCACAGGTCGACTGGGCCTCCGTGTGCTCCGAGAGCTCCGAGTGACACAAGCGGAGAATAACAACTCAGCGGCTGCCTGTCTTCTGCCTTTTCGTTTCACAGACAGTGTCTCGACTAACTAAGCGGACTTGTGTACCTAACTACTGAGACAAGTTACTAAAATGTTAAGAACACTTGATTGAAATCTCAATGTTCTTAATCTATATTCTTTATAGAACAAATATTTACAGCAGTGGAGCATACTTCCTTCACTCTTCGAGCTACTGCGTTCAAAATTAGCACGCCCGTTTAGTGACCGTGCCATTCGACGAAGACCGTGTTTCACTCTAATGCTTGAGATGACGTCAGATGTCTTATGTACATGATTAGTCTGTCACAACATACGCAAAAATTTCTATTGTGCGAATGGATTGAAAATTTTATATCTTCACGGGAATATTATTTAGTACTATAAAACTAATACAAGAAAATTCTTAAAGCGAAGTCAGTGAAATGAGGTTTGATGCAAATGGCAGTTACTACAAAGGGAAATATAATCTAGATTATACAGGGTGAGTGAGTCACTAAGTATTGCCACCAACAATAATTCCAAAAGTATGATAGTAGCTGAAAAATTTCTGGGACAAATGTTGCATGAGACAACGGGGGCCATAATATGACGTTGGTATTTTGTTGCTATATGGGGTCGCGTCAGAGATATGAAGGTTAACTTTTTTTTTAAATGGGATGCTGTAGTTTGGTACTTATTTTCTGATAGCGGCTCTCGAGCAGAATCAAATTATGTATAACAATAAGGTCTTTGAAGGTCAACGAAGGTCAAAAAGTTGTCATGAACGTCCATTTACTGAAGGTGTTCGAAGTGATGACCGTTGGCATCAATGCAGTGCTGCAATCTTTTTATCATGGGTTGAGTGGTATTCCTTGTCAGTTCGGCACTTATCGAAGCACATGCTCCGAAGATTCTCTCTCGTATGTGGTGCAAATAGTAAATATTCTCCGAATATGGCGTATCCATCTAACGTGCCATTGACATGTAAATACCATTCGAAGGTTTCGCAATACAACACTAATAAAAACGGTAAGACTAGTATCATCGAATCAAGCGAATGTGAATGATGTATTCCTTCGAAGAACAAATCGATATTCTTCTCCTTTACGGAGAATGCCAACGAAATTCAGTGAGAGCTACAGACTTATACACTGAAATGTACCCTCAACGTAGTCGCCCTACACGTCGAACATTTAAATATGTGTATGATACATTGACAACAACTGTATCTTTAACGCATCAGAAACATATCCGGCGAAGGAAAGTTACTAACGAGGAAACGGAAATTGGTACACTTGCCACTGTGGTTCGAGATCCTTGTGTTAGTTAGCGTCAAATTGCAAGGGAATCTGGCATGAGCGAGAGTAGTGTTATTCGTGTTCGGAATCGCCATAAATATCATCCTTATCATATCAGTCTCCAACAAGAATTAACTGGTAGGGATTGTTTGCGTCGCATTGAATTCTGCCGGTGGGCTCAACTTCAGATGCAGAGGTCATTTATTAAATTTATTTTATTTACTCACAAGGCTACATTCATGAACCATGGAAATGGTAATTTGCATAACATGCAATATTGGGCAACTGAAAATTCATGTTGGCTGCGGCAACTTTCAAATCAAAAACTGTGGTCGGTGAATGTATGGTGTGGGATTCTTGAGGACAGAATTATAGGCCCCTATTTCATCGAAGGAAATCTTAGTGGTAGGAAGTACAACGCATTCCTGCAAGAAACATTAGTTCTGTTAATGGAAGAAACACATTTAGGAACCAGGAACAGAATGTGGTATCAACGCGATAGGTGTCCGGTGCATTTTTCGCTGATGGTTAGAAATGAGTTGTAGAGACAATTCCCAAATCGTTGGATTGGACGTGAAGGAGATTTGTCGTAGTCGGCTCTTTCGCCAGGCTCGACTCCTTTGGATTATTCCTTGTGGAGATTCATCAAAGACATTGTTTATAAAGGCGTTCCACCTACATCTGAATATATCCGAGAGAAAACTGTCAGAGCATGTGCTTCGATAACTGCCGAACTGACAAGGAATACCACTCAGTCCAAGGTAAGAAGATTGCAGCACTGCATTGATACCAACAGTCATCACTTCGAACACTTTCTGTAAATGGACGCCCATGCCACCTTTGTGACCTTCGTTGACCTTCAAAAACCTTACTCTTACACTTCATTGGATTCGTCTCGATAGCTGCTATCAGAAAATAAGTAGTAAACTATAGCATCCCACTTAAAAAATCTAAGTTGACCTTCACATCTCTGATGCGAACCCACCTAGCAACAAAAAACTAACGTCATATTATGGCCCCTGTTGTCCCATGCAACTTTTGCCCCACCAGCTTTTCAGCCCCTGTCATACTTTCGGAGTTATTCTTGGTAACAATAGTAACTGATTCACCCTGTATATTTGTCAGAACAAAAAAGTTTAGCTCGTAAAACGTAGTGAGAAGTCTGAGAGAGGAATAACTTATTTTGGAGCCCAGCTATGTGTCGCAACGTTATCGTCCACATTGAGAAGCCTCCATAGG
The DNA here is from genome assembly GCF_023898315.1 of Schistocerca nitens. Classification (NCBI taxonomy): domain Eukaryota; kingdom Metazoa; phylum Arthropoda; class Insecta; order Orthoptera; family Acrididae; genus Schistocerca; species Schistocerca nitens. The sequence goes on from NC_064615.1 coordinate 545,877,495, forward strand.
ACAGCATTTAGTAATATCTGGTAAACAAACGATAATTACCTCTTAAAATGCAGGAGTGTCTTTGAGACTGTCTAGTTACCTGATGAATATATTCATGTATGTGCTCGGCATCATAATGCATCAGGAGCTTCATTGCTACCAGGTGTTAAGTATTCATCAAGTTTCTTTTTCTGTGTCTTTGCTTCGTCGTTGATGTCAGATAATCTCAATTTTCATTCCTTTAACAGAAGGAAAATTCATGAACCATGGAAATGATGTTCCATAACAATCTGTAAATCGCTGCCGAGCGACACAATAATTATAGATCGTGCACAAAAACGAGTAAATAAAAGTTTTCTTTTCAACGCTGATCTTCGTATTCTTCAATAAGTATCGTCGTCTTTGTCGCACGAGACAAAAGTGCCTTACAATTCACAACGTACTTTTCAGATAAATTTAATTTCCATCTTATAAACACAATTCCAGAGTATTTGTATGTGACAAGCCTTCCACATTAGAATCTTACATATTAGAATGCACAGGACAATTTCGTGAAGATCATGAAAACCAATTACAATAAGTAAAATCAATAAAAATTACGATAGAAGGCTCACAGAGGAAATAGGGACAAGATGTGTTCGGTGCTTCGAGGGACAATGAATGGCCATCGGTGTTTTGCAGGATGTGACCAAATATTCCATTTCAAAGGCTTCACACGTTCTCCTCGTGAACAGCCGTTACATAAAAAGAGAGAAAATACGGTATCCGTAGGCATATAACAAACACATGTTTTAACATATAAAACAACTTGGTGAAGTATTTGTACATTCATTGGATCGGTGGTTATTGGTAGCGTGTGTCACCGACATTTCGTGGCACTACAAATACTGAACTTAGTTTCCTCTACAGTTTTTTAAGGCAATGATACCATCGTAAACGCCTTGTTGGTGTATAAGAGTAGGTTGGACCTTCTTTTGAGTTGTTGGTATACAAGTACTCAAAATAGCGCATAGAATAGCTGAAATATAATTCCGAACAGGAGAAGCCTTAGGCTCATGACCTGCGAAGGGAAACACGCTTGAGGTATTTGATAAAGTGACGGCAGAGATCTGATATATCATGAATAGTAAATTCACCTTTAGCCTTAAAGGCGCAGATTATAAAAGGATTCTGAGAATGAGTAGGTTCACGTAAGTGCAATAATTATCCACTGTTTGAAGCAAGAAGACTCATTTGACTGTATGTAATGTGTGTTGGCTACTTGAACATCAACACATGAATTCTTTCTAGGTATGGAATAATAGGTACTCGTTTCGCCGTGTCAGGGACTTATTTTGTTTGAAAATTAGGTTCTTTTTTCTCCGTACACATGGAAAACAGAAGAGGAATATCTCCTCAGCTGAGGTATACAAGCGATGCTGAATTTGTGTGAACTAAAGTTTAAGGCACTGTTGACGACGAATTCGTTATGGACAGAGATGAAGCTTCGTTTGAGGAAGAATGACATGATGAATCAACGTATTTTTCTCGAATTACCAATCTTGCTAATTGCCGTAAGAGAGTCGGGGATAAAACAGAGAACTTAAACCGCCATCGACAGAGGGAGAAGTATAGTTTTCTCCAGTGCGAGTCAGTTGTTTTGACTATTGCGCCACATTCCTCGTTCACTATACCAGCTTAAAATTTTACTATAAGTATGGTTTTAACATGTTATTCTCGTTTCTGATTTCATTCAAGATGCAGTGTCGTAGAACCATAAAGTTTTACTACTGTCGACTTGCAGAAATGTAGATTTTATCAGCCTAAGCCGTCTGCCGCTATTTGTCACCAGAGACTGCACTTCACGCTTTGCGATATCCTCGGAAGTCATGGGTCTAACTTGAGGAAATAAAGTTGTGGCCCTCGATAAAACTTCATGCGAATGTATGAAACGGTAATCACTTTCTTCATCTTTGGATTCCTACAGTACAGTAATTGCAGTACAATCGCTCTTTCAATTGTTCATAACTTGTTTGATTCAATCTCTTTCCTCTCTAGAAAAGTACTCGACTGACTTGAGTATGTCTATTCGAGGCAAGCAGTTGACAACACTATAGCATAACATAGAAATGCGTGACACATAGTGATCCGCTTGAGCTACTTTTCGATCTCCTTATTATTCTTAATATTGAGAGGCGGGTCCGATGAGCAGCGGGTTGTTGAATGCGTTGCGAAGATGCTTACAGACTCCTGCACAACAGCAGTTATTGACGTAACAGTGTCCGCATCCAGGAAACAAAATTTTCTAATTATTCCTGATTGTATAAAATATCTTTCCTGTTTTTGGTTGCTTATTTCTCGATCTGTATAGTTTACAGAAAAGAAAATTGGCGTCTAGAAATCAACGTATGCAATTGAGTTTATTATATCTCTATTTGAAACTTGTGACAGTCCTCGGATAGGATGGAAATGTTATTGCCCTGGTCTTCATTTCGAAGACTGGTTTCTTACAACTCTCCATGCCAGACCATCCTGTGCAAACCTCTTCATCTCCTAATATCTAACTGCAGCCTGCTTGCTGTATTCATCTCATGGTCTGTTTCTACGATATCTACTTCCCCACCCCCCCCCCCCCTATTCCTCCACATCCCTCCAAAATAACATTGGTGATCCCATGATGTCTCAGAATGTGTTCCATCAACCGATCCTTTCTTTTCGTCCAATTGTACCAAACATTTCTTGTCTCACCAATGCTGTACTATATCCCATTTTTAGTAACACGATCTACCGATCCAGTCTTCAGGGTTCTTCGGCACCATCACGTTTGAAATGCCTCTCTTATTGTCTAAACTGTTTGTAGGTAGTATATCACTTCTGTACATGGGTACACTCCAGACAAATACCTTCGAGAAAACTGACTTACACTTAAACCTATATTCGATCTTAACGAAAACGCTTTTCGTAACATTAGCAGTCTACCTTTTATATCCTCCCTGTATCGGCGATCATCAGTTACTATCTTCCCAAATGGCAAAACTCGTCTACTACTTTTAGAGTCTCGTTTCCTGATCTAATTCCTTCAGCATCCCCTGATTTAATTCGACTGAATTCTGTTATCCTCATTTTGATTTTGTTGATGTTCCCTTCGTGACGCTGTCCATTAGGCTCAACTGCTTATAACACCTATGCGTACGTTACCCCCTGAGACGAATTTAGAATTGTTTGACCGTATGTTAACCTAATGGACACAGGGTATTGCACATGGATTTTGTGACTATGGCAGTTAATATAAAGCTCAAAGACTTTAATTTTGTAAGTAATGAAAGTAGAAAAGTTCACATAAATGAAATATATGAATCGTCGCCAGCCTAATTAGGTATAATACTTTGAAACTTTAAGTTTAAAGAGAAATGAACATGGATTGCCGAAGAGACTTCACCAATGCTCCTTTTAAACAGTGCAATGGATACACACAACCAATGAACAAACTACGTAGTGGTTAGTAGTGGATAGCTTTTTACACAAACCAGAAAATATAGAGATCTAAATAGTAATGCACTCATAGTAATGAAAGTTGCTATGGCAATAATTGATTAATTCAGTACGAATTCGACATTAAGACGTTACTAAAGACACACTGGACTGTCATTTGGCATTGAAATAGTTCTGATTTCAACTAACACATGCATACCACGAATGAAATTAAACGATCTTACACCTATACTTATTATACCTTCATTATTAGCAATGTCATAGATTTCTTTTAATAGCAACAAAAAAAAATCTTTAGGTTGTCTTTCTCATAGTGGAAAAGAATATAGTGGGGGCCCATAAACTGTTATTTACTCTTTACGTAAATTCTGTAACTATTTCAGAGACAAATGCATTACACTAATGTGGCTTTCTAACCCCACTAGAAATTTTTTGTATATCAACAATGTATAGAAATTTACTCAATTAATACTTTCAAATAAAACTTGAGAAAGTAGTTCCTAGTAAAAGTCACAACAAAATGAAGTTTAATGAAAGTACAAATTTAGTGCCTCTTTCGTTACCTGTGAAGCAGGTAATTTAACTAACATCATTTATACACTTAAGCACCGAAACTTTGGTTACCTTCAAAGTAGAAACAAATCACAAACTATTCAGAAACAGGGTACTCGGTCGCTAGCACGTTTAGGATAGGACCCTGTGTGGGTTTCATGATCAAGGAAATTTCAGAGTTCAAACACATAGGTTTTTCACTGAAATTATCATTGAAAAAACACACACAAATGTACTGGTCTATGCTAAAATACATATCTGATTTCCTTAAGTTAGCGGGGCAGTGGCGCAGTAGTGGTGGCAAGCACGTGATGGCTATGTGGTTTCACCTCTTGCAGTTTAAGGATCTTTTCAGATTTCTGCTTGGCGACGTATTAATCATTTCAGAGCCATTCCATAACACAAGAGCACCATGTTACAGCCGAAAGCATATCCGAGGCAATTTCAACACAAATCGGCTTCCGAATTCCTCACTTGGCACCTAAGGTGTTGATTATAACTGCTGGCCACTGACTGCGTAATGTGCTCTCTCTCTCTTGCTGCCCAGATTAATCGTCAAATCCATTTTTTCCCACGCTCCAAGCTCCTTCCGCAGCAGAAGGGGTTCCGTACACCATTTACTTTATATAATAAAATTTCACTCTGAACCGACATTCAAGGTACAATTTTCTTTTACGAGAATACATATTTTATGAAGTTTCATTAGTTTTAAACATTATTTAATCTTTAAAATACATACATCATAAACATCCACTTCCCCTGTGACAATTTAAATACCTTAACTAGTACAGAACAACCTCTTCATAGTTACACACACATAATTACATAGCATGAGCTACTTACTACCGATAATGGTGTTACAAGCTCTTCTACGTCCTTTGCTGACTCTGGCAGAATTGCAATGTCATTGACAAAACCAAATATTTATTTATTCTCCCTTAACTTTCATACTCAGTACATAGATCGAATAACACCTGTGATATGCCAAAATACTCCATAGCTCCTTTCTCAACCACTACTTTCCTTTATTGCCCCTTTACTCTTACAACTCACATATGGTTTTTGTAAAAGTTGTAAACAGTCTTTCGCGTCCTGTATTTTACCTTCACAATTTGAAAGAGAGTATCGCAGTCAGCATTGTCAAAGGCTTTCTCTATGTGTGCAAATGATATAAACGTAGACCGGTCTTTCCCTTATCTGTCTTGTAAGAGATGTCGTAGGTTCGGAATTGTCGCGCATGTTCCTACATTTGTCCGGAATCCCGAGGTAGCTTTTAGAAGTTTTTTCAGTCTTCTGTAGTCACCAGTCAGAACCTGCTTTCTTTGGAATTTGAATTATTAAATTTTTTCTTAAAGGCTGAGGCTATTTCGCCTGTCTCAGTAATGAAATGAAATGTCGCGTGGCGAGGGCCTCCCGGCAGATAGAACCGATCGCCTGATGCAAGTCTTTTGAGGCTGCGCCACTTCGGCGACTTGCGCGTCGATGAGGATGAAACGATGATGATGAAAACAGCAGAAAAACCCAGTCCCCGACCGGAAGAAAATATCCAACCCTGTCGAGAATCGAACCCCTCCCCCCCCCCCCACCCCTGCAAGACAAGCCGTCGTGCTGTCCCTTCAGCTACAGTGGCGGACGTCTCAGAAACGACCACGTCTCGAAACAGAGAGGCTGTTTAGCACATTCAGACATATGTTGGACAAAAGCTTCGTTTTGTGCTATGTAACTCTGTAACTTGGTTAATGTACTTCCCGGCGTAGAGAAACAAGCTGTTGTAAATCCTTAAGAAACACAGTGAATCTGTTTCAAAAGCCGTCTTAAGTGAAATAGAGCACATGCTTACGGTAGCGAAAATATTCACTAATTTTGTATCGGTAGTACTGGTTGTCCAGTATATTACCGCAATACTGGGTTAAATTACAGTAGACAGATACCTATAAGTCACAACAATATGGCCACTGACGAATACGAAACTGAATACCACCTGAGGGCGTGCAGGCACTTAGCACGAAATATCAGGTGTTCCTCCTGAGAGTGATAATGCGTGTTTTCTCTGGTGTTTCCCGAAAATATTCGTTTTTTTTTCAGTGTATAACTGGAGTCAGCGCAAACTCTGCTTACCAGGTCTGTCATGCGATGCCCAGCGTCAGCGGAAAGAGTTGGTTTATTTCCCGATACATACATGACGATTTTTAAAGGGGCGTTTTACGTGCCTATTCGATAAAGTGATGGCATAGTAATATAGTGCGACGTTCGATTTATAGATATGTGTCAACAGTAACAGTAAACAGATATAATAATCAGTACCCCAGCAATGATTCGCGTAACACCTTGGCCCATACTGACTGCTGCATCAGGCAACAGCGCAGTTCAGTCACTATGAAAGAACTGGTTAATCATCGTGTTTTACTGTTCAGGCTAATACATATTGATAAAACGAAAATCGCTCTATAAAATAGACACGTAAAATTCCTCTTTAAAGCTCAGTGTTTTTGTAACGGAGAATCAGCCTTGGCTTTCTGTCTACGATTAAAGATGAGGAGAGCAGTATTTGTTTGGTTTGGCTCCAGCTACACAATGAAAAACCATAATTGCAAATATCTGCCGAAACATCAGAGAAAATACGTCTGGCGACACTTCTGGGAGGCACCCGGTATGAAAGGAGCAGAAACAAATGGGGAAACATTCTAACGTCGGTACTGGCCGCATGTAAGAAACGCAGGTCATAACCAGCTTTCAGAAAAAGCAGATTCTTTCGACCACGCTCCTTAGAAGGAGCATCACGGAAAAGGCGAAGCAGGTTGACCGTTCGCTTCCTACTTTCATAAGAGTTTACTGAATGTGATTGAAAGACTGTGAAATTTTCCACAGGATCATCAAAACTGCGATTTAAATGAATGGAATAGTGTGGCCATGTCGAATGATTCACTTTTCTTCTTGCACCAAAGCGATGGTCATATCCGGATACGCCGACATTCAGATGAACGGCTGCACATACGTGCACTTCGCACGATACATGCAGGTCGATGAGGGAAGCAGTATTTTATGGAAGACTTTCTATTTGTATGGACGACTTTCTCTTGGGCATCCATGGGAGCTGTTGTACTAAACTAAATCACCGTTACAGCTGTGGATTACCTGAAATTTATTGTATCCCTTTATGCTTTGTCTTAGCCGACAGTGATGGCATTTTATAGCACGATAACTGCCCATATCACGAGGCCAGAATCGTGCTGCACTATTTTGAGTGGGATGATTGTGAACTCCAGATGATGTCTTGACCACTAAATTCGCCTAATGTGAACAGAATTTCACGTATCTGGAACGCTATCCGGCGCCAGCTTCGTATTCGGAAACCACCAATCCACAATTTAAGGGTATCGCGTGAGCTGCGCGTGGACGTCTGCGACATCTGGTGCCACATATCTCTGGAAACCTGGGAACCTGTCGAATCCAGGTCATGCAGAATTGCTGCTGCTGCATTGCATTCCAAAGGGGGGGTCAAAATGCTACTGAGCAAATGGTCGCAATATTTTTGCTCCTCAGTCTCTGTCTGAATCAAACACTGACTGAAAATAACTGAAATTTCAGTGTAGTTGTGCAGGTTACGAAAGTGATAAGCAAATACATTCTCTCTTTAGGCCACCTTGATAACCCTCAACGATTCTTGAGTTAGCAGTAAATGAAGAGCAGCCAGATCAGCACTTTCGCTACTTAAATGTTAGTGCTGCCTGTCCTCTGTTGGTACTGCTCAGCTGCGAGTCAAATTCATGAGGTATCTTCTTGTGATGGTTTCAGGTAAATTCTTTCACTACAGTGAACATAAATGTGTGTAGGGGTTCTACATATTACATTGTGAGACAAAGATTACCGACTACAGGGTTCAACGTAGCACCTGACGTTGGCGGGCAGTTTATGCCAAGGTTTGGAGCTATATGACAGGATACGTCGTGCGTGGAAAATAAATGAAACGTCTGAGAGATTGTCGTCTGCTTCTGCTGATTAAAATAAAACATCTCCTGTTTGAGGGGCGAGCTGTTCTTCAGCGAAAACTTGGTAACACAAGAATGGAAGTGGATTCTAAAGTGTTGTTAGTTACTTAAAGTTTCAATGTGAGGCACATGATGGCTTGGTAGGTACAGTTCCACTGGAATAAAAACTTTTTTCTCTCTTTTTTTAGATTAAAAGAAAATTCAACCTTGGGTATATCCTCCTGGTACTGAAATGAACTTATATTATGTATTCAACATTAAACATAAAGAAAATTAGAATATTAAAATGCTAGCAGCTAAGGGGAGACTTTTATTTCCCAAATATCGACTGTGAAAGCTGTGCTTTCAACTACATGTCACTAGATACATCCCATAGATTTAATCTTGCTACTGTGTCTATATTATCAGGGAACTAGCGCTATGAAAGATTCTTTAGATACAAACACCCACCTAAGGTGGTGTTTCAGATTTTCGCCAGTATCGAAGTGTACAACTCTTTAAAGATAGTGACTAGGACGTTACGTTATTATTCGTAATGAAACGATGACCACTTCTGGAGAGAGGCTTTAAGAGGTAATAAGGCCAGTAATTCGTTCTCCAATGCACACCACAATTGCTATATAACATTCCTATATGACGACTGTCAAAGCTTCTCATATCAGTCTTCGACATTTGTAGCATTTTATGTGGAGGTATGATCGTAAGAAAAATGCACTCCGCTGCTGGAAACAACGCCCACGTCGCTGGATGAACATTGTGACCCAAAATGGTTTCACGGTACTTGACATGAATTTGTAATTTGAACACTACCCACTGAAAACTGCAAGATGGACGCCAAAACCTTCACAAGGTATCCATATATTTCACTACTAGTATTGTAGACCGCATCCACTGATGTACATCTAATCTTGCACAGCGACGGGAAAGGATGCAAGGACAGACTAGTTGCACCAAACGTTTTTATCCAATAGTCGCTATTCCAAGTATTGCCCTCCTAGTACTACAAAAGTCTTTCTGCCATTCACCTGGTTTACCTGTCACTGAAAGAGAATACAGTCGTTGTAAACTTCTTTTATTGGGATTAGACTTTATGTTCTCTGTAACCTGTGGCTGTATCATTCGGAACTATTGGCTGCATCTGAAGCTGCTACAGTTTGTGATAAAGGCAGCACTATCGCCGGACTAATCGACATATGACTACGTGAATACGATGTATATGATGCTACTTGAAATGTGCATTATGATCTTGCTCGGTTTGGAAGCTCCTGCAGACTTCTTTTGTGTTCGCTAATTAAATTCGATCTTTTAAACTCCGCATTTATGTATCCTGGCATGTTTCGACACCTATATTTCACATTTTGTGAGTCTCTATTTACTTCAGGTGAAAAAAACCGTGCAACGCTCATGGTAGGTTTCTGTTTTAGAGATATAAACTATGACATGTGAATATTGTCTAATTTGTTTCGAATGCTCATCTCTTGTGAGAATCGATTTTTACAACGTCAGCTTTCTTTGTGTATTGTTTTAGTTTTAGCAGTATGTCATCTGCTACGTACTCATGAAGAAGTTCGCTTATTTTTTAAACACTTTTTTCGCACTTACTCAACCATCACGCACGAATAACTAACTCAAAAATAGCCAAATTTCTCCATGACTACGCTGCAAATAACTGCTGCCAAAACGATAAAAACGCACTAATAAAGCCAACCAGAAAACATCCATTTTCACAAGCAATGTAATTCGAGGTTAGCAATCCAAACAAGTTAAACAAAACGCACATGTAGATTTTCGGGCTAAAGTTATTACTGTTGTGACTGATACGTAATTTTTTGCATGTATTGTTCCCTGGACATATGTAAGAGAGGGCATTGAGGTCCTAATACGTTCAGGCTAAACACCAATAAATAAAGCAGAAAGACAGCCTTCAGCTTTGTATGGTATTTCACATAAATAAATCGAGACTAACAGGAGATGAGACATAGTTGTCAAAACATATTTGGATGACTACAGAGAAGTACACTGTGTTTTGCGTAAGGCGAAGTTAAAAAGAGACCCAAAAAATGAGGCCTAAGGATTGTGAATGCCAAATGTGTTCTTTGCGTAGCGATATCTGTGCTTGCCACATACATATCCCTGGACACGGTCGAAGAGAGCTGCACAGGGAGTTCTCCCGAGGAAACTCTTTATGACTGCAGACAGAATATGGCCACCAGGAGGTACTACAAATTCAGCCATCCATGTCGTTCACGGCAATGCGAGTGCAAAACTGGGACACGTAAGTGTTTTGCAAGCAGTTTATTTTTGTCTAGTTGCTTTCTCAGTTTACAGACTTTGAAATGAAGCATCGCGTAAACCTGATTTTTAAGGTGCGGCTAAACGGTTGCACTCCAAACCCACGTGGTGGACGGGGTTTTAACGGTCAGCATTTGCGGCCGAAACGAGGGAAAATGGTGGCAGCAGTGTGAGATGTGTCTACAAGCTACAAGACGAGACAACCAAACTCCTTACCTCAGATATTTGCTGAAATGTTTAAGATGGATTCCTTCGCCCAGTTTAATTGTGAGATTCTCAACAAACGTCGTATGGTCCCTTACCATTGACAGAGTAAATGCAGAGCTATCCGTAACAATACATATTGAAATGGAACTATAGGAAATTGCGCTGCGGCCATGGTAGGTCTCTCTGAGACAAGTTAAGCATCATTTAAGCCATCAAAGTTCGATAACGAGTTGTCGGAATAGTTACAATATATAAAACTTAAAATTAAGTAGTTTAATGCATGAAAGCAATTGTCGCCTAACGCGGAAGTTCGTCATACCAAATAAGAGTAAATAAATATATCACGTCAAATAGGGAGGAAACAGTGAATTACACCGCCACGAATCCGATATGAAAGAGATATTGAGGAAATGCTGCTTTTATTCCATCACAAAACAGAAACTTGACGTTCTACTTCCTTACGGATAACGCAAGAGGAGCACAAAGAGAACGGTTCAGTCGCACGCACAAAGCAGTGTCGAGTAACAACATCCAACAAGAATGAAAATTCATTGATTGTACCAAAAAGTAATTGAAACGACACTGGAATTCTACACAGGTGTACGGAGCAAGCTGCAACGAGTGGAGCAAGAGTAACAGACCGTCAGGCAGTTGTTGCTCATAACCCACATGTAACTGCAGAGAAATTACGACTGCTTCTGAAGTAAGTCAGCCCAGAGTATTTCGTCTTTTGCGCGCAAGCAGCTTCCATCTGTGTTGTTGTCACTTCAGCAGCATATTAAACAGCGGAACTATAATAACTGTGGAGGTGCATCGCTCGGTTTTGATGCAAAATCAAGACAAACGGGCCTTTCTTCAAAGAACTACCTTTACCGGCTAAGCTACCTTTACAAATCATGGACAGCTGGAAGTTTTAAATATACGTTACTGGGCAGCCGCTGAAAATACGCACTGACTGAGACAACTTCATCACCAAAGGCAGTGATATGTGAACTTTTGGTGCGGATCTATGATAAACTACGTAATTGTTCAATACTTCATTGAAACAATCCTTAATGGGTAAAATGTATGCGTAATATCTTATCCAAGTGCTACCAGTTTCTCTAGAGGAAGTACTACTTAGAGCTCGTAGATACGTGTGGTACCAACACGATGGGAGCACGGCTCAGTAACCGCTTGTGGCTAGGAAAGTTTCCAGTTAGCTCTTTCCTGGTCAACCGTTACCAGGTGGCCAACACTTTCACCTGATTTGGTGCTCTGGAAGGACCAACGACGGTTTAAAATATCACACTGGTAGTACGAGGTGCATTCAAGTTCTAAAGCCTCCGATTTTTTTTCTAATTAACTACTCACCCGAAATCGATGAAACTGGCGTTACTTCTCGACGTAATCGCACTGCAGACGTACACATTTTTCACAACGCTGACGCCATGATTCCATGGCAGCGGCGAAGGCTTCTTTAGGAATCTGTTTTGACCACTGGAAAATCGCTGAGGCAATAGCAGCACGGCTGGTGAATGTGCGGCCATGGAGAGTGTCTTTCATCGTTGGAAAAAGCCAAAAGTCACTAGGAGCCAGGTCAGGTGAGTAGGGAGCATGAGGAGTCACTTCAAAGTTGTTATCACGAAGAAACTGTTGCGTAACGTTAGCTCGATGTGCGGGTGCGTTGTGTTGGTGAAACAGCACACGTGCAGCCCTTCCCGGACGTTTTTGTTGCAGTGCAGGAAGGAATTTGTTATTCAAAACATTTTCGTAGGATGCACCTGTTACCGTAGTGCCCTTTGGAACGCAATGGGTAAGGATTACGCCCTCGCTATCCCAGAACATGGACACCATCATTTTTTCAGCACTGGCGATTACCCGAATTTTTTTTTTGTGGCGGTGAATCTGTGTGCTTCCATTGAGCTGACTGGCGCTTTGTTTCTGGATTGAAAAATGGCATCCACGTCTCATTCATTGTCACAACCGACGAAAAGAAAGTCCCATTCATGCTGTCGTTGCGCGTCAACATTGCTTGACAACATGCCACACGGGCAGCCATGTGGTCGTCCGTCAGCATTCGTGGCACCCACCTGGATGACGCTTTTCGCATTTTCAGGTCGTCATGCAGGATTGTGTGCACAGAACCCACAGAAATGCCAACTCTGGAGGCGATCTGTTCAACCGTCATTCGGCGATCCCCCAAAACAATTCTCTCCACTTTCTCGATCATGTCGTCAGACCGGCTTGTGCGAGCCAGAGGTTGTTTCGGTTTGTTGTCACACGATGTTCTGCCTTCATTAAACTGTCGCACCCACGAACGCACTTTCGACACATCCATAACTCCATCACCACATGTCTCCTTCAACTGTCGATGAATTTCAATTGGTTTCACATCACGCAAATTCAGAAAACAAATGATTGCACGCTGTTCAAGTAAGGAAATCGTCGCTGGCGGTAAAATTCCATCTGCCGTACGGTGCTGCCATCTCTGGGACGTATTGACAATGAACGCGGCCTCATTTTAAAACAATGCGCATGTTTCTATCTCTTTCCAGTCCGGAGAAAAAAAATCGGAGGCCTTAGAACTTGAATGCACCTCGTACAGCATATCGAACGATGTCGAATGGTGCCTCTTCATTCCAGAAGTCCTTAGAAACATGTATTGCTATAGGCTTGGTGTGTCGGTCCAACGACACGAAGCCTGCTGTGATTGGTATCAGTTTTAAATTGAACTTTTATGCACTACAATGCTTTCCTAAGTAGCCTCTCCTAGTGGGAACAAACTGGACTGCCCCATCAGGCTGACGCGTCAGTACCCTGTACCGAGAAGGTCTTCTATGTAAGGCAGGCAGTGATCTCATTTTAAAAACCGATAACTATCGTAAATTTCGTAATCTCCTGGAAACTACTAACAGCATTTTGAAGAGTGAGACATTCCTGAATTAGTCTGTTTTGTAACTAATACGAACAGTAAGAATTTCTACATTTTCCATTTGTAAAAGATGAATTTGATACCGATAGCTCTGTAATTAATATAGCTATGAAAATACAGTTTTTCGCTGCTTAAATGAAAAGAGAATTACGATATGGTAAGGGTTCAAGAAAAATTATAGGTGAACATCTTAGCTGATTCAACCTGTATAACAATTAGAATGATTAAATACATCAGCTCTTTTTCAAACAGCTTATGGGAATTCAGGCAGGTAATATTTACAGCGACCGCCGATATTGCCGGCCACTGTGGGCGAGCGGATCTATGTGCTTCAGCCCTGAACCGCACAACTGCTATGGTCGCAGGTTCGAATCCTGCCTCGGGCATGGATGTGTGACGTCCTTAGGTTAGTTTGGGCTTAAGCAGTTCTAAGTCTAATGGACTGATGACCTCAGACGTTAAGAGCCATTTGAACCATTTGAACCATCGATATTTCGGCGGGGGTAACCACCCCTCCCCACTCCCAAATTTCAAGGCAGAAACTGGCAATGATGGGGTGTACTCCCTCCGAAATATCGGCGTCATCTGTAAATACTACCTGGCTGAATTGTCGCAAGTTGTTTGAAAATTGTACACGCAAGGAGAAACTCAGGTCTCACAGTGATTCAACTTAATTAAAACGTTTATTTGGCCAAGATCGCAATGTAGAAAACAGTCAGTACTAGTTCAAACCGCTAAAACGGTCATCTTCTAATCTGGAAATTATTAAAAAATGTTAAAAGTCAGTAAAATTTAGGAGTACAATAGCATTAACAAAAATCGTTGTGCAAAAGCTGTTAAAAATTCATATGAGGATACAAACAAGCGATGTTCAAATCAAAAGAAGATACTCAGTCACTGCAGAGTTAACATCCATAAGGAGATATCAGTTGTTGAACAAAACAGAATAAAACTACATTGGTGTAATCCAAAGCCCATGCCAAGTAGTGACATACAACATAACTTCCAGTGAAAACATACCTCACAGCCGTATTTACAATATACTTAAGCAAATCACATTGTAAAAACATCGGTGTAGTAACCTGGATATGACATACAATAAGAGTTAATGTTTAGTCACAGTGTCAATCAACGTTAGCCACATCGAGGTAGGAAGTAAATTGACTGGTGCTGTGTAGATGGGCTCATAAGTCAGCGAAGATGCCACTAGGTGGCAGAACAATATAATGAAGTGGAATATAATGCATTACAATAAATAAAGGGGATGCTAGAATAGTAACTTATAAAACAAATCAAATACCAAGTAGTTGTAGCTATAAAGTTACGAAAATTTGTACCTAATGAAACTGAAGCTGCACAGATAGAAGACATTTCCAATCCTATATATGTGGTTTAAGAGTTACAAAGTGCACAGGGTTATTCTAAATGATAGACTCATTTTCAATAAGTCGTTTGTAGTCAAGTAAAAATTCAAAATGAACAATTTCTATACCAATGAAAAGAGGAAGTTTGAAAGTTTGTGGCGGGCGGGAGGTGATGGTTTCGGAAGCGGCCGGTAGAGGTTTTCTGCGTTCTTGAGTTCGTGAAAAGTGAGTCGTAGATTGTAGTGCAGCGGGCATTTCGTACCAAATTCGGTATCCAACCACCAACTAGCAAAAGCATTAAGTGATGGTTTAAGTAATTTAAACAGACTGGGAGTCAGAGGATGATGTCCGACGGATTGAAGATTCTGTGCCGTCCCAGTAAGTCTACCAACATACCCAGTCGACAATGTGGAATACCCAAAGCAACTGTATGGAAAGTTCTGAGACGGCATTCGCGGTACAGACCCTAACGGTTACAACTTCTCCACGCTCTCAACCCCAATGACAAAGAGAAGCGTCTCGCATTTTGTGGTTATGCCCTAGCAGAGATGGAAGATAATGCATTTCTACAGCGTGTAATTTTTAGCGATGAATCTCCGTCCCACTGGCACCGTGATGTACGAGGCTTTTCGATTGACTCCCTGTCTCAACGCTATCAAATTCTTAATTATTAAATAATTATTAATAACTAATTAATTAAAAATTATTAAATTTACTAACTTGATATCAAACATTATGAAAAACATTTCAACTTCCTCTTTTCAATGGTATAAATCTTGTTCATTTTGGATTTTTGATTGAATAAATACGAAATTTTGAAAATGGGTCCACTATTTAGAACACCCCCGTAAATTAATTAATAGGTACTTGATGGTTTCATTGTGTCTGTTCAGCTTACAGTTTAGTGTGTAATGTGTTCAGGTTCATACATTTATGTACAGAAGTTCAATTTCACTACCCCTCCCTATTTCTTTTTTAATAGATTATTTCAAAATTATTTGGTAATAGACTGAAAGTGGTAATGTTACCTTCCATGTGAGCTGAGGCTGAAATATGTAATAATGATAAAATGATTAAATGTGTGTCTAATCTAGTCAGTGGATCTACACAACATACCGCACAAAATTTATCAGAGTAATTACTCAGTTAAAATGATACCAACAAAGTGGAACTCTTCTCATACGAAACGGAAACCAACTTCCATGTTACGCATATCATTCCAATGGCATTAATAAATATTTAAGAGTATGTGTAAATTTCAAAAGCTTTGTAATTAACAGCGTTTGTTGTTGAGATGCTGTCAGTGATCAATCTGTCACTGAAGAGCTGGGAAAAAACGTTGCGATTCATTATCTACAAACACAGGAGGGGCGTGTGATACAATTTTACTATGCTACAACCAAACCTTTGCACGAATAACTTCATACAAGCTCTCTCTGAATATATGTCATCAACCCATACTGTTTACGGGTGTAAAATAACGATTTATCTGTAAACTTGTTTGACATAGAAACTAATCAAAAGTTCTTATTTGTCTGCGCTAGGGCAGATACAATATATATTGTAAAGTTAAGTCGTTGTTGACGTGTTATTCACAGAAAAGACGCTTTGGTACCTAACAGCGTGTGTTGTTGTGAGGCTATTTGTGCTCGCTCTGCTAGTGCTGTGCTAGCTAAGACGCAGTGTTCCATTTTCTACAATCAGTGGAGAGGCGTAAAGGACGTTTCAGTACATTACACACTAATCTCTGCAACGTTAATTTGAAAAAATAATCGTTCAAAAACCTTCTGTGTAACTAGTGCTCCTTACAGATATACAACAATTTTTTTTTTTATTCTTTTTGTCATCACAAGAAAGTCCTTACTGGCCTCGGTTAGTACAGACGTAGCCTGTGGGAATAATAAGTCTTTGTGGATACATTCCTCTGGAAAAAAAGACACTCAATTTCTCGAGATGCTTTTCCCTAATGTGTAATATTTAGATCTGTAAATCGTGTAAACTAAAAGCTGTTATCATTAACAAACAAGTTTTATTTCGAAAGGTACTTTCACAAGTTAGGAAGAATATCTACAAATGAATGAATATGAATTCACAGAAATTACAAGTGAAATTTGCCTTCTGTATAATCAAAAGGCCACACAGAGAATAATAGTATTACATCCCAAACCATTAAAGATTTCAATCACGCTCCAAAATTTAGTGGACAATAGTTTCACTTACATCTTTCTCAGCTGATAAGGAAGCTGCACTGAAGCTAGCATACTACAATGAGATTCCTTGTGGGACTCTTCTTTAATTCCACTTACCTTATAAGGTGTTCGTAAACAGTAGCACTGCCATTGAATGCCAGTTTTATACAGTTCCCATTTGACCACTTACCCTCATACTGTAATCTCTAGACGAATCTTAAGCTCAGCAAAATATTTCAAGGAAGTATTGTTCAAATTATAAATGAGACACTGTTTTTGTACCTAATTCTCCATTAATTTTCTTCCATCGCTGTAAATGGCAGATGAGGTTTTCCATGAACTATTTATACCTCTATGATCATTGTTATCACTGTTGTACCAAGAGGACGCTTTGACCTTGCCTCCTATTAAAGGACTGACTTTCCGTTCGAACGAGCGTCAAGGTCTGTTACAAATTTGGTCGATCAGAACAGTCTCAGATACGATGTAAATCGTAGCAGGAATTGCAACAAGTGACCTGTGCATTATAGATTAAATAGACATAGACATTCTTGGAACGTCATACTTATCCAAGAGTATTTATACTAGACTAGTGGACAATACGCAAATAAGTCCTTGATGACGTGACCACATGAACATTATTGCGGACTACCCTCATCCCCTCACATTTTATTTCTTGCTCCTCGATGGCGGCATTTTTCAAGTCCGTATTACAAGGCCACAATCATGCTACAGCAGACTCAGGAGAATGGTAGTGAACGCTAACGACTTGACCATCAAATTTGCTTAATTTTAACCCGATAAAACGCATCTACAGCCCTTTCTGGCACCAGCTCCTCGCCGGCAAACTATGGAACCATCTTTCAAGGGGACGTCTTGAGCTGTGCGCAAGCATCTGGTGTCACATATCTCCGGAAACCTACGAGCTACTTCTCGTATGAATGTCACGCCGAGCTAATGATGTATAGGTTTCCAGAGGTAGATCAACATATTATTAATTAGGTGGTCACAATGATTCGGCTTCTAAATGTATATCCAAAATTTAGGAAGTCTGTTAAAAGATATTGCAGTGGGTTAAATAGTACCAGATATTCACTTGATGGTGAAGTGCTATGAGCTGTCTGTGAGTATTTGTTTTACAGTTCTGCAACACTTTAGGACGACTCCTACGGATATCATGTCCAAATTGAATTGGAATATTATTCTACTTTAAACGTTTAGTATTTCATCTACAATTATAGCACTGATTACACGAGGGGCAAGAATGCGTTACACATGTTGACATAACTCCTACATCATCAAGTACGAACTATTTCTGTTGTGTATAACCGAACGCTTGCATAGGTAAACCACTATGTTATCGGCGCCTTATTTTTTTTATGTCTACTTATTTAGCAGGTTCCGAGGGACAATGAGGGTCAAAGCTAACTGAAATAGTTAGTACATAGTTAATAGGAATCTGATGAAAAATTTTGTAATCAAAAGAATTAATGAGTTATAAAATCACAAAAATTGAGAGAATACAAATAAATATCTCCTGGACAACTACGAATAGCTCTCGTACGGAACGAGAAAGTGCTACGAGAAAAAACTGCTATTCAGAATGGAACACTTAGTGCTTATGATTCGAGTTTATAGATTTGCAATGCGCACCTTTCCATAAAATGCGCAAGGAAATGTTATCCTAGTGGAGATCGTTTTTGCGTCTGGTGTTTACTGAATCGCTGTAGTCCTTTATTTTCAAACAGTAAATACTGTCAACAACAAATCCCATGATGGAACATTTGTACAGGGATGACAGGATGAGAATTCCGAGGTATTCAAACAACGGACAACACGAACTGCCAAAACAGATTTGACTGATCGCCCTTTTCGCTGAGAATATTCTTGATGGCTTTGCAGAAGTGCTCAGAAATGTGATACTAAATGCGATAGTACAGAGGAAGGAATAAAAGTAAACAGGCCAGTGTCAAAGATAGTCGAGAGCGTTCTTATAGTGCACGTAGCGGCATTCATTTTCTTCGCAACATTTTTAACGTGATACTTACAAGAAAGTGTTTCATCTACTTTCGATCCTTCACTGTTTATTCGACCATCTTAGGACAACAAAATTTAGCTTCACATTAGTCCCGTGTCATAAATTGTACACATTGCGCCTCCTCCTTAGGAACTCGTTGTTTCCATGCTTGAGTTGCGATTGGAATGGTAAGGAACAATAACTTTATCCTCCAGCCACATGCAATACAGAACGCCTTCCTTCACCGAACAGTTTGGAGAAATCAGTTAATCAAACATGGTATACTGTAGGCCATTAAAATTGCTACACCAAGAAGAAATGCAGATAATAAACTGGTATTCATTGGACAAATATATTATACTAGAACTGACATATGACTACATTTTCACGCAACTTGAGTGCATAGATCCTGAGAAATCAGTACCCACAACAACCACCTCTGGCCGTAAAAACGGCTTTGAGTCAAACAGAGCTTGGATGGCGTGTACAGGTACAGATGCCCATTCAGCTTCAACATGATACCACAGTTCATTAAGAGTAATGACTGGCGTGGGGTGCGTAGTAGACTAGCCTCCACGTGGTGCACCCCGGGCAACGCGATTATATCGCGGCTAAATAGTCTACAAACTTGGCTACCAGACTATCCTTTGGGATCTCCTGGTAATTCAAACATGCAACGAAGTGACCAAACGAACGATTCCTTTGGGAACCATCCGACTAGAAGATTGGGACCATCACTCCGGATCTGCCAGCTAAATATTGAGAGATTAGTCGATCAAAATCTGAATATCTTTCAAAGTTTCTGTTGGACAATATCATCGATGTGGTACTCCTTTAGGAAACGCATACCGACTCGCAGGAAGACTTACAAAGAAGAGGACGTATTCAAGGCTTCCAACAAATAGGCGCAACATATTATCACGCCTATGGCACCGCCACATATGCCCGATCCGATATTGAACATGCACACCTGCTGTCCACAAGCACAGAAAACAACATCCATGTTGTTGATATAAAAGTAGACAACATAAGACTTATAAATGTCTACAAACCACCAAACCAAATCTGGCCAAGTATTGTACTACCCGTACATGAACACCCAACGATATATGCCGGTGATTTTAATAGCCATCATGAAATGTGGCGATACACCTAAAATAATGAACATGGAGAAGCGCTGGTGGAATGGGATGACGAGAACAATCTACATCTTATATTCGATGCCAAGGAGAGGGGCACATTCCACTCGGCCGCCTGGCGCAGGGACTACAATCCGGACCTCTGCTTTGTAACTACCGATAATGAGGGAAAACCAGTGCCTATACATAGAAGGGTTGCCACAGATTTTCCATACAGCCAGCATAGGCCTGTTATTTTAGACATCGGTGTCACTATACCACTGATACGGTCCTTCCCTCGACCTGGATGGAATTTCCAAAACGCTGACTGGGAGAAGTATTCAGCGGACCTTGATAAATGCATCCGGTTTATACCGTCACTACCTAAATGCTACGATCGTTTCAGGAAAGCTATAATCACCACAGCTAAGAAACACATCCCTAGGGGGTTTCGAAAAGAATACATCCCAAGATGGGATGCAAAATGCCATCAGCTATATGAGGATTTTACTAGTAGTGGTGACCAAGAAATAGCTGATGACCTCCTCCACAATCTAGATTCCGCAAGAAGACATCGATGGACTGAAGCAACTGAAAGAATGAATTTCACTCAATCAAGTAGGAAGGCATGGAGTTTGTTACGTAAACTCGGAGGTACGACAAGACCAGCCCAGAAAAATCCAACCATAACACCAGAGAAAATTGCAAATAACATTTTCGAAATGTCAAGAGCTCCGAGAGACAAACCACATACCAGGATGATTAAGCGTGAACTCAGAACACTAAAAAAGGATACTCCAAATATATCAGAGCTTTCCAGACCATTCACTGAGGATGATGTCATTACTGCCCTCAAGGATATGAAACCGGGCAAAACCCCAAGTTTTGACAAGATACATCCAGAATTTCTAACCTACGCTGGAAAGAACGTAGTCAAATGGCTGGCAAATTTCTTTTCGAACATTTTGACTACAAACCATCTCCCTAGAGAATTCAAAAAGGCAAGAATAATAGCTTTGCTGAAACCAGGGAAACCAGCAGACCAACCGCTAAGCTACAGACCAATAGCACTTCTTAGCTGTACATACAAACTTCTCGAACGACTTGCCCATAATCGAATTAGCGGCATTATTATGGAGAACTTCCCTATAGAACAGGCAGGCTTCAGACCTGGCCGTAGTTGCTGTGACCAAGTTCTGGTATTAACATCCTACATAGAGGCTGGCTTTCAACAGACATTGAAAACAAGTGCTGTATTTCCAGACTTAACATCTGCATATGATACTGTTTGGAGAGATGGAATAATCTACAAACTCTTAAGAGTGATTCCTTGCCAGATTCTAACATCCTTAATACATAATATGCTGAGTAAGAGAACCTTCCAGGTTACCCTAAACGGAAAGACAAGCAAAACAAAACTCATTAACAACGGGCTTCCGCAAGGCTCCGTATTGGCCCCTCTTCTGTTTAACCTCTATATAGCAGATCTACCTAACACAAAGTCAAGAAAATTTTGCTATACGGATGACATAGCACTGGCTACCAGAGACAAGTACCTCTTCAATACAGAGGAGGTCCTTAATAATGACGTTGAAATACTATACAATTATTTCAAGAAATGGAGACTCAAGTCAAACCCTAACAAAACTGAAGTATCTACATTCCATCTTAATAACAAAATGGCAAATGAAATTATTAACATAAAACTCGGAAACACCAACCTCAAACATAATAAGTTTCCAAAGTACTTAGGTATAACATTGGATCGCACTCTTTCTTACCGAAAACATCTGGAGAACACCACTGCAAAAATTGGAACACGGATTAACATCATCCAAAAACTTAGCGGTACTACTTGGGGAGCTAACGCAAAAACATTACGCACCTCATCTATCGCCTTAGTGTTCTCTGTGGCTGAGTACTGCGCTCCAGTCTGGATTAATAGCTGTCGCACCAAACTTATTGACAGGCAATTAAATAACACATTGAGGTTGATTTCTGGAACTGTTAAATCAACGCCCACGTACTGGTTACCGGTGCTGTGTAATATCCTGCCCCCGGACCTGCGTAGAAAAGCGGCCCTACTGCACAAATTCAGAAAGATTGAGAGAAAACCAGAACTACCAATTAAAGAAGAATTCTCACAACTGCGACACACTCGATTGAAATCAAGTAAGTCACCCCTACGCACAGCTGAGCAGCTTCAAAATAATAACTATGACCACATGAAACAATGGAGACTAGATTGGAACCAAAAGACAAATGACCAACTACAAAACTGGTTTGAGAGCTATAACAGCATCATCTCGGGAATGGAACTAACACGGAAAACATGGTCCGCATTAAATCGAATACGTACTGGACATGGCAGGTGTGCGGATTCACTACACAAATGGGGAAGAGCGATGTCACCAGAATGCGACTGCGTTGCCCCTAGACAGACGATCCAACACATCCATGGTGAATGCTCCTTGCGAGCATATGCAGGGAACTGGTCCGACTTCCTGGAGGCATCCCCATCGGCGCTAGAATGGATCTCAAACCTCGATATAACCTTTTAACTGACCAATATAAACATAAATTATATTTATGATTGTTATAAGATTTTAATGTCTAACACTTGACGTATTAATGTTGCATGTATAGCCATACCCTAAATAAATAAATGACTGGCGTATTGTGACGAGCCAGTTGCTCGGCCACCATTGACCAGACGTTTTCAATTGGTGATACATCTAGAGAGTGTGCTGGACAGGGCAGCAGTCGAACATTTTCTGTATCCAGAAAGGCCCGTACAGGACCTGCAGCATGCGGTCGTGTATTATCCTGCTGAAATGTAGGGTTTCGCAGGGATCGAATGAAGGGTAGAGCCACGGGTCGTAACACATCTGAAATGTAACGTCCACTCGTTAAGTGCCGTCAATGCGAACAAGAGGTGACCGAGACGTGTAACCAATGGCACCCCATACCATCACGCCGGGTGATACGCCAGTATGGCGATGACGAATACACGCTTCCAATGTGAGTTCACCATCATGTCGCTAAACACGGATGAGACCATCATGATGCTGTAAACAGAACTTGGATTCATCCCAGAAAATGACGTTTTACCATTCGTGCACCCAGGTTCGTCCTTGAGTACACCATCGCAGGCGCTCCTGTCTGTGATGCAGCGTCATGGGTAACCGCAGCCATGGTGTCCGAGCTGATTGTCCATGCTGCTTCAAACGTCGTCGAACTGTTCGTGCAGATGGTTGTTGTCATGCGAACGTCCCCATCTGTTGACTCAGGGATCAAGACGTGGCTGCACGATCCGTTACGGCCATGCGGATAAAATGCCTGCCATCTCGATTGCTAGTGATACGACTCCGTTGGGATCCAGAACGGCGTTCCGTGTGACCCTTCTGAACCATTCCATATTCTGCTAACAGTCATTGGATCTCGACCAACGCGAACAGCAATTTCGCGATACGATAAACCGCAATCGCGATAGGCTACAATCCGACCTTTATCAAAGTGGGAAACGTGATGGTACGCATTTATCCTTACACGAGGCACCACAACAGCGTTTCACCACGCAAAGCCGGTCAACTGCTGTCTGAGTATGAGAAATGGGTTGGAAACTTTCCTCGTGTCAGCATGTTGTAGGTGTCGCCACCGGCGCCTACCTTGTGTGACCCCTGTGTGATGAATGCTCTGAGAAACTAGTCATTTGCATATCAGAGCATCTTCATCCTGTCGGTTAAATTTCCCGTCTGTAGCACGTCATCTACGTGGTGTAGCAATTTTAATGGCCAGTAGTGTAATTAGCAACACGTGGTTGGAAACATTGAACGTTCTTAAGCCATGATGCAATACCGTGTCACTTTTGCGTTAAAAAACGTGTCACGGTTTCCGAAGAGACTTGTTGCCAATACGCCTGAAATATAAATAAAAGAATCGATCATTTGTGGAAGGTGTAAGTGTCAGAAACGTTATAAGTTTCTGTTCGTTTCATTCTAATCTGTTTATTTGTTTTCTTGCAATGTAACTCCTGTAGTAACTGAAGAGATAAGAAGTACTTCTCCATTCAAAGGTAACAGATGATAGCCAAGCCCAGTGAGCATTTGTAGCAAGTCACATATTTTAAAAATGGTGAAAAACGTACAGTTTTCTTCTTCGACTTATCTGGAACAACTTTAAAAGGACAAGGAGAAAAGTAAATTTATATAGTGGTTCACAGTAGATAAACGAAAATGAATAAAACAGTGTGAAGCAGGGTGCATTGAGGAAGACAATCCGCAGATATTCATCGAGAACGTAGCAGCTGAATGGTTAGTTGACAAATGGCCAGTAGCCCACTTGCAGCTTGTAAGTCGGCCCGTAGTCTATGCGCTTAGCGACTCCTCTTCGCCTTCGGCGTCCGCTGGCGTCTGCAAAGCAGCCACGCGAAGGGGGCACTTGTCTCTGAGAGCGTCCCGGCACAAGCTCATGTCCACCTGGGTCAGGCCTGCAACACCGCCGTACCGAAAGTGACATCTCCTACAAGCATATTACACAGCAGCGTGCCGTATGTCTTACTGTACTTTGTATTATTTTTGTATGCTGTTAATTGATTAGGCAAGATATTCTTAGTGAGAGGACATTGGAATGTATGCAGTTCACGAGAACACTATGATAATAAAACAGTAGCAATAATAATAATAATAACAGATTTCGTAATGGATATGGGTAGTATAAGATATTTATATCTTATTAAAATTGTGATGAACGATTTCTTCATTATGAGATCGAATGTGAGGTAATGACACCTACCGGAAATCAGGTTTGTTCCAAGTTGTTCCCAGGAAATGAAGGAAGGTTTTGTGTTATGCAAAAGTACAGCTGATGGACGTATCAGACTTAGAGTTCTAGTTATGAAATAACGATGGATATTTAACATACAGGAGAGGTTTGAGGGCACTAGCGACTAGGAAAGTGATGGGGAAAACAGTTGTTGTTGTAGTTGCTGCTGCTGCTGCTGCGAATCAGTCTGGTTTGACGCCGTTCTTTGCATTAGCCTAACTTGTGCAATTCTCTTCATCTGTGCATTACTATTGCATCATTCATGCCCTCTAAAAATTTTAAGCCTCTCCACCATACAGTAACTTCCACCCTTACGAAACTGACAATTTCTTGACGTCTAACGAAGTGTCCTATCGACGAATCCATGTTGATCAAAACGTTTATCCCTCCTGCACATTCAATAAGTCCTCAATGGCGATCGCCTCCGTAACCGAATGGTTACCGTCGCTGCCTCAAATGGCTCTGAGCACTATGGGACTTAACTTCTGAGGTCATCAGTCCCCTAGAACTTAGAACTACTCAAACCTAACGAACCTAAGGACATCACACACATCCATGCCCGAGGCAGGATTCGAACCTGCGACCGTAGCGGTCACGCGATTCCAGACTGAAGCGCCTAGAACCGCACGGCCACACCGGCCGGCTACTTCCTCAAATTAAGGCCGGTATTTGATATTAGTAGACTTCTCTTGGCCAGAAATGCCTTTTTTGCCATTGCGAGTCTGCTTTTGACGTTCTCCCTGCTCCGTCCGTCATTGGTTATTTTACTGCCTAGGTAGCAGAATTCCTTAACTTCATTGACTTCGTGACCATCAATCCTGATGTTAAGATTCCTGCTGTTCTCATTTCTACTACTTCTCAATACCTTCGTCTTTCTCCGATTTACTCTCAAACCATACTGTGTTCTCAATAGACTGTTCATTCCGTTCAGCAGATCATTTAATTCTTCTTCACCTTCACTCAGGATAGCAATGTCATCAGCGAATCGTATCATTGATATCCTTTCACCTTGTATTTTAATTCCACTCCTGAACCTTTCTTTTATTTCCATCATTGCTTCCTCGCTGTACAGATTGAAGAGTAGGCGCGAAATGCTACAGCCTTGTCTTACACCCTTCTTAACACGATCACTTCGTTCTTGATCGTCCACTCTTATTATTCCCTCTTGGTTGTTGTACATATTGTATATGACCCGTCTCTCCCTATAGCTTACCCCTACTTTTTTCAGAATCTCGAACAGCTTGCACCATTTTATATTGTCGAACGCTTTTTCCAGGTCGACAAATCCTATGAAAGTGTCTTGATTTTTCTTCAGCTTTGCTTCTATTATTAGCCGTAACGTCAGAATTGCCTCTCTCGTCCCTTTACTTTTCCTATAGCCAAACTGATTGTCACCTAGCGCATTCTCAATTTTCTTTTCCATTCTTCTGTATATTATTCTTGTAAGCAGCTACGATGCATGAGCTGTTAAGCTGATTGTGCGATAATTCTCGTACTTGTCAGCTCTTGCCGTCTACGGAATTGTGTGGATGATGCTTTTTCGAAAGTCAGATGGTATGTCGCCAGACTCATATATTCTACACACCAACGTGAATAGTCGTTTTGTTGCCAATTCCCCCAATGATTTTAGAAATTCTGATGGAATATTATCTATCCCTTCTGCCTTATTTGACCGTAAGTCCTCCAAAGCTCTTTTAAATTCCGATTCTAATACTGTGTCCCCTATCCCTTCTAACTCGACTCCTGTTTCTTCTTCTATCACATCACACAAATCTTCACCCTCATAGAGGCCTGCAATGTATTCTTTCCACCTATCTGCTCCCTCCTCAGCATTTAAAAGTGGAATTCCCGTTGCACTCTTAATGTTACCACCGTTGCTTTTAATGTCACCAAAGGTTGTTTTGACTTTCCTGTATGCTGAGTCTGTCCTTTCGACAGTCATATCTTTTTCGATGTCTTCACATTTTTCCTGCAGCCATTTCTTCTTAGCTTCCCTGCACATCCTATTTATTTCATTCCTCAGCGACTTGTACTTCTGTATTCCTGAGCCCGCATCTCGTGGTCGTGCGGTAGCGTTCTCGCTTCCCACGCCCGGGTTCCCGGGTTCGATTCCCGGCGGGGTCAGGGATTTTCTCTGCCTCGTGATGGCTGGGTGTTGTGTGCTGTCCTTAGGTTAGTTAGGTTTAAGTAGTTCTAAGTTCTAGGGGACTTATGACCACAGCAGTTGAGTCCCATAGTGCTCAGAGCCATTTTTGTATTCCTGATTTTCCCGGAACATGTTTATACTTCCTCCTTTCATCAAT
Source organism: Schistocerca nitens (assembly GCF_023898315.1). NCBI lineage: Eukaryota > Metazoa > Arthropoda > Insecta > Orthoptera > Acrididae > Schistocerca > Schistocerca nitens. The sequence goes on from NC_064615.1 coordinate 545,904,714, forward strand.
CAACTGAAGTATTTCTTCTGTTACCCATGGTTTCTTCGCAGCCACCTTCTTTGAACATATGTTTTCCTTCCCAGATTCTGTGATGGCCCTTTTTAGAGATGTCCATTCCTCTTCAACTGTACTGCCTACTGCGTTATTCCTTATTGCTGTATCTATAGCGTTAGAGAACTTCAAAGGTATCTCGTCATTCCTTAGTACATCCGTATCCCACTTCTTTGCGTATTGATTCTTCCTGACTAATGTCTTGAACTTCGGCCTACTCTTCATCACTACTATATTGTGATCTGAGTCTATATCTGCTCCTGGGTACGCCTTACAATCCCGTATCTGATTTGGGAATCTCAGTCTGACCATGATGTAATCTAATTGAAATCTTCCCGTATCTCCCGGCCTTTTCCAAGTATACCTCCTCCTCTTGTGATTCTTGAACAGGGTATTCGCTATTACTAGCTGAAACTTGTTACAGAACTCAATTAGTCTGTCTCCTCTTTCATTCCTTGTCTCAAGCCCATATTCTCCTGTAACCCGCTACGGTCGCAGGTTCGAATCCTGCCTCGGGCATGGATGTGTGTGATGTCCTTAGGTTAGTTAGGTTTAACTAGTTCTAAGTTCTAGGGGACTAATGACCTCAGCAGTTGAGTCCCATAGTGCTCAGAGCCATTTGAACCATTTTTTTCTCCTGTAACCTTTTCTCCTATTCCTTCCCCTACAACTGCATTCCAGTCGCCCATGACTGTTAGATTTTCGTCTTCCTTTACATACTGCATTACCCTTTCAAAATCGTCATACACTTTCTCTGTCTGTTCATCTTCAGCTTGCGACGTCGGTATGTATACCTGAACTATCGTTGTCGGTGTTGATCTGCTTAGAACAACCCGGTCACTGAACTGTTCACAGTAACACACCCTCTGCCCTACCTTGCTATTCATAACGAATCCTCTCATATATATATATATATATATATATATATATATATATATATATATATATATATATATAGCTGAAAGGGTAGAACAATTTTGCCACGGCTCCCAAAACCCTGTGAAAATCACTTCGCATATCCACTCTCAGCCATTCTATCTGAGGCCCTCCGCTAGTAGAAGTTACGAGATTGAAATTATTCCTGGCAGAAATGCGACGGCAGTGCAGTGACGCAGTCGTCATTCTTCTGACAGGTTTTATGCAGCCCATTACGAATTATTCTCCTGGGCCAACCTTTTCATTAGAGAGTACCGCTTACACATGACACCCTGGACATGTTAAAACTCTGAATCCCCCTATAGTTTTACCCTATCCAGTTCCCTCTACTGCCTTGTAGGTTAGTACCTGATGTCTTTACAAATATCCTGTCACACTGTACCTTCTTCTTGTCAGGGTTTCCATACATTCTTTCCTCCGCCAATTCTACGGAAATCTGCTCTTTCTTTACCTTATCAGTAATAGCGAGAAACTTAACATAAAAATTGACGGTAGAGCTATCGACGGAGTTAAGGAGATCTGTTACCTTTGAAGAAAAATTACCCATGATCGACGAGCCAAGAAGGACACAACAAGCAAATTAGCAAAGACAAAGACGGCATTCCTGGCCAAGAGAAGTCTGGCCTAGAACTTTCAACACTCTTCCGTAGCACCACAGCACAGACGCACCACACCTCAAACGCTTCAGTTCTCTTATGTTCTGGTTTTACTAATGTCTATGTTTCACTACCATCAAATCTGTGCTCCAAACGCACATACTCACAAAGATCTAATTTTGACACCGAGAAAGTTCTCTTGGTCAGGAACTCCCTCTTTGCTTGTGGTAGTGTACTTATTATTGCCGGCCAGAGTGGCCGAGCGTTTCTAGGATCTACAGTCTGGAACCGCGGGACCGCTACGGTCGAAGGTTCGAATCCTGCCTCGGGCATGGATGTATGATGGCCCTAATTAGTTAGGTTTAAGTAGTTTTAAGTTCTAGGGGACTGATGACCTCAGAATTTAAGTCCCCTAGTGCTCAGCGCCATTTGAACCATTTTGAACTTATTATGTCCTCCTTACTTCGTCCATGGTGGGCAATTTTCCTCCAAAGGTAGCAGAACTCCTTACCTTCGTCGATGTCCTTACCGCCAGTTTTTGTGCTAAGATTGACGCTATTACTCAGATCTGCTACTTCTCACTACTTCCGTATTTTTCCATACTGAACGTCCTTTCTAATTCCGTCATTGCCTCTTCGATTTTTAGACTGAACATTAGCGGCGAAAGACTGTATCCCTTTCTTACACCCTTTTTTAATCCGATCACTACGTTCTTGTTCTTCCCTCTTGATTCTTGTACATCACCAGTTTTTCACACGGGTTACTCCTAGTTTCCTCTGAATTTCGACATCTTGCTCGATTGAGAAACGTCGAACGCTTTTCCTACATCGAGAAATCGTACGAGGTTATCTTGATTTATCTTGAGTCTATTTTCCATTATCAAGACCAATATGAGAACTACCTTAATGTGCCTTTATCTGTCCTAAAGGTAGACAGTTCGTCATCTAACAGATCCTAGTTTTCGTTTCCCATTCTTCCGTGTATTATTCTTGTCAGCATCTAGGATGCATGTGATGTTAGGCACGCATCTTCCCTTGCTATCTTCGTACTTGTATGGATGACATTTTTCGAGTCTGATTGTTCGTCTCATAGATTCTACACACCAATCTGTTCAGTTGTTTCCTTGCCATTTCCCCTAGTGGTATTAGAACCTCTGATGAAATATTATTTATCATTTATGCGTTATTTGAACTCAGGTCTTCCAATGCTGTTTTTCATTTTGATCTACACTGAAGCGCCAAAGAAACTGGTATAGTCATGCATATTCAGATAAAGAGGTATGTAAATAGGCAGAATACGGCGCTGCGGTCGGCAACGCCTATACAGACAATACGCGTCAGGCGCAGTTGTTAGATCGGTTAATGCTACAGTTATCCAGATTTAAGTGAGTTTGAAAGTGGTGTCATAGTCGGCGCATGACCGATGGGTCACAGCATCTGCGAGGTAGCGATGAAGTGGAGATTTTCTCGTACGACCACTACACGAGTGTCCCGTGAATATAAAGGATTCGGTATAACATCAGATCTCCGACATCGCTGCGACCTGAACAAGATCCCGCAAGGACGGGACCAACGACGACTGAAGAGAATCGTTCAACGTGACAGAAGTGCAACCCTTGCGCCAGTTCCTGCAGATTTCAATGCTGGTCCATCAACAAGGTCAGCGTGCGAACTATTCAACGAAACATCATCGATATGGGCTTTCGGAGCGAAGGCCCACTCGGATACCTTTTATGACTTAACGGTAGAATACTTTACGCCTCTCCAGAGCCAGTCAACACCGACATCGGACTGTTGATGTCTGGAAGCACGTTGAGTGGTCGGACGAGTCTCGTTTCAAATTATATCAAGCGGATGGAAGTGTACGTGTGTAGAGACAGGATCATGAATCCATAGACCCTGCATGTCAGCAGGGGACTGTTCAAGCTGTTGCAGGCTCTGTACCGGCGTGGGGCGTGTGCAGCAGTAGCGATACAGGACCCCGAATACGTTTACTTACGACTCTGACATGTGACACATCCTTAAGCATCCTATGTGATCACCTGCATGTATTCATGCCCATTGTGCATCCCGACGGAATTGGGCAATTCCAGCAGGACAATGCTGGACACACGTCCTGAATTGCAACAGAATAGCTCAAGGGACACTCTCCTGAATTTAAACACTTCCACTGGCCATAAAACTTCCCAGATGTGAACGTTATTGAATATATCTGGGATGCCTTGCAAAGTGCTGTTCGGAAGAGATCACCAGTCCCCTCGTACGCTCTCGGATTTATGGACAGCCCTGCAGGATTCATGGTGTCAGTTCCCTTCAGCACTACATCAGACATTACTCGAGTTCATTCCACGTCTTGTTGCGGTATTTCTGCGTGCAATTGGTGGCCCTACATGATATTAGGCTGATGTACCAGTTTCTTTGGCTCTTCGGTGTTTTAGAGGATCACCTATATCTTCTTTATCCACTCCAGTTTCTTCGTCTGTCATGTCTTTCCCCTCACAGAGTCCTTCAATGTATGCTTTCCATCTATCCGCTCTTTCCTCTGCGTTTTACAGTGGTGTTCTTGTTGTCGTCATTATGTTACCATATTTGCTTTTAAACTCACCGAAGGTTGTTTTGACTTTTCTGTATGTTGAGTTAATTCTTCTCATGATTATTACTTTTTCGACTTCTCCATATTTCTCCTACTGCCAATTCTCCTAGGCTGCTCTGCAGTTGCTGCTTACATGATTCCTAAATGATTTATACTTCTGTCTGCCCCTGGAATATTTGTACTATTTTCATCCATCAATCAACTGAAGCATTTCTTTTGTTTCCTAAGGTTGTTTCATAGTTTCCTTTGCTTGTCTGACCAACATCCGCGAATGCCGTCTATGACATTTCCATTCCTTTTCAAGTGAACTGCCTGTTGCACTGTTCCTTATCTCAGTACCTACATCTTTAGCGAACTTCAACTTATATCCCCATTGCTCAGTACTTCAGTATCTTACTTCGTCCTACACTGTTTCTACCGTATGATTTTCATAAGCTTCTGCCTACTCTTCATCATCGCAAAATTACAATCTGCGTCTATATCTCTTCCTTTACATCCAATATCTTATTTCCGAATCTCTGTTTGAGCGAGATATAATTTAACTTGAAGTCTTCCGTGTCTCCGGATCCTTTTCCAAGAATAACACTACCTCTTAGCATTCTCCAGCTGTGTATTTGCTGTTACCAACTGAAAATTATTACAGAACTCAATTAGATTCATTTCTACAGCATAGCCCATAATCTCTTGTGACTCTTTCATCTATTTCTGCTTCTTTAGAACCACGTTCCCATCCTCCAAGATCACTAGATTTTCACCTCCCCTTACATCCTGCATTTTACTTTCAGTATCCTCACACACTTATTCTGACTGTTCATCTTCTGCTTGCGACGTCGTCGTGTATATGTGGACTGTCGTTGTTGGCGTTGGTTGGGGCGTTGTTTAGACGTCGAAGCTGACATTCAGATTAGCACACTCTCTGGTATACCTTCCTATTCATAACGGATACTATTTTCGTTACACCATCTTCTGCTGCTGTTGATATCCCCCCCCCCCCCCCCATGTATTTGTCCGAACAGAAAACTTCTTTCCATTTCACTTCACTGACCGGACCGCGCTATATCTAGATTGAGCCTTTGCATTATGGGGATATTCCGGCCATGCTTCCACGTCGACGGCTAAACCGAATATTCACGGCTCCAAGATCATGCTCTACATTTGGTGGGACCAGCTCGGCGTCGTGTACTATAAGGTGTTAAAACCAAGTGAAACAATCACAGGTGCTCGTTATCGAACGCAATTAATGCGGTTGAGCAGAGCATTAAAAGACAAACGGTCGCCATACAGTGAGCGGCACGATAAAGTGATTTTGCAGCACGACAACGCTCGACCCCACGTTGCCAAAGAGGTCAAAACGTACTTGGAAACGTTAAAATGGGAAGTCCTACCACACCCTCCGTATTTTCCAGACATTGCTCCCTCTGACTATCATCTGTTTAGGTCAATGGCGCATGGCCTGGCTGACCAACACTTCCGATCTCGTGAACAAGTCACAAGTTGGATCGATTCGTGGATCGCTTCAAAAGATGAACAACTTTTTCGACGCGGGATTCGTACACTACCCGAAAGATGGGAGAAAGTAGTGGCCAGCGATGGAAAATACTTTGTGTAGTGTCGGCAGACTTGCCAACACTACGTACACTAATTGAAAGAGGCGGCCAAGATGCACGCGCTAACTCACGAAGGATGGAGTGAGGTCTGAAACAGGAGACTTAATGAATGCTATAAAGAAAAGTACGTAGCTTCTGGACTACTTAACTTTTAATCCATCCTTTGTATACATCGTTCTTGATGAGAAATTTGGAGATTGTGGCGATTCAAGTGAGACTCTTTAGATACAAGCTATCTAAGGCTAATGGCGCCTTGCTAGGTCGTAGCCATGGACTTAGCTGAAGGCTATTCTAACTGTCTCTCGGCAAATGAGAGCAAATGCTTCGTCCGTATAGTCGCTAGCAACGTCGTCGTACAACTGGGGCGAGTTCTCGTACGTCTCTCGAGACCTGCCGTGTGGTGGCGCTCGGTCTGCGATCACACAGTGGCGACACGCGGGTCCGACATGTACTAATGGACCGCGGCCGATTTAAGCTACCACCTAGCAAGTGTGGTGTCTGGCAGTGACACCACACTTTGAATGATACATGTGTAGCAAAATTGTTTCATTAAGGCCTCAAACGTTGGGAAAAAACGGTGGAAGCAAAGTTGTACATATTTTACATATATCTCATGCAAACTTTCATGACTTGTTCGAGTCGTCTAGAGTTTCCACTGTTGCATCGGATTGAATCACTCCACGGAAACAGAGATTTTCTTTGAGTAAAAGTTAGTGTGTTATGTAATACAGGGTGATTCAAAAAGAATACCACAACTTTAAAAATGTGTATTTAATGAAAGAAACATAATATAACCTTCTGTTATACATCATTACAAACAGTATTTAAAAAGGTTTTTTTTTCACTCAAAAACAAGTTCAGAGATGTTCAATAAGGCCCCCTCCAGACACTCGAGCAATATCAACCCGATACTCCAACTCGTTCCACACTCTCTGTAGCATATCAAGTGTAACAGTTTGGATAGCTGCTGTTATTTCTCGTTTCAAATCATCAATGGTGGCTGGGAGAGGTGGCCGAAACACCATATCCTTAACATACCCCCATAAGAAAAAATCACAGGGGGTAAGATCAGGGCTTCTTGGAGGCCAGTGATGAAGTGCTCTGTCACGGGCTGCCTGGCGGCCGATCCATCGCCTCGGGTAGTTGACGTTCAGGTAGTTACGGACAGATAAGTGCCATTGTGGTGGCGCTCCATCCTGCTGAAATATGAATTGTTGTGCTTCTTGTTCGAGCTGAGGGAACAGCCAATTCTCTAACATCTCCAGATACTGTAGTCCAGTTACAGTAGCACCTCCGAAGAAAAAGGGACCAAAAACTTTATTGGCTGAAATGGCACAGAAAACGTTCACATTAGGCGAGTCACGTTCATACTGAGTTGTTTCCCGCGGATTCTCAGTGCCCCATATACAGACATTGTGACGGTTGACTTTCCCGTTAGTGTGGAAAGTTGCTTCATCACTAAACACAATCTTTGAAACGAAAGATTCATCTGTTTCCATTTGAGCAAGGATAAAATCACAGCAATCGATTCTTTTAATCTTATCAGCTGCAGACAGTGCTTGAACCAATTTCAGACGATAAGGTTTCATAACTAACCTTTTTCGTAGGACTCTCCATACAGTTGATTGTGGAATTTGCAGCTCTCTGCTAGCTCTGCGAGTCGATTTTCCTGGGCTGCGAACAAAAGCTTGCTGGATGCGTGCTACATTTTCATCACTCGTTCTCGGCCGTCCAGAACTTTTCCCTTTGCACAAACACCCATCCTCTGTAAACTGTTTATACCAACGTTTAATACACCACCTATCAGGAGGTTTAACACCATACTTCGTTCGAAATGCACGCTGAACAACTGTCGTCGATTCACTTCTGCCGTACTCAATAACACAAAAAGCTTTCTGTTGAGCGGTCGCCACCTTAGCATCAACTGACGCTGACGCCTAGTCAACAGCGCCTCAAGCGAACAAATGTACAACTAAATGAAACTTTATAGCTCCCTTAATTCGCCGACAGATAGTGCTTAGCTCTGCCTTTTGTCGTTGCAGAGTTTTAAAGTCCTAAAGTTGTGGTATTCTTTTTGAATCACCCTGTATACTGCCAATAGGTTGTAACAAAATTTATCTTCCCCTTGTTTCGACATTCACTAGATGTCTCCATCAGAAAAAAGTAAAAACAATTACGTATCAAAGATTACAAAACCATTACTCTAGAGTAAAACCCAAGATTAGATGGTTAGTACACTCAACAAATTTATGAGATAACATGTAGTATCAGTTGAAAACAAACTTATGAACAAAATGCTCTTGACACATAAAACCTCTTAAAGTCATATATAGTTCCATATAAAAATTACAGGTATTGGATCTGATATAAAATTGGTAGAGGGCGACAATTATTGAGCCATATGATAAAAAAGCCTAAATTAGATACAAAATACGGAGTGCTCACACTTTATTCAACGTGTAGACGTCACTACAGCTACTCGGACTAAGGTTATGTCATGTTCGATATGTCTGCCATCCATGGCAATGATGTGGAATAGACGAATAGCTAAATTTACACGATCCGCTGAAAAGCCGGAACATCGATCCTGTCGATGACCTTCTGAATGGCTGTTTTCAGCTCAAAAATGGTTTTGGGTTATTACTGCACACCATGTCTTTAATATAGTTACACAAAAGGATGTCGTATGTGTTCAGATTTGGAGAATATGGCGGCCAATCGAGGCCCATGCCAGTGGCCTCTGCGTATCTCATAATGCTGACCCCAAAGTTCTCCTCCAGGACATCAAACACTCTCCTGATTCGATGGGGTCGAGCTGCGTCATGCATGAACCACATCCAGTCGAAATCAGCGTCACTTAGGATAATGGGGACGAAATCACTTCCCAAAACCTTCATGTACCGTACGGTAATCACCGTGCTATGAAGGAATATTGCACCGATTATTCCGTGACTAGACATTGCCCATCACATAGGATGAAGAGAATTCTGGATCACGAAATACGGATTCTCAGTCCCCGAAGTGCGCCAATTTAGCTTATCGACGAACCCATCCAAATGTCGCTAAACCAAACCCTACAAGCGCAAGCTAATTCCCATCATGCCCCGCGGCATACCATGCAGTTTGAAAGTCCTAACGCAAACAGTTGAGAAGTTAAGACGATTTCATGTTATTTGGTTCAATAATAGTCACCTTATATTTCCCAGTACACATTAAACTTAAATGGCATAGCTCGCTGTATGTCTCTAAGGACCGTACAGGGAAACATGCACTGGAAGTGGCATCAGACTTATCGGCTCACAAGCCAAGGTTGCACAACGTGGGCAAAATACATGTAACGCTATCTATTAACAATCGAAGAAATCACTACCAAGACAGCTGATTAAGATGGAACCTAAGCCTCCTAAGTTACGTTCTCAGTTTGAAGTCTAATTTGTGGACTTCAAAATAGATTCTCCGATTTGCCCAATTTCGAATGATTTAAACAGTGCTTTCACGATCTAGCGAAGGTTCTTAACGAAAAGTTTAAAAATTTTAAGTTTTTCAAAATAATTATTCAATTTCTAACAGTTAGGATCTCGTTAGTAAACTAAACGACTTACATTATGATCTAAATACCAAGTTGCTGTCGTTCGACTGTAAAAATCTTTACACGAATGTAACTGTGCAAATAACTTTACACACATAAGAAAAAAAATACAGCGGCAAAGAAAAAGAATTTATGACGACTAGAATACTTCCTTTATGAATGTATTTCAAACTGTAGTCAGATTTAGCTACTTACAGTTCATTGAACAATGGTATCAACAATCCGGTTCGTCTTGCAATGGGTAATCCAACAGCTGGTATTCTTACAGACGTATTAAAAAATTCCTTAGACTTTTCTCTTTCTTTTATTATGTTTTACCCACCACTCTAGCCATTCTTTCATGATCTTGATATGTAGATGACATTTTGATTAATTCACAGAGGGTATAGTAACGACATTCATCATCTCCTCAAAATATTTAACGAGGTTTACAAAGAAACCACTTTCACACACGAGCTCGAAAACGAATTTCGTCAATTAAATTATTTGGATCTAGCGTTAACAATAGATCACAACAAAATTTCTGCGTCATGTAGCTTCGATTTTTACTAGCAAGTAAAAATTTTATGTCAGTTCCAACACCTGTAATTTTTTTATGGTTTTAAACATGATATTAAAAAGTTATTTTACGTAAAGAGAGTATTTTGCTCCTAAACCTGTTCTAAACTGCTACTACATGTTACATCATGAATTTGTTCAGTTTATTAATCATCTATTCTTGGTTTTTCAGCTCCATTAACGGTTTTGTATTCTTTTACAGATAATTGTTTTTAGTTTTTTCTGATGAAGACGACGATAGTCGATGTCGGTAGTAGGTTAGGTTTAAACTTGTGCCACCCGACTGGTCGTATAACACAAGTACTATTCTTTTATGGCTGATGACTCACGGCCATGTTTGTAACTGTAAATGTTAATGTCAAAATTTTTGCATTTAAAGTAGGGAAGAAAGATATTTTCTGCATGCTGTACTTTCCAGTGAACGTTTATGCTTCGATCTTTTACTGTTTACAGATAGGATGATGTCGGGCCAACTGTTTTACAAAAATGACTGCTTTTCAACGTTCGGTGCAATATGAGGAAGACCTGTGGCCTCCTACTGTTTATTTCGACACCGTTTTTTTTGTCTGTCTTCATGTTGAACAATTAGAAATATAATTGCATGTCACACTGCGCCAGAATTCACTGAAAATCAGAAACTTGACAGGATCCCATTAAGTGGCTGTACTCACTTCTATTGAGCATACACTCCCACATGCGCTTCATGCATGCGCCGGAGTACGTGATGTACGTTCCGGGAGACACCTCAGCGCAGACGGACGGCTGGCCGGCGATGCACATCCTGGGACAAGGCGTCTCTGTCGTCGTCGACACGCGACCAGCCCACGCTGCAGAGCACACGACTGCCGCCAGCGCTGCCAACAGGTAGGGAACAGTTATCGTGAGCGGTGGAAAGCTTGTGTCCACATTCCGAATGACTGAAGATGAGTCTTAAGAAACACATCGAAACTTTTTAAAAATGCCTTGGCCTTGATTTTTAATGTGTGAAATCTATTCTCTTTATCACGGCATCTTGTTGGCAAGTCACTTATATCGTCCTAATCGCTACATTTACGACACGGGTTTCTGCCAAAGAGAACACATCAAGTGTGTGTGTGTGTGTGTGTGTGTGTGTGTGTGTGTGTGTGTGTGTGAATGTGTGGGCGTGTTATTGGTATTCTGATTAATTTGATGTGTCCTGCTACGAACCACAAAATCTTCTCTTGTGTCAGGGCCTTCACCTCATTGAGGCCAAATTAATCAATTACTTCATGTATGTATATCACTCTCCGTCCTTTCCTACAGTTTCTAGACCGTATAGTTCCTTCTAGTACCATCGATGTTATTCCCTGACGTTTTATGAATTGTCCTGGCATCCTGTCCTTTATTCTTGTCAGTGTTCTGCATACATACCTTTCACTGCCAATACTGCGCAGAACCTCTTCAGTTCTTATCTAAGCAGTAAATCAAATTTTCAGCCCCCCCCCCCCCCCGCCCCCATGAACCATGGACCTTGCCGTTGGTGGGGAGGCTTGCGAGCCTCAGCGATATAGATAGATGTACCGTAGGCGCAACTACAACGGAGGACTATCTGGTGAAAGGTCAGACAAACGTGTTGTTCCTGAAGAGGGGCAGCAGCCTTTTCAGTAGTTGCAGGGGCAACAGTCTGGATGATTGACTGATCTGGCCTTGTAACACTAACCAAAACGGCCTTGCTGTCTGGTACTGCGAACGGCTGAAAGCAAGGGGAAACTACGGCCGTAATTTTTCCCGAGGGCATGCAGCTTTACTGTATGATTAAATGGTGATGGCGTCCTCTTGGGTAAAATATTCCGGAGGTAAAATAGTCCCCCATTCGGATCTCCGGGCGGGGACTACTCAACGGGATGTAGTTATCAGGAGAAAGAAAACTGGCGTTCTACGGATCGGAGCGTGGAATGTCGGATCTCTTAAACGGGCAGGTAGGTTAGAAAATTTAAAAAGGGAAATGGATAGGTTAAAGTTAGATATAGTGGGAATTAGTAAAGTTCGGTGGCAGGAGGAACAAGACTTCTGGTCAGGTGACTACAGGGTTATAAACACAAGATCAAATAGGGGTAATGCAGGAGTAGGTTTAATAATGAATAGGAAAATAGGAATGCGGATAAGCAACTACAAACAGCATAGTGAAAACACTATTGTGCCCAAGATAGATACGAAGCCCACGCCTACTACTGTAGTACAAGTTTATATGCCAACTAGCTCTGAAGATGAAGAAATTGAAGAACTGTATGATGAAGTAAAAGAAATTATTCAGATAGTGAAGGGAGACGAAAATTTAATAGTCATGGGTGACTGGAATTCGGCAGTAGGAAAAGGGAGAGAAGGAAACGTAGTAGGTGAATATGGATTGGGAGTAAGAAATGAAAGAGGAAGCCGCCTGGTAGAATTTTGCACAGAGCACAGCTTAATCATAGCTAACTCTTGGTTCAAGAATCATAAAAGAAGGTTGTATACATGGAAGAAGCCTGGAGATACTGACAGGTTTCAGATAGATTATATAGTGGTAAGACAGATTTTTAGGAACCAGGTTTTAAATTGTAAGACATTTCCAGGGGCAGATGAGGACTCTGACCACAATCTATTAGTTATGACCTGTAGATTAAAACTGAAAAAACCTGCAAAAAGGTGGGAATTTAAGGAGATGGGACCTGGAAAAACTGACTAAACCAGAGAGTGTTCAGAGTTTCAGGAAGAGCATAAGGGAAAAATTGACAGCAATGGGGGAAAGAAATACAGTAGAAGAAGAATGGGTAGCTTTGAGGAATGAAATAGTGAAGGCAGCAGAGAATCAAGTAGGTAAAAAGACGAGGGCTAGTAGAAAACCTTGGGTAACAGAAGATGTATTGAATTTAATTGATGCAAGGAGAAAATATAAAAATGCAGTACATGAAGAAGGCAAAAAGGAATACAAACGTCTCAAAAATGAGATCGACAGGAAGTGCAAAATGGCTAAGCAGGCATGACTAGAGGACAAATGTAAGGATATAGAGGCTTATCTCACTAGAGGTAAGATAGATACTGCCTACAGGAAAATTAATGAGACCTTTGGAGAAAAGAGAACCACTTGTATGAACATCAAAAGATCAGATGGAAACCCAGTTCTAAACATAGAAGGGAAAGCAGAAAGGTGGAAGGAGTATGTAGAGGGTCTATACAAGGGCGATGTACTTGAGGACAATATTATGGATATAGAAGAGGATGTAGATGAAGATGAAATGGGAGATATAATACTGCGTGAAGAGTTTGACAGAGCACTGAAAGGCCTGAGTCGAAACAAGGCACCGGGATTAGACAACATTCCATTAGAACTACTGAGAGCCTTGGAAGAGCCAGTGCTGACAAAACTCTACCATCTGGTGAGCAAGGTGTATGAGACGGGCGAAATACCCTCAGACTTCAAGAAGAATATAATAATTCGAATCCCAAAGAAAGCAGGTGTTGACAGATGTGAAAATTACCGAACTATCAGTTTAATAAGTCACGGCTGCAAAATACTAACGCGAATTCTTTACAGACGAATGGAATAACTAGTAGAAGCCGACCTCGGGGAAGATCAGTTCGGATTCCGTAGAAGTATGGGAACACGTGAGGCAATACTAACCCTACGACTTATCTTAGAAGCTAGATTAAGGACAGGCAAACGTACGTTGCTAGCATTTGTAGACTTAGAGAAAGCTTTTGACAATGTTGACTGGAATACTCTCTTTCAAATGCTGAAGGTGGCAGGGGTAAAGTACAGGGAGCGAAAGGCTATTTACAATTTGTACAGAAACCAGATGACAGTTATAAGAATCGAGGGACATGAAAGGGAAGCAGTGGTTGGGAAGGGAGTGAGGCAGGGTTGTAGTCTCTCCCCAATGTTACTCAATCCATATATTGAGCAAGCAGTGAAGGAAACAAAAGAAAAGTTCGGAGTAGGTATTAAAATCCATGGAGAAGGAATAAAACCTTTGATGTTCACCGATGACATTGTATTCTGTCAGAGACAGCAAAGGACTTGGAAGAGTAGTTGAGCGGAATGGATAGTGTCTTGAATGGAGGATATAAGATGAACATCAACAAAAGCAAAACGAGGATAATGGAATGTAGTCGAATTATGTCGGGTGATGCTGAGGGAATTAGATTAGGAAATGAGACTCTTAAAGTAGTAAAGGAGTTTTGCTATTTGGGGAGGAAAATAACTGATGATGGTCGAAGTAGAGAGGATATAAAATGTAGACTGGCAATGGCAAGGAAAGCGTTTCTGAAGAAGAGAAATTTGTTAAGATCGAGTTTAGATTTAAGTGTCAGGAAGTCATTTCTCAAAGTATTTGTATGGAGTGTAGCCATGTATGGAAGTAAAACATGGACGATAAATAGTTTGGACCAGAAGAGAATAGAAGCTTTCGAAATGTGGTGCTACAGAAGAATGCTGAAGATTAGATGGGTAAATCACATAACTAACGAGGAGATATTGAATAGGATTGGGGAGAAGAGACGTTTGTGGCACAATTTGACTAGAAGAAGCGATCCGTGGGTAGGACATGTGTTGAGGCATCAAGGGATCACCAATTTAGTATTGGAGCTCAGCGTAGAGGGTAAAAATCGTAGAGGGAGACGAAGAGATGAATACACTAAGCAGATTCAGAAGGATGTAGGTTGCGGTAGGTACTGGGAGATGAAGAAGCTAGCACAGGATAGAGTAGCATGGAGGGCTGCATCAGACCAGTCTCAGGACTGAAGACCGCAACAATAACAACAATTTTCAGCATCCTCAAGTACCACTGCTTCTCAAAAACTTTGATTCTATTCTCTTTCGGTTTTCGCACGGTCCATAATTCACTCCCATGCAATTCTGTGACGAAACGTATATCTGAAATCACGTCTTATGTTTAATACTAGTGACTCCTTGTCGTCCAGAATACCTCTTCCGCGTGAGCTAGCCTACTTTTTATGTCCTTCTTGCTTCGTCTATCACGTGTTACTTTATTTCCAAGCTGGCACAGTTCCTTAACTTCGTCTACTTTTTGGTAACCAATTCCTGATATTAAGTTTAAGGTTCCTTTCATTTCCTCCACTCTTCATTATTTTCTTCATTGGTTCTCTCGTAATCAGAATGTCATGGTCGCTACGCTGTTCACCACATTTAATAGATCTTGCAGTTCTTCGTTTTCACGAAGGATCGCAATGTCACCAGCAAATCACGTTATTCATATCCTTTCACCTTTAATTTTATTCTACATGGAGACTTTGTCTTACTAATGCTTACTGGCTACATGTCTTGTCGATACACTTAGCGTGTCATTAATTCCTGGGTTACACTGTCTTCCGACTGCTCATGCCATTGATCACTGTTCACTGAGTCTTCCGCCATATATTGGAAAGCTCTGTCATTAGACAGTTATTTCAATCAGTAATACTGCCGCTCAATTTAATTCCTACTCTGAACTTTCCAACTCGTGTACGTATATGCTCTGACGCTCTTAATGACAATATCTTTGCAGACAAGTCTAAGGACAAAACCAACAGTAAAACCAATAGTAAATTGGCTCTCTGATCATGTCATGCAACACCTTATGTTAAACGTTGGAAATTATCAGGATACTAAATCTATTATATATGAGCGCAGGGCCGGCCGCGGTGGTCTAGCGGTTCTAGGCGCTCAGTCCGGAACCGCGCGACTGCTACGGTCGCAGGTTCGAATCCTGCCTCGGGCATGGATGTGTGTGATGTCCTTAGGTTGGTTAGGTTTAAGTAGTTCTAAGTTCTAGGGGACTGATGACCACAGATGCTAATTCCCATAGTGCTCAGAGCCATTTGAACCATTTTTATGAGTGCAGGAGGGTAATAAATCAGTTACAAATTTAGAATTTTACGCAATTAACCGAAGACATGAACTGGATAGATGCCTACAATACTTCTGACTCAAATGAAAAATACAAAGCATTTATTAACAAAGCTACTTCCTCATTTGAAAATTGTTTACCTCTAATGGTAGCTGAAATCAAACAGAAGTCTAAATACAAACCATGGATTACACAAAGAATTAAGGTATCATGTGGAGCAAAGGGGAAACTACAAAGAATATTGTAAAATTCCCAGGTATCTAAGCAGCATTATTGTGAGATATAGATAATTACATCAGGCAACAAAATAAACTATATGGGGTATCGTGACGACAAGGCCAGGTGCGGGCAGAAAGGAAGCGGACTCAGGGCTCCAAAAATAAATGAGACATTGGTAAGAACGGTATGTAGTATTGCAAACCTCTTAAACAAGTACTTTGTTTCTGTTACTGACTGCCTGTGGCTGTCTGTTTCAGTAAAGAGTAGTATGGAATATCTGAGACCAGTCTCTACAAAGGACTTCAGTAAAAACCAAAGACGTAGCATCCATCATAAAACCCTTAAAATCATAATATTGTAGTGATTATGATAACAAATCAACGAAGTTAATCAAAGGGTGTTCATGCGAGTTGAGTCCTATCTTCTGTGATAGGTGTAATCAGTCTCTAATCAGCGGAACATTTCCAGTCTCGCTGAAGTTAAGACTCTTTCGAAGAAGCAGGAGAAAGAGATACGGTCAAATTATCGACAAATTTCACCTATGAAGGCTTTTTAAAAAATATTTGAAACAGATGTGTTCAAGCGTCTTCGTATGCATCTGATTGCCAGTAATATATTGTCCAAGTCACAGTTTGGGTTCCTTAAGGGTTTCGATACAGAGAATACTATTTACACATACACTGAGAATGTCCTTAATTCTGTACATAATTGGAGGCTACTGGAATTTTCTGTGAGCTATCTCACTGTGTGAACCACAGAATTCTCTTAAATGAATCAGAATATTATGGTGTCACTGATAGTGATGCAAAATGGTTCGAGTCTTATGTAACTAACAGGAAACAAACGGTATCATTGTGATATATCTGTGGAGTGAACAGCTTGTCTTCATCTGGTTGGGAATTAATTATATTCCTCAAGACTCCATCTTGGGTCCGTTGCCTTTTCTTGTGAACATTAAGAATCTCTCGTCTGTGACATTTCCAGATGATACAATCATTGCAATAAGTAGCACGTCAAGTACAGATTTAAAAACGGCTTCTAATAAAATTTTCACCGACATTAAAAGTAGTTTAATTCTAATTGACTGTCATTAAACTTTGAAAATACCTACTATATGCTATTCAGAACCTGTAAAATACTTTCTTCCAGCACGTGTATAACATATGAAGACAAGTAGACGGAGGAGGTTGCCAGTGTTATATTTCTTGAATTACAGCTCGATAATAAATTCAGTTGGGAAGGGCGTACTACAGAATTCCTGAAGCACAGAAACAAGTCTGCACTGACAATGCGAAGAAGGAGCTGCAAATATTTTAAAAATTGCAGACTCTACTTACGTTCATTGTTTTATGCCATATGGGGATCATATTCTGGGATAATTTCTTCGAATCGAGCAAAGTATTTTAGAATGCAAATACTTATAATAACACGTATTTGTGGTATGAAATCAGAACGGCATATAAAAACCTGCTCGAGGAACTGGGTATTCTAACGAATGTTCCTCAGTATATTTAGTCCTTAGAGAAATTTGTTTCATATAATATGTCTCTATTTCCAGCCAATAGCTCAAGATAAGGTATCAGTACTAGGAACATGAACAATCTAAATAAAGATCCAAACTCATTTACCTTGGTCGAAAAGGGGTCCAACATTCAGGAACATACATTTTCAACAAATTTTCAGCAACCGTTAAGAACTAGTTTCCAGATGTACCACAGTTTAAATGGAGTCCGAAAGACGTTTTGGTAGACAACTCCAGATATTCAATAGATGAATATCCTAACAGCGACAGGCCAGCTTAAGCTAAAGTGTCTTTTACATCCCAGTCCCAACAGAACTTGATTACAACAGTCAAGATTATGGATTTTGTATCCGATAACTTTATCAAAAGTACGTAGCTATGTTTCATTCTGACGGTGAATTAATTCTGTAAATATTAGGGGTTCTAATTTACTGTAATATACACATTAAGAAAAGGTTTTCATCACCCCGGTTTCCAAGAACTCCTGAAGATGGACATTGACTGTGGATATTGTATCACAGACACAGTCCCTTTGACTGAGCAGATTGTCACTAACCCCGTCCAAAGATGTAAACAACAATGCATGAGCAGCACCTATTAGATGGGGGGTGTCCGACAGCCGATCGCTTGCAGTCATTCCACCAGGAAGGAGATACACGGCTCTTGATGTCTGTAGATCAACCATGCCCAGACGGTCAATACCGCCGTTCGATCGCGTCTGAGAATGGACCGTTTTCCAACCCTCATTCTAACACATTCCTGTATTGTAGGAATTTATGCCTGGCCAAATGACTAGTCATTATTTTCCACCCATATTATTATTTTGTGTGTTAACGGTCGTATTCAAGACTTTTTAGTTGTTTGGAACGAGTACGTGTAAAGTACAATGTCTTGTTTGTGCTGTCAATGACGTTGCGATTGAAGGGAATGGCTGCTCCTCTAAAATATCCTTCTTCATGATACATCAGGAAGACGTTTCGAATTTAAGATATGATTTTGGCCCCAGTGTAGTGATCAGGAGATTTTATTCAACACATCTGCACCTGTCACCCTCTTTCACTCCTGATCAGAAAAATCAACGGAAGTTGTTAAAAGTTTAAAGGTAGCGATGACTTACTAGTTACGTGTGCAACAGACGGGCGTATCTATATGGAAGGAAGAGAAATGGGGAGGGAGAGCAAGAGAGACAGAGGGAGGTCAACACACACACCCATGCCCGAAGGAAGACTCGAACCTCCGACGGGGGAGTGCCGCAGGGACCGTGACAAGGCACCTGAGACCGCGCCGTTACCCCGCGTGGCAGATTCAGGTCTCTCCAAAGTTTTATAAACGGGCTTTGAAAAGGCAGCGCTAACGGCTTTGCGGTAGGATGGATTTATATCATGAGATACCACTGACTCTGCTGATGGTTGATACGCATAGAACGGTTTTCGAAATACGTTTGGTGTGTGGCCAACTCATGTCATCTTATAAATAAATTTTTCACATCCCCATACGCTCTTACGTAATAATTATCTTTAAAACAGAATAGGGACCATTGGTAGTGAGATATTATTAGTATGTAATACCTGACGACGGCGTAGTAAGTATTTGGAAATTATTTATTTTATGGTGCGAATAATATTCATTAACAAGAGCGCCATTTTCATCAATTAAAAAATAAAACTGCCTCCTGCTTTCTGGTGCGAGTGTCGAAACATGTGATTAATTGCGATTGCTCAGTGTATCTGAAAACAGATCTTCAAGGTCAATGGATACATCTGGTCATTGTTTGCTCCCGTTAGTTTTACGATGAACTTAATAGCGTAGCCATTTGATCCCAATGTTCTTTCGAAAAGATAATATGCCCACCTCTCTGGGTTAGTGATCAGCGAATCCGAAAACCATTGAAGCGATTTCTCTTACTTCCAAGAATGTACCCAGAAAATCTGATGAGGATAACTGAGGAGGATACTGAGTTTCGGATAATACGTGCTCCGGTTTCGAAATCCAACCTTACCAGCCATTATTGTAGCGCAAATAAAATATACTCTTCCAGTACTGGTCGCCAATAAATCCTCATCTACAATATTCATAAACAGAAAACGCATCCTTCTTCGTCATATAGAACTCCGAATGAACGTAGTACCAATTTGAAAAATGTCAGAACATGTAAACGATTTCGTCTTATAAGAGAAGTATTTTTCAAGGAATCCCGAAAGTATTTATAAATGAAAATGCCAGACACCTTGAAGTTCTAAAAGTTTCCAGTAGTGCTACACCGTCAGTTTACAAAGCCTTTCATCGTGTTACTGTCCACTGTCAGAAACTACTTAAAATGTAAAAACAGAAAGTATTAGCATGTAACTGACCGTTATTTGCATAACAGTAAAAGAGAGTACCTATTACGAAATCATCTGATTAATAAACACAGTTTTTCAATAGCTGTGAGTTCTATTTTGTAAGATATTGTGTTTCACTTGCTCTATCGCTCATCCTCCCCTCACATCTATCTTAGTTCTGGGTATACTCTTGCGTAGGACGTTGACACGCCACAGGTTGGATATACCTTAATACTTTTCATTCTTTCAAAACGAATAAGGCCTGAAAGGGGTTAAGTAAAGTTTCAGCATTTCTAGATCACCATGTAATTTGCGAAACTCGAGCTAAATTTACTTTCCTTTTAACAATGGACCGAGAAGAATATAAATAGTCACCTGTAATCTGTATATTCCATTGCTTGTCTGAGTGTAAGTCTTCGAACGAAGTGCTCTGTTGTCGAAGACACCACTATTTTATACGTACCAGCCCAATTTTGATATAATTAATTTCTCGCAAAAGGTATTTTCCTTTATGAGATATGGTCTCCAGATATATTTTGAACAATAGCTTCTCACTGAAGCAAATGTTATCATAAATTGATTCCACAATTTAATAATTAATTTTAAAAATTAGTGTTTGTCAGTTACCAATTATTATAGTGCGATTTGTATTCATAAAACTACCGAGCTGCTATTATTCCTTACCGAACCCAAAAAATTGCTCCCTTATCTGGTTACTAGACGGCTGGTTAAAGGAGAGAGCGGCACTTTTTTACCGGAACTTACTTGCGACGAGCAGTAGGCCGAGCTTCATGGCGCCTGGAAGTCAATATTAACTTTCCGCACGGCGGCTAGATGGCGCTATTGGCTTTTATAACGTTGACGCGTCGCTGATAGGCGATGTCGTTTCAGCACGTGGGTTGCAGACAACCTTCCAGTATCATTGATTAATTTCAGTACGAGCTGACTGTCTCGTGCCTTCAAATACTAGTGCAAACGCAGATGTAAATCCAAGTACAAGACAATGTTTCAGTAGAACTGTCCTTTGAAATCAAACCACCTGTGACGAAACGATAAAATAAGTCCCTATTAATAATAGCGTGTAATAAAACGGTTTGTTGTGTTCGTCGCTGGTTTGCAGGCTTTTATTTACAATGTGTTAAATATTTTGGATGTCCTGGGGCAATGACTTTGTAGCCAATCTGTATTTATAGGGGAAAAAATTTAATTAACTGGACCCAGATTAATAACTGTGGATACCCGAGTTGCAGAACGTGTCTAACACAAGTAACTAATTGTGATGTGAATTTCGCATTCAGTTAATCATAGCAAGGAACAATAGCTGGGACGACAATCTGTATTGTTACAATTACGCACAATTCAAAATCACTCTTCATCAACACTGAGACAACACAAGACAGCGTCAGCAAAACGGCAGTTGACAATTACTGTCATTTTCATTGCACATACCATTCTTACACTTGATTATTATCATGACACTTACTGTCAAATGTGATACTTCCTGCAGCTTTTACTATAACAACAATGTAGATCGTTGTCATATAAATATAAATTAAACACTACATCTGAAGCTGTTCTGGTTAAAGTCGTACATCAAATAAACAATTTATTTTTCTATAAACGTACCTGATTGACATGAATTACGAAAAATGCAAACGTTACGAGTTGATTACTTTTGCAGAATGGAATGGAAAATGTCATGCATACTGTATCGTAAGGGTAACACCTCATTGACAACCCACACGTCACACTCTTTCAGCAAAATTTCTGCGTGATATGGAAGAGCAGTTTTGTGAATAATGCTTGCCTTAAGCCAGATTTCAGACCTACGAACATTTGCGGAGGGCCACCATTCCATGTTACATTATGTATAGATTAAAGTGTACTGAGCCTTCAAACACAATAAAACTTCCAAGGAAAATTATGCAGAGATGATTGTCATGAAGGTTCTTTAAGGTGTTGTTTGACAGGGTTTGCCATTAACGTTTCGAGTTAACTGTGCGATGTAGTTTGCATAATATACCCCATTGCGCTGTTCACAGGAAATATCCTCACAGCGCAGACCCCTATTGCCCAGGATTGCCATGTATGACAGAGCAGCAAGATGAGGTACGTTTCTGAAATAGAACTAGAACAGGTTTGAATTTCATTAAACCGACGGTGTCTAAATTGATAGAAGAGTACCAGCCAGTTGAACGTGAGTCCAATGTCGATGATTATGATGTATTGCTGCGAGTAGTTTAGCTGTATTTTGCCGACCTCATGTAATAATCCATCTTGCTCACATTAACAGCACACACACAATCTCCATGCTTTATGCTTATAGAGCAATGGTTTGAATATATTATAGCAGCAATAGTTCTCCCTCATTCTCCCTCCTCTCTTCCCGAGTAAGCTTTTACGCAGCGACAGCACTTTCCTATAACAGACAAAGAACAGGCAAACTTACAGCGTTATACGTAATATCAGTAAAATTATTTGTGAATGAGTTCAGATTTTAGTTTGTGAACAGCGAAAAGAGTACAAAAGCAAACCAAAATTAGATAGTAAATCTTTCTGAGTTGTA
Source organism: Schistocerca nitens (assembly GCF_023898315.1). Classification (NCBI taxonomy): domain Eukaryota; kingdom Metazoa; phylum Arthropoda; class Insecta; order Orthoptera; family Acrididae; genus Schistocerca; species Schistocerca nitens. Next base: position 545,927,108 of record NC_064615.1, read on the forward strand.
ACATTACGTCAAATTCCCCTATAAACTTCTTGACATTCGTCTGGTTCCTTCAGGTGGCTGAAAACTAAAATACCTATTTACAAATAATTTTTTTTTCCATGCGAAGCGTTTGAAGATTTAATAACACATCTTCAGGTACAATTGGTCTACATGAAGTCATTGGCCTTTGCTTCCTACCTGGCTAATGCTAGAGTGAGCAGATTGAAAGACTTGAAAATGTGTCAGTTCTGAAACGTGTTGTATGTTAGCTGTAAATTCAGTTGCGGATGATATGGATTTCAGTTTGTTTAATATGCTATTTTCGCCTATCTCCTTAACCTCGGAATGACTGCTTTCGAAAGTATATTGCCATGTTTAAACAGCTGTTATCCATCTCACACACAATATCGTTACACAATATCATTCAAATTCAAATATAAGTTTTTCATTTCCTATGATTATTTAGTGAATGGACATGTTTCTGTATTTTTACGTGTGTCAGTTTCCTTCCCGACAGATCCCGCTATAACGCTCTCCTCCCATTCTCCAGCCTAGCTTTCCGCACATGGATACCTTGAGTAGTGCACGTATGTATGTTTAGTTTATGTCATTGTTATTGTATGCTGCAGTTCCTGCCTTTCATTGATGCTATTTTACACTAATAACCAATGTTGTTTGTGAACTGACGTTCTGAAAGTATAAAAAATTATAAATGTATTTCCTGTGCCTGATGCTATGTGCAGGCGGTAAATGTATGTATATCTAATTTAGTGTTCTGTTATAATAAGCTTATTCATCGTGCCAGTCCACATATTTCTCCTCCCTCGTTTACCTGGCGATCTCCTATTGGCTCCCCTCCCCTGCAACATAAGATTTGACCTGGTGTTTAAGACATTCATTATTTCATCGTTTTTACTTGGTGTACACTTGTTTCTTGACTGTATCTTAGACATTCTTCGTAATGATTATAGTCATGTCTTATGCACTAATGTTCACCATTACTCTCAAACTGAACGGCGCAATCACCATAATGAATCAGTTTCGCACTGCCTTATGGATAGGATATTTGACTCCATACCTATGTAAGACGTGTTCCCCTTAACCTTTGTATGTTTTCAGATTGTACTTTGATTTATAACTTGTATGTTCTTACTGGTCAGATAAGTATTATTATGTACTTCGTATTATTCGCGGCTGTTTACAGAATTTTGCAGATTAATCTAATAATGTATAAATAGAAACACGATATTGAAGAAAGTAGTCACCACACAATCAGTGACTTCCATATATTTTTACAGTGTGTATCGTAGCAGTGATACAATCCACATTAGTGAATTTAGCTAGTTGACAAATAAAAATAGGAGTTGTACTGGTCAAAGCGCTCTACAGCACAGATAATTTACAATACATGTAGATGTGATATATTCTGCAATTAATCTATTTCCTTTCTCTCCCTGTTAACCCATAAAAAACACAGACTTTCTGTTTTCCCAGACTTGTTTCTTTCCCTATCTCTTTGTCTTCATCTTCAGCCGCTTTCTGTCCTGATCATGAAACATAGTTTTATTTTTGTATAATTTCACATCAAGGCTTTCAGTTTCTTCTTGTTTTCTACCCCTTTCCCTATCCTATCGGTCCACCAACTAAAGAATTTCACCATCTTATTATTGCAAGCCATGAAGCTCAAATTAAAATCTCAGATTCCAATCTACATAGTCCATCGCTTCCTCACACTTTCCACCTTGGTTCGTCGTTTATGCAATAAATAACAATTCACTACTGTCACTTCTTTATTGCAATTTAATGCATCTCCCACAATTATCACCTTCAAGGTTAAACATTTTTGAAATAAATTACAATAATCGAACTTCCTGGCGGATTAAATTTGTGTGTCTGACCGAGACTCGAACCTGGGAGGTTTTTATTTCGCGGACAAATGCTGTACAGACTGAACTATCCAGTACGATGCACTACCCACCCATACCGCTCTATTTCAGCCAGTATCTCAACTGCAAATTTCACAGAAGTTCTTTTGCTACATTGCGAGACTAGTACACCTTGGCCAAGCCATGTCATCACTAAATCCTTTCTACAAGGAGTGCTTTTTCCGTGAGGTGTACAGAAGAAGTCCGGCCGCGGTGGTCTAGTGGTTCTAGGCGCGCAGTCCGGAACCGCGCGACTGCTACGGTCGCAGGTTCGAATCCTGCCTCGGGCATGGATGTGTGTGATGTCCTTAGGTTAGTTAGGTTTAAGTAGTTCTAAGTTCTAGGGGACTGATAACCTCAGAAGTTAAGTCCCATAGTGCTCAGAGCCATTTTTTTGTACAGAAGAAGGTAGGAGACGAGGTAGTGATGCAAGAAAAGCTGTGAGGCCGGCTGTTGAGTCGTGCTTGAATAGCTCAGTCAACAGTCGGTTCTGGAGTCGAACCATTTTTTCCTTTTTTTATCAATCTTCTGACTGGTTTGATACGGCCCGCCATGAATTCCTCTCCTGAGCTAACCTCTTCATCTCAGAAGTAGTAACTTGTTACCTTTTACCGGGAACTGGGCTCCCTCTGTAATAATAATAGTAAAAAATACTGAGAGATGTTCTCATCGATGAAATGTGAAAGACGTCATGCGACATCCGGAAGGAACCACTGACAACATACAGAGTGAGAAACAGATCGAAAGACAAAATAAATAAACAAACAGGCCGTAGAGCGCTTACCTGTCAAAGTTAAAAGTCTCGGACAAGCAGACAATTTTCATCTGCCAGGAAGTTTCATACCAGCGCACATTCCGCTGCAGAATGAAATTTCTCTCTGGAAACTAGGCCCCAGACTTTGGCTGAAGGATGTCTCCGCAATATACTGTCTTCCAGGAATGCTAGCACTTTTCAGAGCTGTTGCATCAACGAGGGTTCTTAAAAAAATTATAAATCCGCAGCATGCTAGTGTATGACTGGTTATGACAGTGAACTCTCAGTTCCACATTCGACAGGTAACTCTAATTGTAGTAAATGGTATGTTGCATAAATTTGTGTTATAACTTTCTTAACACGTTTCAAGTTTTCTAAACTTATATTTTAAACCAATTGTTATTTGCACCAAATTTAATTATTAAATAATTTTTTAAGCAGATCTGAAGATGGGCAGGTGTCTCGAAACCGGCCGCATGGGAATACAGGAAAGCGATATGGAGACTGAATTTGGAAATTTTCTTTTAAGAAACGAAGGTGATAACACCATGAATGTGAATACGACTAATTTTGATAAAGTATGCATCCGTTTTAGCACAACTATGGGTAACTTTATGGAAGAACTGACTTATGTTTCTTTCGTCAACTTCCCGGATTTTGTGGCGGTTGCGTACACATTCGAATGTGGTTCCATTAGTTAGTTCACCTCTTGTTGCACTGTAGGACCGAAGTGTCTGCTAAATTCTTGAAGACACATTGAGACTGGTGCCAGGAGCTTCCCGGACAGTACTATACCGTTGGGTCTTATACACTCCTGGAAATTGAAATAAGAACACCGTGAATTCATTGTCCCAGGAAGGGGAAACCTTATTGACACATTCCGGGGGTCAGATACATCACATGATCACACTGACAGAACCACAGGCACATAGACACAGGCAACAGAGCATGCACAATGTCGGCACTAGTACAGTGTATATCCACTTTCCGCAGCAATGCAGGCTGCTATTCTACCATGGAGACGATCGTAGAGATGCTGGATGTAGTCCTGTGGAACAGCTTGCAATGCCATTTCCACCTGGCGCCTCAGCTGGACCAGCGTTCGTGCTGGACGTGCAGACCGCGTGAGACGACGCTTCATCCAGTCCCAAACATGCTCAATGGGGGACAGATCCGGAGATCTTGCTGGCCAGGGTAGTTGACTTACACCTTCTAGAGCACGTTGGGTGGCACGGGATACATGCGGACGTGCATTGTCCTGTTGGAACAGCAAGTTCCCTTGCCGGTCTAGGAATGGTAGAACGATGGGTTCGATGACGGTTTGGATGTACCGTGCACTATTCAGTGTCCCCTCGACGATCACCAGTGGTGTACGGCCAGTGTAGGAGATCGCTCCCCACACCATGATGCCGGGTGTTGGCCCTGTGTGCCTCGGTCGTATGCAGTCCTGATAGTGGCGCTCACCTGCACGGCGCCAAACACGCATACGACCATCATTGGCACCAAGGCAGAAGCGACTCTCATCGCTGAAGGCGACACGTCTCCATTCGTCCCTCCATTCACGCCTGTCGCGACACCACTGGAGGCGGGCTGCACGATGTTGGGGCGTGAGCGGAAGACGGCCTAACGGTGTGCGGGACCGTAGCCCAGCTTCATGGAGACGGTTGCGAATGGTCCTTGCCGATACCCCAGGAGCAACAGTGTCCCTAATTTGCTGGGAAGTGGCGGTGCGGTCCCCTACGGCACTGCGTAGGATCCTACGGTCTTGGCGTGCATCCGTGCGTCGCTGCGGTCCGGTCCCAGGTCGACGGGCACGTGCACCTTCCGCCGACCACTGGCGACAACATCGATGTACTGTGGAGACCTCACGCCCCACGTGTTGAGCAATTCGGCGGTACGTCCACCCGGCCTCCCGCATGCCCACTATACGCCCTCGCTCAAAGTCCGTCAACTGCACATACGGTTCACGTCCACGCTGTCGCGGCATGCTACCAGTGTTAAAGACTGCGATGGAGCTCCGTATGCCACGGCAAACTGGCTGACACTGACGGCGGCGGTGCACAAATGCTGCGCAGCTAGCGCCATTCGACGGCCAACACCGCGGTTCCTGGTGTGTCCGCTGTGCCGTGCGTGTGATCATTGCTTGTACAGCCCTCTCACAGTGTCCGGAGCAAGTATGGTGGGTCTGACACACCGGTGTCAATGTGTTCTTTTTTCCATTTCCAGGAGTGTATTATTCTTGTAAGCAGCTTCGATGCATGAGCTGCAGGAGTGTATGAATGTGTCAAGGGATGTTAATGGTTGACAGCAAGTTACGTGACTTTTCCATCTCGGTGTGGCAATGTTCGTTTACGTTTGATGTGACACTCGCATTCGGGGTGATCCATATTGCTCAAATAAACGTTGTCAAAGAGTGCCGAATTATAACAGACGTTTCACATTGAAACGTCTCTGCGTTTTGCAGTAATGCTTCGAGTGTACATTTGTCCTATGTGCTGACATTTTGGATAGAAAGACTCAAGCGAATCCAGTGCTAGCTCTTGAAGATATCGCATTCCATGTGCGTTCGAAGTTTTAAATTAAAAATTTTCCCATTGCAATGAAGCCAATGCCCGGCGACGCAATATTCCAGTTGTAACTAGGCGTCCGTCTTTTCTGGTACTTTGGAACGATGGTAGACCCACGAATCGAACATTTGATATTTTTCATGTTTTGTTTCACCCTTCCACACATGGTTCTTCCGTCGCCTTAGTGGTTTATTATTTTTGAGTTTGCGCGCAGTTTTTGACACGATCAAGTTGAGTGTCCATTTTGAATGAAGTTCGGCAATTGTTAGTGGATTTACCTGTAAACAAAAATGAAAGACTGTTCATTTATATCATGAACTTCCTGCCAAAAATTTTAAAATTACATATATGAAAGTATCTGAAATACATTTAAAAAATGTTTAAATTTACCTTCAGTTCTACATAAAGTCTGGCTATTTCTGATTCATTTTCACTTCTCCTGCAGGACTGTAAGGCTTTCCATCCACTGTTGCATGTGCAGTATGTCCTTCACCTGCTTTATCTACAGTTTCCTCCGGAGTCAAGCCTACTGTTTCATTTGCACCTCGTACGTCTAGGGTTTTCCCTCATTGATTTACGCAAGATTTTCATAAGGTTGGATTCTATTGTTCTTGTTTTCTTAGTTATATCCAATTTCTCAAATACTTCATTACTCTAGTACATAGCGCCAGTTATTTCTTCTCTTGTTTCAGGGTTCGCTGTGTCACATTCGTTTACTATATCGACAGATTCTGCCATAGTAGACTCTTCCTCAAGATCAATTTGCAAGGTCGAGTTTGCAGGCTTGGTTTCGTTCTTTTCTGTTTTAACTTTTAACTTCTTTGATATCTGTTCACTTTGAGAACTAGCTCGGAAAGGAAATGTTTCCTTACTGACACCTTCACGGGGTCACTGGGACAAAACCAACTGGGCAGGTCAGAATCGGTTAGATACAAGGCCCTCCTTCCAACCTTGAAGAAAAAACAGATATATCTGCTGGCTGACCGAGCCCCACTTCTCGGGAAGAAACCCGCAACACTATGAGAAGACATGCTACAGGGATGCCACTGAAAATAATTTGAAGTAAGTGACGCAGTCGTTTATTGCTTTACACATTCAGGTAGTAATCTTCTACGGATATAGGTATCTAAATGAAAACAAAATAATAAATAAATAAAGTAATCGGGTTTTGAAGACGGGGCGCAAAAGTGGGAACCTGTGACGCCACTATAGTCCCGCTTACTACGCCCTAAAAGGCAAATAAACGACCTCGAAAACTTGGAGCGCCGTTTATCTCAGAAACGGTCAAGTATCTATTGATTAACTTTTGCACATGTTCGCTTGTTTTAACCCCTCTTTAACTGGGAGCAGGTTCTGGGAAATCGGCATGTGACAGTTGCCATGTTCTCCTCGTCAGTGAACGTCCAGTTGCGACATTCGCTTGAAAATTGCAACCATCGTTGCCGACGAGCAGCAGGCGGCATGAGTGCATGAACCAGGAACTTGCTGCAAGGGCCCATATGAGCGACGTTTGCTGAACCGTAGTTCAGGAGATACTGTTGATAACCCCTTGGTTCATCTGTGCACTCAGTTACTCAACACTCGCACGTCTATTCGTCCGTACACACAATGCAGAAGTCGTTGAACCCTGCCATCTATGCCCCCGTTGTGCATCACAACTGCATTACTGCCGTACACGGAATACTTTAAGCATGGTGGCACGCAAATAGTCTATAAACTTAGCAGTTTTGGCAATGCTTCCAAACTTGGCCCGGAAGCCAATGATTATGCCCTTTCGGACTCATTGCGGCAACTTAGCTCTACGTTTACCACCTATTTGCGTATTATAAAAAAGTAATATATATAAACTTTCCAGCATTTTTTGCATGAATGCTGAAGCCATTTGATAATTTTATCGAACTATTAATAAAAGGATACGTTATGAGTGTTGTCACACGTAAGAAAATCTGTTTCGTCCTTTAGTCTGCACAGAATGAAATTCGAGATTTAAATTTAGAGATGTATACGGGAACACGTAACTCCTTAATACTACCTCGATCTTTGCATTACGTAGACGTAAGTCAGATGTGACATTGCTTGCAGCTGTATGTATCTACGTAATTAATCACTAAAGTGCTGCAACATTCTATAAATCAAATGTTGCTTTGTGCGGCAATACACAGTGTTTTAACCGCTGCAGTGATAAATTTTACAGACACTCTATACATTGTTGTACATTGTCTGGAGGAAGATTACACCTAAAAACAATATTCATATTAGTCCGCATGTTCGAATCCTGCCTTGGGCATGGATGTGTGATGGCCTCAGGTTAGTTAGGTTTAAGTACTTCTACGGAACTGATGACCTCAGATTTTAAGTCTCATAGTGCTCAGAGCCATTTGAACCATTTGAACCACATGAGTCCTAAGCAGCTTAACGTGCTCCGCCAAATTTGGAATGACAATGTCAGCATATCCAAACAGTTGCAAGGTACATCCATCAACACGATTCTCACCTTTCAGGGAAGATGAACATACATTTGTCAACAGTAGAAGCATCAGCATGATACATAGTGGAAGAGTGAACAATATGGACACAGTTGATTTCTAAAATTGAGTTACGAACGAACGTTTATGCGTAGTAGAAAACTGCGTACATAAAAGTGAAAGTTCTTTTTCATAAAGTATTATGCAGTGACAATGCTTTTGTATTCGAAGGAAAAATGTGACACTTTAAACTCTGAGTATTCCCTGTCGTATGTGGATGTGCACGATCAACAAAATGTGCATCTAACTTTCTTTAGAACATAATAAATTTTATACCTAGACTATTTTAGTGTTTCGGATTTCTTCCTTTGCTGTTTCCCATGTAATATACATTACGTGATCAAAAGTATCCGGTTACCCCCATAAAACATACCTATTTCACATTAGGTGCATTGTGCTGCCACCTACTGCCAGGTACTACGTATCAGCGACCAGGAGCTTCGAACGTGGTCATGTGATTGGGTGTCACTTGTGTCATATGTATGTACGGGAGATCTCCACACTCCTAAACATCCCTAGGTCCACTGTTCCCGATGTGACACTGAAGTGGAAACATGAAAGGACACGTACAACAATAAAGCGTACTTTCTGATCTCGTCCATTGACTGACAGAGACCGCCGACATTTGAAGAGGGTTGTAACGTGTAATAGGCACTCATCTATCCAGACCATCACACAGGAATTCCATACTGCATCAGGATCCACTGCAAGTACTATGTCAGTTAGCCGGGAGGTGAGAAAACTTGGATTTCGTGATCGAGTGGCTGCTCATAAGGCACACATCTCGCCGGTAAATGCCAAACGACGCCTCGATTGGCGTAAGAGGCGTAAACATTGGACGATTGAACGATGGAAAAACATTGTGTCGAGTGAAGAATTACGGTACACTATGTGGCGATCCAATGGCAGGGTGTGGGTATGACAAGTGCCCGGTGAACGTCACCTGTCAGCTTGTGTAATGCCAACAGTAAAATTCGGAGGCGGTGGTGTTATGGTGTCGTCGCATTTTTCATGGGGGGAGGGGGGGTGGAGGGGGGTGGGAGGTGCGCACCTTGTTGTTCTGCGTGGCACTGTCACAGCACAGGCCTACACTGAAGTTTAAACACCTTCTTCGTGCAAGCCGGATTGGCCGAGCGGTTCTAGGCGCTATAGTTTGGAACCAAGCGACTGCTCCGGTCGCAGGTTCGAATCCTACCTCGGGCATGGATGTGTGTGACGTCCTTAGGTTAGTTAGGTTTAAGTTGTTCTAAGTTCTAGGGGACTGATGACCTCAGAAGTTAAGTCCCATAGTGCTCACAGCCATTTGAACCATTTTTGAACCTTCGTATTTTCCTCTGTTGAAGAACAATTCGAGGATGGCGATTTCATCTTTCAACACGATCGAGCACCTGTTCATAATGCACGGCCTGTAGCGGTGTGGTTACACAAATATAACATTCCTCTAATGGAGTTGTCTGCACAGAGTCCTGACCTGAATCGTGCCAGGCCTCACCGACCGACATCGATTCCCGTCCTCAGAGCAGCACTCCGTGAAGAATGGTCTGCCATTCCCCAAGACACCTTGCAACACCTGATTGAACGGATGCCTGCGAGAGTGGAAGATGTCACCAAGGCTAAGGTTGGGCAAACACCATACTGAATTCCAGCATTACGGATGGAGGGCACCTCGATCTTGTAAGTCGTTTTCAGAAATAAATTTACTGATGAGGCCGTAAAGTATTTGGCACAAACGATTTATAGTGAAGTATAAAACAGGCGACAGTGCGGCGGCGCAGTGTGATTCTGCTGCGTATAAAGTTCCAATCACTTTGAGGTCAATGTCTTCTCGTACGCACGCTTCCTTGAAATTGCTGAAATGCAGTTCTCAGCCGGAAAAACCTATAGAAAAGAAAACAGCTGTATACCTTGTAACCATAAGTCGCACTAAAAATTGCTTTGTCAGTGGAAGGAATAGTTGAATGAAATTATATTTGGTCGTAAAATTTCACTCTATTGCGGAATGCTTGCATACACCAGTTACTGCCAAACCTTACTCTAAGCTGTACAAAGCCTGAAAAGTCCACACGCACACATCACTCATAACCATATTCTATTTATGGTAATTATTAGTTACCCTACATAGAAAGTTTACAAACAGATGGTTTCTTTTAGAATAGTTCGCTCAAATGTTGCTCTAATTAGTCTCACATAAAGAAAATGTACACGTTCGCGAGTAACCAACAAAAAAATGGCTCTGAGCACTATGGGACTTAACTTCTGAGGTCATCAGTCCCCTATAACTTAGAACTACTTAAACCTAACTAACATAAGGACTTCACATACTCCCATGCCCGAGGCAGGATTCGAACCTGCGACAATAGTAGTCGCGCGGTTCCAGACTGTGCATGGGGGCTTAATTATAATAAATGAAAATAATTTTAATTTTTTGTTTAGTAGCTGTATGTTCGATTACGAAGTCTCGTAAACGGTTGGCCCTGACTAGTCTTATTACGCAATCTGACTGCTTAGAACAACAACAAAGAATGAAATGAAAATTCTCGTTAACACAATTAATTAATTAAGTCCCCAGCAACTATAAAACCTACGAAACCAAAGCACAAGTGTCACTGTTCTGTGTGTGGAAGTGTAACTCAACGTACACATCTGGCACGGTTCTTCTTCAACAAGACAAGAAATTTCAAATACCATTTATACTGAAATAATTAAAGAAAATAGAAATACTATAATTACGCAAGAAACCCAGAATTACACTCTAATACAAGAACACAAGCCAGATGCTTTGTTGACTGAACCTGTAATGACGCATTATTTAAGACACTGAAAAAATAAAAAGAAAACAGGGAATATTTTACCTTCATATATATTGATGAAAAGCACTCTAATCGTTACAATATCTCCATTAGAACAACATCTGCTATCTATCCCATCAAACAACTGCATAAAACATAGAACAAGCACTCCCTACTACAACATCTCCACAAGCACTTCCTACTACGACCTCTCGACAAGCACTGCACTCCGCTACATCTCAATAATCACTGCCTACTACGAGTTCTAAACAAGCACTGCCAGTGGAGGCGGCGAAACAAAACTCGCTGGCGCGATCTCTGGCGCTGTGGCTCAGTGTAGCCACCTTTCATATGCCCTTCCTCCACGGGCCAGAATTTGATGGTATTTTTGCCAGCGTTGGTGGTGAAAATACCACCAAATTCGTGAAAAAAAATACAGACAAAAATAAAAGATAATATTAATACGTAAATATCATATAACTAGATAAAATTTTGGCTTTTCACTGACATTTCAATAACCTAATATATGAAATATAGTAAGCAATACAAATTCTTTCATAAATGTGACTTTACATAATAGTTTACACAATACACAAAAAATCAGTTTATGCAAATGTTTTCATAAAATTCTTTCTATGATTAAAAAAAACAAGTAGTTGATAGTTCCAGCAGTAGCACCCAGCAATGGTCAACAGGTGCAGACACCAACAAGTGACATCATTTCAGTAAAAGCAGTCCATCAGTGACACCCAGCAATGTTGAGCAGGTGCAGACAGCAACAACTGACATTATTTCAGTAGAATCAGTTCCATCAGTGGCACCCAGCAATGTTGAACAGGTGCTACAGCAACAAGTGACATCCTCTCAGTAGAAACAGTCCGTCAGTGGCACCCAGCAATGTTGAGCAGGTGCAGACACCATCAAGTGACATTATGTCAATAGAAGCAGTCCAGCAGTGGCACCCAGCAGTGTTGAACAGGTGCAGACAGCAACAAGTGACATTATGTCATTGGAATCAGTCCATCAGTGGCACCCAGTAATGTTGAACAGGTGCAGACACCAACAAGTGACATCATTTCAGTAGAAGCAGTTCCATCAGTGGCACCCAGTAATGTTGAGCAGGTGCAGACACCAACAAGTGACATTATTTCAGTAGAAGCAGTCCATCAGTGGCACCCAGCAGTGTTGAACAGGTGCAGACAGCAACAAGTGACATTATGTCATTGGAATCAGTCCATCAGTGGCACCCAGTAATGTTGAACAGGTGCAGACACCAACAGGTGACATCATTTCAGTAGAAGCTGTCCATCAGTGGCACCCAGCATTGTTTAATAGGTGCAGACAGCAACAAGTGACATCATTTCAATAGAAGCAGTTCCATCAATTGCACCCAGCATTGTTAAGCAGGTGCTGACTGCAGTGCATAATATTCACTATCACTAATCACACTGTTCATCAGCAGAAATTAAACATGTCCTAGTGGCACCAATCATGTAGAAAAAGTGCACGTAACAGTCCATAATATTCACTATCACTGATCAGTCAGTAAATCAAAGTTCATTAGCACAAATTAAACATTTCCAAGTGGCACCCATTATGTTGAACAAGTGCAGGTAACAGTCCATAATAATCACCGTCACTACTGAGACAGTTCAGTCATGAGCAATAGTTTGAATGCTCACACAATTGCTTTAACAAAATTATTATCAATGCTCTTACACTAAACATACAAATCATAATAAACACACAAATGATATCAGGTAATTGTCATATTAACTATTACAGTACACAAATAACAGTAAACCTATAATGTTTATGGGTGTCAGTGCAAGCCACAACAAACAAGTAAAATAATATTTAGGAGATAGGTTGGGACCAATTTGGGATTGGGAAAGGAAAACACACAAAACACACTCACTCATCTTTCATCCACATTAAGTGCTACTGTGTAGTTGAATAGTGTTAACTGTGTAAATGCAATTCTGTCAAAATTTTATGTTCATCACGTGTATCAAGTAGTAGTGGCAGCAATATATATACAGTCAATAATAGTTACTCAACGTCATAGTCATCCTGTCAAGACCAATGTTAGCCAAGCCAAATCAAATGTACGGTTGCTGAACAACTGTCAGTGTGCCAAGATATGCAAATGCTTCCTCTCTCAAAAAAAATTATGTACTGCTTATTGATTTAACAAAGTGTGTGTAGACAATCTTCCTTCTACTTAAGTGTTCTAGTCTCCAATCTTCATCCTCCTTGTTCCATATAAACCTACAAAAAAAATATGCTCCTCACTTACTTTACCTCTTATCCACCAAAATTCCAATAATCATCAGCATCACACCATCTCAATACTTCAATAATACCTCTTACGTCGATACATATAAACCTTATCATCAATATCATCAATAATACCTCCTAAATACACTCCTGGAAATTGAAATAAGAACACCGTGAATTCATTGTCCCAGGAAGGGGAAACTTTATTGACACATTCCTGGGGTCAGATACAGCACATGATCACACTGACAGAACCACAGGCACATAGACACAGGCAACAGAGCATGCACAATGTCGGCACTAGTACAGTGTATATCCACCTTTCGCAGCAATGCAGGCTGCTATTCTCCCATGGAGACGATCGTAGAGATGCTGGATGTAGTCCTGTGGAACGGCTTGCCATGCCATTTCCACCTGGCGCCTCAGTTGGACCAGCGTTCGTGCTGGACGTGCAGACCGCGTGAGACGACGCTTCATCCAGTCCCAAACATGCTCAATGGGGGACAGATCCGGAGATCTTGCTGGCCAGGGTAGTTGACTTACACCTTCTAGAGCACGTTGGGTGGCACGGGATACATGCGGACGTGCATTGTCCTGTTGGAACAGCAAGTTCCCTTGCCGGTCTAGGAATGGTAGAACGATGGGTCCGATGACGGTTTGGATGTACCGTGCACTATTCAGTGTCCCCTCGACGATCACCAGTGGTGTACGGCCAGTGTAGGAGATCGCTCCCCACACCATGATGCCGGGTGTTGGCCCTGTGTGCCTCGGTCGTATGCAGTCCTGATTGTGGCGCTCACCTGCACGGCGCCAAACACACATACGACTATCATTGGCACCAAGGCAGAAGCGACTCTCATCGCTGAAGACGACACGTCTCCATTCGTCCCTCCATTCACGCCTGTCACGACACCACTGGAGGCGGGCTGCACGATGTTGGGGCGTGAGCGGAAGACGGCCTAACGGTGTGCGGGACCGTAGCCCATCTTCATGGAGACGGTTGCGAATGGTCCTCGCCGATACCCCAGGAGCAACAGTGTCCCTAATTTGCTGGGAAGTGGCGGTGCGGTCCCCTACGGCACTGCGTTGGTTCCAACGGTCTTGGCGTGCATCCGTGCGTCGCTGCGGTCCGGTCCCAGGTCGACGGGCACGTGCACCTTCCGCCGACCACTGGCGACAACATCGATGTACTGTGGAGACCTCAAGCCCCACGTGTTGAGCAATTCGGCGGTACGTCCACCCGGCCTCCCGCACGCCCACTATACGCCCTCGCTCAAAGTCCGTCAACTGCACATACGGTTCACGTCCACGCTGTCGCGGCATGCTACCAGTGTTAAAGACTGCGATGGAGCTCCGTATGCCACGGCAAACTGGCTGACACTGACGGCGGCGGTGCACAAATGCTGCGCAGCTAGCGCCATTCGACGGCCAACACCGCGGTTCCTGGTGTGTCCGCTGTGCCGTGCGTGTGATCATTGCTTGTACAGCCCTCTCGCAGTGTCCGGAGCAAGTATGGTGGGTCTGATACACCGGTGTCAATGTGTTCTTTTTTTCCATTTCCAGGAGTGTACGTCGATACATATAAACCTTATTATCAGTATTATTTACCTTACCTCTTGTCCGGGAAAACTCCAATAATCATCAACTTCACATAATCTCAATACCTCAATAATACCTCTTCCATACGTCGATACATATAAACCTCAGCACCAATATAATTTTACTTCCATAATAACTCTTTCCTCTAGTCAGTCTCCTCGAACAAGTACAGATAAAATCCTAGTGCAAACCTCAATTCATCATCTCATGCAATCCGAAGACACAGTGTCCACACACAACCTCTGTGTAATCCACCTGACCCATATCTTCTACTCATTATGAATCATAAAATACATTTTGGTTACCTTGTCCATCATTAAATAAAAGAAATGCATACATGACCTCTAACAGACTTTAGTTCGAATAACTCTCAGTAAGTAAGTACGATTACGGAGTGTGAATGATCACAATATTTCTCAGTGTGTACACCACTTCAAGAATCATTGCAGAAGCAATCATGTGGAGGAATTTTTATGTCAAGTGTCACTTCCTATTTCAATTGCTCACGAAGAATGCAGTGTAATAACTGTCAATGGTCTAAACCTAATGTTGGTGTGTCATGTCGTTAGCTTCCTTCCTAGTAACATAAATTTATACAGCTTCCATAAAACCTCCAGCTCATGTGACTTCTATGAAGTCTCTTGTACTAATGTCGTTCGTCGAATTATAGCAGTTCATTTTCTTATCTTAAAAATATAAGGCACTGAGCATAAGCAAAACATGCAATAGTGAGTAAATATATCAGTAGAGAACAGAATGTCAACAAGTGGATGCAGCACAATCCTTACAACGAGGCTCTGCCAAGCGAACAATCTATAATTAATACCACAGTGTAATCTACACTCTATGTTCGTACACAGTATATCAGCATTCTATACACCAAATTAAAGAGTAGTTATGACAAAAAAAAACACAAATGTGTTAATATGCAATCCATACGCAAAGCAGCAAATATATATCTCACATAATAAACAGGTCATTAGCATCATATCAGCATAAGCAAATAAATGTTCATATGTAATCTTAATAAGTAAATACGAAGGCGCAAGCAGATAAATCACAAAGTATAACTTACATACATAACCACAGTCAGCACAATTAATCAGGTGACAATTATAACTTAAATAAATAAGCACAACAGGCACATAATAAAAAAATATTACGTCAGTGAAAAAGCAGTGCAGCCAAGCGATGCATAATATACACAAGTAACAACCCTGTTCATTAATCACTCATTGTCAAAATCAGTTAATGTGTGCAAGCACGTCGCTTCACAAGTAAATTCATAGAACATGAAATTTAGCACAAAGTATGAGTCACGTAATTGCGAGCAGCAAATTACGTCTAAAGTACGTACCTAAGTGGAAATATGTTACCTGAAAAAATAAACTCAAATAATAGTTACCCGTTTTAGTTTATTACTTTTTTCTTCGAAATTACATTCTTCCTGAAATTTTCTCCATAGCAAGTCGTCTTAACGTCGGACACGCACAGAATTTACCTGAAGTTCTTAAATATTTTATAGAACCGTATCCTGAAAAATAATGAACGTTAATAACATAATTTATAAAGTCACTATAGCTTTATACCGAATTTAATCCGAGAAATTAGACTGTGTATTTGTTTACGTCTGTCAGTGCATTCGCACTGAGCGCTCGATCAGCTGTAGGCGCGTGACGTAGGAAGTAATTGTTTGCGGTCAACGACTGCCTTGTGCGGCGCGCAGACTGACTGTTGCTTTGAGTATGTGCCGCCGCCAAAACACAGCGCGGTATCCTTATATTTTCTGCATGTTTACATGTAGCTGTTAGTTTCTCTAAAGTATGTCATTCCATAAAAATTTTAACGTTTGATATATGATGTATTCCCTTAAAGCGTCGAGATTTAAGAGTTTCTACTTCGACAGTGTTATCATGAATAATTTTGCGAACTCTATATGGACCGTTATAAAGCAGAAAAAAATTGCGACACAAGCCTTTTCCTTTGTGAGACAAACGATGAGACTTAATTAATACCTTTTGACCAACTGAAAAAGTTTTTAAACGACCAGGACGTTTAGCTGATTTCTCTCTTCTAGCAGCCGCAGACGCAATGTTTTGTAGAGCCAGGTTGACAATTTCAGAATGCCGCAGTTTCCGTGAAGGCGGAAAAGGAACTATTTCAGAAATTCGATTTGCTGGTGCTTTATTTTTTAATATCAATATCGGCGGTAAAGAAGTTGAATCATTAGGGAGTTCATTCAGAATGTTTTGAAAAATATGAAGATACTGATCCCACGTTCTGTGATTCTGATGACAATAAAGACGACACAATTTATTGATTTCCTTCATCCATCTTTCTGAAGCGTTAGATTGAGGGTGAAAAAGTGAAATGAAAATTGGTTTAATCTTACGACGCCGTAGAGTACAAAGCCAAATTTTAGAACGAAACTGTGATCCATTATCTGATATAACCTTATCAACATGACCAACTTCTTTAAGAAAATGTTTGATGAAAGCATTAGATACTGAACGAGCTGTTGCTTTGCGTAAAGGTGTAAAACACACGTATTTTGATGTCAATTCCACTGCTACGAAAATGTACGCAAAACCATTAGTAGAACGAACCACTGGACCGAACAAATCGACTGCAGCCATGTCCTTTAATTTCGCTGGAATGATGGGAAACAACGGTGCTCTGTGAGAAATCGTTGGCGGCTTAGCTTTTTTGACATAATTTGCATTTGGCAAGAACAGATCGAATACGTTTTTCCATATTACTGAAGTAACAATTTTCTCGTAATTTATGAAAGCATTTTCTGGGACCAAAGTGCGCATAACTAAAATGTGTGTACCAAATCAATTTATTGACCCACTCATCAGGAATACAAACTAACCAAACAGAGTTGTCGACCGATTTTCGTTTAAAAAGAATATCCAGAGAGATCGAAAAAAAAAAACGAGGTGTGGCCAAACCATCCAATCTAACAAAGCGTCTAAGAAAATTACAGACACCAAGAAAACTACGAACATCACGTTTTGTGGTAGGAACAGCATAATTACGAATAGCGTCTAATTTTTCTGGATCAGGAAGAATACCTCCTGTAGAAATAATGTGACCGAGATTTTTCACCTGAGAACGACCAAATTCAGATTTTTCCAAGTTCTCTGTAATGCCAACTCTTGCAAAGATACGTAATAATGAATCCAAAATTTTGTTGTTCTCACTCCAAGAATGTTTAGCAATACGAATATCGTCAACATATGAAGTAATATTGTCACGAAGATGAACAGGTAAAATTTCGTTTAAACTACGAATGAATGCTGCAGAAAATATAGTAAGTCCAAACAGTAATTTCCGAAGTCACTTTTGGGTAAAACAGTCCGGTTAATCTTTACCTACTGTCTAGATAGTTGGATAGTAGAAGAATTGTTTTTATAGATACAAAGAATAGTGAAAGAGTAGGCAGCGGTGCAGAAAACTAAAAGGGAAATAGCACCACTACAGCTCGGGGCCCTGTGAGCGCTACGGCACATTTTCACTTAGTGTAGTGAATCCCCTGAGGACCTTAATAGCTGCACAAAAATTTCAGTTTGTGACTTAGTGGCAAATTTGGCGGAAGTCCATACGTAAATTGATCTAACCATGCACATGGATGGATGTCATTCTTAGAATTGCGGAAGATCTTAAATTTCAGAACAGTCAAAAAGTGTTTACAGTCAAAGTTTTCTCCTCGTGGCGACAAAGACCTACCGCGTCTGTCCCAGTCCGAGTGTCGATTATTGTCAAGTTCGCGCGCCTGGCGCTCTCTTGTTGCATCCCGTAAATGAAACAAATTATTTTCTTCAAACCCCTCTGCTACCTTGTGATTCTAAATTTCTTTTACTGTCTTTTCCTGCGATTTCACCTTGAATTTGTTTGACTTGCTTCCGTAATGCCTCAACTTCCCTTTTAACGCGTTCATTAAATTTTCCCTGATTTTCAACATGTTTATTTATGTTCTGGTACTCTTCGGTTTCTGCAAATGGTAATGGAGCTGTATCATCTGAATCTCTGTCCCCATTTAAGCTAAGACTTGTCAATTTATCTGAAATCTCCTCATCTCTTTCCAGTAAGTTTACGTCTTCCGTAAGTGTCGCGACTCGGGTTTCGGTATTGTCACATTTAGTAGTTAACTGTTCACACTGTTGCATTAATTTATTTATGCTGTCATTTGGTTGGATTCCTCGATTTTCTCAAATATTTCTTCCTTATCGTGTGCGCGTTGTAAATTTAACTCTGAAACTTTTTTGTACTATCACGCGATCTTTTTCTTCCCGTTCTCTGTCCTGTTCCTCTTGTCTGATTTCTGTTGAAATTAAACTATTATTGTGAGCATTCAGAATCGGTTGTACTTCTTCTCTAATTTCTTTCTTTGATTCATCATTCGTATTTTTGAAACATGTCCCTATTCGTGAGTCTAATCGTGTTATCATTGCTTTCGTCTCAGTTCTAATTGTTTCTATTTGTGAGTCTAACTGTGTTTTTAATTCAGATCCCAAATTTAGTATTGCACTCATCAACTGCTCCATATCTTCTGTCGTTAACCACGCAATCTGAGAATTTTTTGATTGTGAAAAATTTTGAACTGTTTCCGGACTATTTTCCCGACTTATTAAATTGTTTTCAACTCCATTATTCATCATCCTTTTCTCCTGTGTTGGCGAGTTCCCCATGTTAACAATTTCGTTATTCTCACTATTCATCATTTTCGCCTTTTTCATCGATCGCGTAATCATTTACAAAACGTACAAAACTCGTCACTATATGAAAATTACACACAATGACACTATATTTCCAACAATACCATTCACACGAAATGTTTCCCTCAAGCACGATTAACGAACAATTGAGTCTTCCTAACTGCACAACATTGTGAAACCCGTATACAAGACAACAAAAAAATAAATTTTGCAAAATACCATTAGAAGAATGCCAATTACCAAACCTACACATGCAATATAGACTACAATTACTAAACTACAAATTACTACAACAATACTACTGTCTACTATTTTTATAATCAGAACAATTCCAAGGGACGATCCGAAGCAG
The DNA here is from genome assembly GCF_023898315.1 of Schistocerca nitens. NCBI lineage: Eukaryota > Metazoa > Arthropoda > Insecta > Orthoptera > Acrididae > Schistocerca > Schistocerca nitens. Next base: position 545,946,599 of record NC_064615.1, read on the forward strand.
CGGTCGCCACGTGCATGGGGGCTTAATTATAATAAATGAAAATAATTTTAATTTTTTGTTTAGTAGCTGTATGTTCGATTACGAAATCTCGTAAACGGTTGGCCCTGACTAGTATTATTACGCAATCTGACTGCTTAGAACAACAACAAAGAATGAAATGAAAATTCTCGTTAACACAATTAATTAAGTCCCCAGCAACTATAAAACCTACGAAACCAAAGCACAAGTGTCACTGTTCTGTGTGTGGAAGTGTAACTCAACGTACACATCTGGCACGGTTCTTCTTCAACAAGACAAGAAATTTCAAATACCATTTATACTGAAATAATTAAAGAAAATAGAAATACTATAATTACGCAAGAAACCCAGAATTACACTCTAATACAAGAACACAAGCCAGATGCTTTGTTGACTGAACCTGTAATGACGCATTATTTAAGACACTGAAATAATAAAAAGAAAACAGGGAATATTTCACCTTCATATATATTGATGAAAAGCACTCTAATCATTACAATATCTCCATTAGAACAACATCTGCTATCTATCCCATCAAACAACTGCATAAAACATAGAACAAGCACTCCCTACTACAACATCTCCACAAGCACTTCCTACTACGACCTCTCGACAAGCACTGCACTCCACTACAACTCAATAATCACTGCCTACTACGAGTTCTAAACAAGCACTGCCAGTGGAGGCGGCGAAACAAAACTCTCTGGCGCGATCTCTGGCGCTGTGGCTCAGTGTAGCCACCTTTCAACTGTAGCGCCTAGAACCGCTCGGCCACCCCGGCCGGAGTGTAAGCAACACGCCACGTAGAGTTTAGTTATTTCATATGACACCAGACTTCCTGAATTTCTCACCGTGCCTTAAATCTAACTCTCTTCCACACTTTAGAGAAGTCCTCAAACATCTTGGTACCAAAATATCACAATATTAATAATTTTCATCGGAGCGTCTATCAGTAAGTCTGCTTAGTATGAGATACAAGCCCCGACTCTCCTCGCTTGTCTACAAAAAAGATGTTTCTAGTTCCTAAAACATGGGAATATGCTAATCTCTCATTGGCAGAGAAACTTCACAGCCAATCGGAAAGCATCTTCAAGCCCGCTCAATCCCGTGCATACATACATCTACATCTACATCTACATCTACATCTATACTCCGCGAGCCACCTTACGGTGTGTGGCGGAGGGTACTTATTGTACCACTATCTGATCCCCCCTTCCCTGTTCCATTCACGAATTGTGCGTGGGAAGAACGACTGCTTGTAAGTCTCCGTATTTGCTCTAATTTCTCGGATCTTTTCGTTGTGATCATTACGCGAGATATATGTGGGCGGTAGTAATATGTTGCCCATCTCTTCCCGGAATGTGCTCTCTCGTAATTTCGATAATAAACCTCAGCGTATTGCGTAACGCCTTTCTTGAAGTGTCCGCCACTGGAGCTTGTTCAGCATCTCCGTAACGCTCTCGCGCTGACTAAATGTCCCCATGACGAATCGCGCTGCTTTTCGCTGGATCATGTCTATCTCTTCTATTAATCCAACCTGGTAAGGGTCCCATACTGATGAGCAATACTCAAGAATCGGACGAGCAAGCGTTTTGTAAGCTACTTCTTTCGTCGATGAGTCACATTTTCTTAGAATTCTTCCTATGAATCTCAACCTGGCGCCTGCTTTTCCCACTATTTGTTTTATGTGATCATTCAACTTCAGATCGCTCCGGATAGTAACTCCTAAGTATTTTACGGTCGTTACCGCTTCCAATGATTTACCGCCAATGGCATAATCGTACTGGAATGGATTTCTGCCCCTATGTATGCGCATTATATTACATTTATCTACGTTTAGGGAAAGCTGCCAGCTGTCGCACCATTCATTAATCCTCTGCAGGTCTTCCTGGAGTACGTACGAGTCTTCTGATGTTGCTACTTTCTTGTAGACAACCGTATAATCTGCAAATAGCCTCACGGAGCTACCGATGTTGTCAACTAAGTCATTTATGTATATTGTAAACAATAAAGGTCCTATCACGCTTCCTTGCGGTACTCCCGAAATTACCTCTACATCTGCAGATTTTGAACCGTTAAGAATGACATGTTGTGTTCTTTCTTCTAGGAAATCCTGAATCCAATCACAAACCTGGTCCGATATTCCGTAAGCTCGTATTTTTTTCACTAAACGTAATTGCGGAACCGTATCAAATGCCTTCCTGAAGTCCAGGAATACGGCATCAATCTGCTCGCCAGTGTCTACGGCACTGTGAATTTCTTGGACAAATAGGGCGAGCTGAGTTTCACATGATCTCTGTTTGCGGAATCCATGTTGGTTATGATGAAGGAGATTTGTATTATCTAAGAACGTCATAATACGAGAACATAAAACATGTTCCATTATTCTACAACAGATTGACGTAAGCGAAATAGGCCTATAATTATTCGCATCTGATTTATGACTCTTCTTGAAAATGGGAACGACCTGCGCTTTCTTCCAGTCGCTAGGTACTTTACGTTCTTCCAGAGATCTACGATAAATTGCTGATAGAAAGGGGGCAAGTTCTTTAGCATAATCACTGTAGAATCTTACGGGTATCTCGTCTGGTCCGGATGCTTTTCCGCTACTAAGTGATAGCAGTTGTTTTTCAATTCCGATATCGTTTATTTCAATATTTTCCATTTTGGCGTCCGTGCGACGGCTGAAGTTAGGGACCGTGTTACGATTTTCCGCAGTGAAACAGTTTCGGAACACTGAATTCAGTATTTCTGCCTTTCTTCGGTCGTCCTCTGTTTCGGTGCCATCGTGGTCAACGAGTGACTGAATAGGGGATTTAGATCCGCTTACCGATTTTACATATGACCAAAACTTTTTAGGGTTCTTGTTTAGATTGTTTGCCAATGTTTTATGTTCGAATTCGTTGAATGCTTCTCTCATTGCTCTCTTTACGCTCTTTTTCGCTTCGTTCAGCTTTTCCTTATCAGCTATGATTCGACTACTCTTAAACCTATGATGAAGCTTTCTTTGTTTCCGTAGTACCTTTCGTACATGATTGTTATACCACGGTGGATCTTTCCCCTCGCTTTGGACCTTAGTCGGTACGAACTTATCTAAGGCGTACTGGACGATGTTTCTGAATTTTTTCCATTTTTGTTCCACATCCTCTTCCTCAGAAATGAACGTTTGATGATGGTCACTCAGATATTCTGCGATTTGTGCCCTATCACTCTTGTTAAGCAAATATATTTTCCTTTCTTTCTTGGCATTTCTTATTACACTTGTAGTCATTGATGCAACCACTGACTTATGATCACTGATACCCTCTTCTACATTCACGGAGTCGAAAAGTTCCGGTCTATTTGTTGCTATGAGTTCTAAAACGTTAGCTTCACGAGTTGGTTCTCTAACTATCTGCTCGAAGTAATTCTCGGACAAGGCAGTCAGGATAATGTCACAAGAGTCTCTGTCCCTGGCTCCAGTTCTGATTGTGTGACTATCCCATTCTCTACCTGGTAGATTGAAGTCTCCCCCTATTACAATAGTATGATCACGAAACTTCTTCACGACGTTCTGCAGGTTCTCTCTGAGGCGCTCAACTACTACGGTTGCTGATGCAGGTGGTCTATAGAAGCATCCGACTATCATATCTGACCCACCTTTGATACTTAACTTAACCCAGATTATTTCACATTCGCATTCGCTAATAATTTCACTGGATATTATTGAATTCTTTACTGCTATAAATACTCCTCCACCATTGGCGTTTATCCTATCCTTGCGGTATATATTCCATACTGTGTCTAGGATTTCGTTACTGTTCACTTCCGGTTTTAACCAACTTTCCGTTCCTAATACTATATGCGCACTATTTCCTTCAATAAGCGATACTAATTCAGGAACCTTGCCCTGGATACTCTTGCAGTTTACCAATATTACGTTAACAGGACCAATCAATACTTTTCACTGAATCAGTACAGTAAATTAACATAAACAAATTCCTAAAACCTAAAAATAAAAAATTAACTCACTCTTGACAAAAGTGTTGTACTTATATCATTTCCCTTGTACCATAAACGGACGAAACAGTTAATACCAAATTCCCCGGTACGAATGACTAATGCACATGTCATTCTCGAACATTCTTCAACTGACTAGTTACTTACATATGTAGTATAAAAACTTTACATAAAACAATATTTCACATCACACTTTAATTCACTCTCATAACTAAGAACCGTTACAATAGTAGTTAATAAACCATTAGAAAATTTGTCAAACAGAACTGCAAATAGAAACGACAGTATTTTGACTCCAGCTCTAACAGTGTCCGTCAGCTAGTGATTTCTACCATACCTCATAGAAACTATATACACTTGGGCACCTGACGCCACCTGTCCTGCGCGTGACTCATTCTACACGTTGCTGTCAGTCTTTTTCTTGGCACATTGAAAAATATTTATCAAAAAATTACATAAGCGCCCGCATGTGGTGGCACACACGTACGCACGCACACACACACACACACACACGTACACACACACACACAGTATCAACACTGCTGTGTTTCCACATTTTTACTCTTTACCAAAGATTGAATGTCTTCAGCATATTTCTTCCCGTTGAGATGTAAAGTCTTACATCGTGCCTATTGAGATCGTAACAGCAGTGAACAACGTAAGTAAAGCGTGCCAGATTCAGCAAAGCCATACGACTTACCCGTACAAAGTTGGGAGTCTATGCTCCGCAGAACTTAACGACAGAGACACGCTAGTAGTAATATGATTTCGTTCCCTGTGTCCTTAGCAACAGTAGATACAATTGCCCTACAGTCATAGATGTGCGCGTGTATCCCATTGTAAAGAATGTCATAGATAGGATCGTTACTACAGGCCGAAGAGAACACGTACCACAAACAGTTATAAGCTGAACATGGAGACTGCGTATAACGCAACGATTATGCAAGCAGCTGATGTGATATTGTAGCACACTTTGGCCCATGCCACAACGATAACCCTGTCGATTGTAGATCCACAGTGAGAAGTCAATCTCAGCACTTTTTCCAAATATATGTAGTGCTCAATTGGAGTTATGATTAGCTGTCGTGATTTACTGTTGTAAGACTTGTGGGCTAACGTTATGAAGGTCTCTTTGGCGCTCGTCACAGGTAAATATTCAGAAAAAGTTGAAACGTTTAATGACAAAGCTGCAATGCAATGTGAGTAGCGAAATGAAGAGCAGTGTGTGCATGATGATCAGTTCATTACTGTAAGATGTTATGCTTCCAAGGAAATCACATGAAGCTATGAGCCACTTTGTGCCACTTTTAGATGTCTCAGAAGCTACACGAGACGACTAGGATTAGCTTTCCTCAGTAAGATATGGTGCCGTCTTTTTGAAGATTTCTCTGTCAAAAACGACCTGGAGACGACCATGTAACCAGAAACGAAATGCTGTGCTGCACTTGGAGTAAGAGATTCGCACAGAACTGCCTGATTGTAAGTGCTTTAATGAATGCTAATGGTAACGTACAGTCTTACTGAGTCTGGATGTCCGAAGTTCACGAACGCTAGAGTTAGGCTTCGTAAGCAGACGTTCCTGTGGATCCGATGAAAATCAAATCGTGAAGTCGCGCATTATACTATGAAGTTCCTGCTTCTTACCCAAATGCACGCTGCTGCTGATTACGCTCGGAGCCGATGAAACAATTTTTGGAGCTGTGTTGTTGGTTACTGGTTGTGATTCCTGTGGTAGCTTTCGCTACAATACACTTGCTCTTCCACTTCAGATGGGGACCACCGACTGCGTCTCACTGAACTAACGGGGACTATGATTCGTTTTGCAGAAGACTAAATGAAGCATTAGTAACGCTTTCGTGAAATGGGAGATCTATAGATAATGGCTATACGCTGTTATGTTGGCTATCTTCACGACGCGACGGCACCTGTTAGTTATAGCTTCAGAACCTTAGTGAAGTGGTGAACTAACGTATATAACGCAAAAAATACTAATTTTTAGTAACTCGCAGGCATAGGTAATTATCGCTTAAATTATTCTTATTTTGGAACAAAATATCGTAGTTTTGCACCCATGATGTATTTTGCAGTTGGTAGATGCCTGTACTTTTTAAATTTAGATGCACAAGCCATTAGTAAATGATAGATCTGTTTCATAAAGATGTTAGTTAAGGAGACCCAGTAGTGTAAAAGTTAATCATTTAGAGATTGTATGAAAATTAATCGATTAGAGACCTGAAGTATATCAGGCACCTTACAAGGTATAAAGGAGAAACATCAAGTCTTCTGTAATTATCGTCTTACGATTTCCTGAACAACATTGACGTATGTTACATAGAAAGATAGAAGCTACAATGAGATACTAAATAATGGTCTGCGTTTATGTAGTCATAACAAACGAGTAATTCTAATAATGTGTGTGAGCACATTCTGATTTTCAGTATGTAATTAATTACATGACCTTAAATAGGAAATTTACGTGCCTCTAGAGAAAATATAAAACAAACCCTTCTATTCGTTTCTTTAAAAGGTAGCAGTGTGCAAAAGAATCGTAGCGTTTAAGAGAGAGACTAGTAATTGCTTCGGCGCACAAATTTTCTCTCAGAACATCACTGCCGTAAGATCAGTGAATGTTTTATCTCCAGTCTGTCTTTGAAACGGGAAAGAAGAATCCCAGTGACGAAACCGGTAAAAATATGTCGTAGGGGACTTATGGACAGCCGACCGGGGTGGCTGACCGGTTCTAGGCGCTACAGTCTGGAACCAAGCGACCGCTACGGCCGCAGGTTCGAATCCTGCCTCGGGCATGGATGTGTGTGATGTCCTTAGGTTAGTTAGGTTTAAGTAGTTCAAAGTTCTAGGGGACTGATGACCTCACAAGTTAAGTCCCATAGTGCTCAGAGCCATTTGAACCATTTGAACTTATGGACAGGTCTTGTTCCAACATCACCAACGTATGATGTGCTCCATATCTTGTAGTAATTGATTAGCTATAATTCATTAGATATCTGAGATACAGTTAGGTCTGTTCATCTGTTAGTGCCCAGTTCACGCTTTCTAATACGCCAAAGTGCTATTTACTATGGAACAAATGAACTCCACTACAAAAATCCACATTCTGGAAACCAGATGATTTTGTACGTTTTGACACAGCCTGTTCTTCAAGTAGACAGGTAGTAGTCGAGTAAGTCTGCAGTATAACGAAGGGTTTCGGACAGTTAGCGGCATTCCATGCGCAAGCATTGAAAAACTCACCCGTAGTTTATGTAATCTGATTATATTGCGTATAGTACTCTGCATGAACATATATAATTTTGAATGCTTACATAATAACTATTTGTAAGGTGATCCTACCAATTTTCCGGAATCAGTTTAGGTAGCACAGAGCACGTGTAACGTAATCGTTGCACGCATGCATTATGCAGGTAGCTGAAATGTAATACAGGCTAGCATTGTAGGGTCTCAGCCACCTATATTGCCGGAAATTATATCTGTCTCGAGTTCTCGTTAGAGAGAAGTAATTGTTAGAAACGACAATTCCGAGAGTAGAGTCATCAATTAGCAACTGTATAGTTAACAGGTCGTGCTGAACGACATAGTACACTTGTTTTGGTAAAACATCGATTCGCGACAGTAATCAGTTCCGAAATGTCGAAACGAGGATGACTACTTCGGAGTACATGACATGAGTTGCGAAGCGACCTGAAATGGGTATTGTGATATTGCACAGTGTTCGAGGTACTGCAGTGCCATTATAAAAGTATAGGGTTTAAATTGCCGCTGCACTATCCAGGTGTGGGTGTACTTACCCCTTTCACGGTTCAAAAGACCACCGTCTATTTCCTGTCACAACAGTGTCCAGGTCAAACTCATACTCCATCTGTAAGTATTTTGTCGGTGACGGAATATATAAAGCGAGTTATTTTATCGGTTTTCTTGCCTTAGACACGTATATATTAATGAAAATTTGTGAGACTATTGTCACAGGACTATTAAGTTAACAAAATGACACATGCGTTTTCACTTTTCCTGCACGTTTCTGAGAGAATACAAAGATTGCCCTGGTTAAACATTTAGTAGTAAAGAATGTAATAACTCGAGACGTAAACGAGATATTTATTGTCGATTTGCTTCTACAAGTATCGAAACTCAAAATGTTTTCTGTGTTTACTTGCGGCAGCTGGTACCGTGTGCGCCTGTATGTAACTGCTTTGTTCACGTAAACGCGCAATAGTCACGTGGATTTCATGGCAGAAAGTTCTCCATGCGCTTTCTCTGGCGGAAAGAGCCACAACTTCCTCATGACGTTAATGAGCAAGATGGCGAACCACGTAGGTTTGCGAACATTGTGAAGGATTTGTTGGATAATGATCTCCTAGATCGCTCTGGATTGCCGCACTGGAAGCCCAGTTACTACGCCACTTGATTTTTTTCTGCTTGGGTTTATCAAGAATCCAATATACCAGACACCAGATAATGCTCTACCATATCCGAGTCATAGCATTCGTGAAGCTGTCACAAATGTTACGCCTGCTGTGCTGCTAAACTCTTGGAAAGAAGTGGAATGCAGATTAAATGTCTGTTGCGCCACTAACGGTGGGCATGTCGAGATGTAGTTAAGTGTGTGAAAGATTGTTTTGAGTTTCCATGTTTATAGAAACGTACTGTAACTAAATATCTCAGTTACTTCTCAATTGTATGTTTACCCCAGACGCCCTGTATTAAAATTTAGTATAATTACAATTATTATTATTACTTCATAGGGCCAATTAAGATAACGTTAAGGCTTATTGCTGTATTTTATTTCCAAAAGACCCTCTATTTAGTGTGCACGCATCCATTTGCGTTCCTCTTACTATGAGCACCTCGTCGCTTGTCAGAATGTGCATTTCGATTTATATTGTTTGTAATTATAGCTGCCGGCAGAGAAGTCTTTGCCTAAGACATCTTCGGGCTAGATTCCTAGTGTATGGTGGCCTTTTGTGATGCTTACGCAGCCGTGAAAGAGAAATGATTAACCTTTTTAAAGTGTATACTTTATATCAGAAAGTAAGAAGCTGAGCTAACGGCATATTTCACGTAAGGATTTGTGTGCATATGTGCCGCACCAACGCCGTTACATTGTGTTCCCTATGCAGGGCTTGCCCTGCTGGCGACTACGTGTCATTCACGACCCAGTGACGAGGAGTACTGCCCAGAGAGCTGCCCGCCGCTGATACTTCACGTCTGCAAGCAGCACGTGTTTAGCCGCAAGTACTACAAGTTCAGCCACCCGTGTCGTTTGAGGCAGTGCGAGTGCAAGAATGACACACGTAAGTACCTAATAAAGAATGTTAAAAATTATAGTTTTGTATTCAGCAGACGCGCGGGATTAGCCGAGCGGTCTAGGGCGCTGCAGTCATGGACTGCGCGGCTGGTCTCGGCGGAGGTTCGAGTCCTCCCTCGGGCATGGGTGTGTGTGTTTGTCGTTAGGATAATTTAGGTTAAGTTGTGTGTAAGTTTTGGGACTGATGACCTTAGCAGTTAACTCCCATAAGATTTCAAACACATTTGAACTTTTTTTTGTATTCAGCATACGTAAAAGGAGTTGTAGAAACAGGTAATACTGGTACGCACACATCAAGGCGTAACGCCACCTCTGATATTAAAAGCAACCCCTGAATTCTGTTCGGCTCAAATATATGACAGTCCTGAACGGAGATAAACGAACTTTTGTTCCATGTATTGTAAGGAAGCAGCTCCACTTTCCTCAAAGGAGCTGAAAAGGAGTAAGTACCTTTTCAGTTCTAGTAACAGTGACCGCCATGGCTGAATATTCCATTTCGGCGACTGAATGTTCTGGAAAAACGCACTTTTGGTGTTCGTCACACCCACCATGAACACTTATAGCCGCGTAAGAATGTTCATAAACGTTTAAAAAGCTATGTCTCGCTGGAAAAAAAATTTGGCGATACTGAACGAAATCTTTAACTGGAAATCAGCTCACAACACCCACCAGTTACCCTATGGTTCAATACGATGAGCAGGTCGTTAAAGAACATCCCTTAAACTTAACAAATGGAAGGAAACAATGCGTGGTGCTCTCCTTATTGAGAGGTGAATACGAAAAGGAACAGATGTGGAAGTTGAAGTATGGTACTTTTTTTCGTTAGAAATACATACAGACCGATTTTCCTAACTCCGTAGTGCCTACTTTTTTAGTTCCGTCTGACAGTTAGTCAATACTTCATTCTAAAGAACCTTATTCCTATAGCAGTTGCACCAATTGTTGCACATCTGATTTGTTACAAACAAATTGACGCTGGTAATTATAGTAAACGATTTCTACACTTCAATAAAGACTAAAACAGGTTTTACAAACGATTCGTCACTTAGGTATTAGTTAGCACGTAATTTTTCAGTTTATAACCTCTGTTTAAGAAACACTGTGTTGTTGTACACATTCTGTTTACTATAGTAGATAATAACTGTTTGCTTCTTTCGATCCGTTTTCGTTCCGTGTCATGCGGTCATCTTTAGTACATATCTGTTCACAATAAACTCGATAGCAGGCGTTAACTGTTTTTGTTGATGTTGTGATGTGTTTAAGCGTCTGCTGTTGGAGAGAAGCATGGGAGATTGCAACAGTTTAGTAGGTCGTCAGTATACTAAAGAAGATAGGTCGAGACTGGCGGTTTCTGAATGTCTGCAGTGTATAGGATATTAAGGAGAGAGGAAGGGACACATTTTGGGTCATCCCATTACCAGGATAAAATATGGAGATGTGACTGAGTTACGTAGAATTTGATGGAGGAACGACGTTATTAGGCACACCTTTCGACTCGGAACACATAGGCTAAGGAAAACATGAATTTTATTTTATGTACTGTATCTGACGCGAGATAAGGTAGATAAGGTGAACGACTTCGCCGTCTACGGAGTAGTTATCACGAAAGCAACGTGTTGGGAATAAATAGGTATGGCGCTAGGTGTAGTTGGTTTCACTAGGTGATGTTGGTTTTCAGAATTAAATGTCAGGCCAAGACAAGGCCTGAGAATGTGTTTTGTAAGGTTTCAGGAAAAGTTGAACCTCTTTTCCACTTCCTCTGTTGATAAATTGTGTTACGATTGTTACTGTCAGGGATAGAAGTGGTTTCGTGGTAGATGATTGGAAGATTTTTTTTTCAGCCTCCGATCGGTCAAGAAATTAAAACTGGAGAAAATCCAGTGAAGCTTTCCACAGATGTGTTGTGCAGTGTCTCTACTATGCCTGCCTATCGCTTCACCCCACACTTTTCACAGTGAACACACAAAATTGACGAGATAGGTAGTGCCTCCCGCCAAGCGGCAAGTTCCTGCTGAGGTGTTACGCCTGATTTGATGCATCCCACATGACGTAACTGTCATAGATTTCCCCCTTGATGAAAATTTTCGCCTGCAAACTCCGTGGGAATCGAAAAAACTCCTGTAGCGTTTTCGATGGGAAGTGTTTGATAACCCATCATACAGCTCCGACGTTGCTCCCATTGATTTTCCTCTCTTCGCTCACATAAACCGCGGCCTATGATAACAGCGGTTTGGCACAGACACCAAGCTGCAAACCAGCGTTGGAAATTGTGGAAATCACGGTGGTTGCCTTCTGTTACGAGAGTATTGGAAAGTTGGTACCACTACGAAAAATTCGAAGTAGGAGCTGCAACTATGTAGAGAACTAGCTGGAAGGTAAACCCATAGGTTGTAAATAAAACATTTTTGACATTCACTGTGGTTTCAATAAGGAGACCGATGAGAGAGAAAAAAAAATAAAAAAGACATAGCTCCCGTACTACGACATTGGGTTGTGACCTGGTGTAATGTCTGACTTCCTAGCGAATACTTACGTTATGTCTTCTGCTATTATAGGTCCATTTAGACCTATTTCTGCAGTGCTGTGTAAGTACTGAGAGTTCCATGCGAGAAATGGAATATCTATCTTTCTGCATTGACATACGCTATTTGACTGTACACGTACTAGGGAATATGAGGTGTGTCCACCCTTCACCTTTTAATGCCTGAATGCTAGCGCAACTAGTTGTGTCCCCTCCTTCCTCAAGAGCCGAACTAGATAAGGTAGCGATGTTGGACTCTGAGGTCTGAAACAAAGATGACGTGTTATCTCTTCCCAAATGTGTTCCATTCGCCTCAGGTGGGATCTCTGGGCATACCACCTCATTTCAAAAATGGTATCGTCCACAAACAATTGCGTTACAGATACTGCTTTGTGATACGGTGCATTGCCATTCTGAAACAGTCATCGTCTTCGAACTGTTGGTCTACTGTTCGCAGTACACAACATTGTAAAAAATGCTTAAGTTCAATAAGGGGACCTCACTATAAACATTATATTGTCATACTCATACTAGCGTCGTCTCCGAAATTTTAGTCTACTCTGTACAGTAATGTAAAAAGTTTTGATATCATTGTGCATTTTACGTTTCCTGACGTGCAGTAGAGGGATCACACTGTAAACTCCTCTATCATAACACCGCCCCTTCCATATTTCGTTTTGGCGTTACACTTCATGGCAGGTAACGTTCTCCAGACATTCCCAAATCCAAATCCATCGGATTGGTACAGGGTATAGCGTGATTCATCACTCCAGGTCATTCGTTTTCAGTCGTTCACTGCTCAGTGACGGCCCTCTTTAAATCACTCACAACGTTGCTTAGCACTAGCCACAGAAAGTGTGGCTTATGAGGAGCTCAGAATTGTTAAATATTTCGTAGCCACTTGTTGACAAATTGAGTTTTGAATTCCTTAACGGGTTCTTCGGCTGACGTTTGTTTGATGATTTCTCCGACGTTTCGCCAGCACGAGTAGCTGTCATTGTAAAAGCTTCATTCTCCATTGCTGCTGGTGTTGCTCGAGCTTCGTACCCTACTTTGTTTTCACCATGCGCACAAACATTGTGCTCGCTGGAGTGTTGGTAGCCCTTTGGATTCATTTCACAATGTCTGCTACCTCACGCAATGCTTGATGGGCTTTTTCCGTTAGTACATTATCTCCGCCTGGACTTGGTTTGGCTGCGGTTGTTCTTTCGCGTTTCCAGTTCACAACGAAATTACTAACAGTCGATATGGGCAGCTTTAGAAGGATTGAATGACCCCTGGAGTTATTACTCCGGCTACGTCCCGTGACTAGTCAATGTACAATACTCCACACCTTCATTTAAACTGGCTGGTCCGTCTCTGGTGACATCTAGCGGTCAATTTCGATTTATGCAATGCTTTCAGATTACTTTTGATCAGAGAGAGTACGTCGAGATCAACGGAGTTATTAAATTCGAGGTCACGTGAGACAGCGCATTTGCTTTTCAGATATAATGCAAAGTGAAGTTGAGGTGTACTGGAGTGGAGGGTAGGATATGGATTTGGAGGGGTGGGTTTACTTTGTGAAAGGGGATGCACTGATTTCTACTACTTATTTGAGTTTATCAGTGATTCGTTCTTTTTAGTGCGCGTATATTCCACTCCCGACATACTTTTGCTTCTAAGTAATTATGAGTTCGTTGTTAGGGCAGTCCGTGGAGTGGGAGGGTGGAATGCTCTCTGCACAGAAGGAGAAAGAGGGAGAGAGAGAAAGTGAGAGGGCTAGAGCATGTGTAACACGGTTACAGTAGATGGGTCAAGTAGGGATAGGTTTGGTCATTGTATGTGTAATTTGTAGAAAGTTTTGCTCTGGCTGTCGGCATAATGATGGTCGTTATAGTTCTGGCTTTCGAAATTACTGTTGATTAGGGCTCTGTGGGATACCATTCCGCATAGAACTGATGTGCGGTAAGTCTTGCTGAGCAGTTGGATGGATAATGGTCGTCGTTGGGTCTGTGGTAGCAGATCTGGAGAAGGACGGGTAGGTGATATTCACATTTAGACGTTGAATTTATGCTGTAGTTCGCCTGTGTTGTGAGGAGCCAATGATGGAGTCACGGATAGTAATCGTGTCAGGATGGATGTGGTTAGGTATCCATTTATGGAGTCAACTATCGTTTACCTTAATAAGTTACATATGTAGTTTGTTAATAGATACTGTAATACACTTTGGATACGTTCAGCAGGTGTAAGGCAGTAATTAATAAAAAGGACCACTTTGAGAAATTTAGGTGATCAATTCAAAATCAGAGTGAGTGTATCAAATTGTATCAGCCACGACTAATTAAAATTTTAATGACAGAGCGTACAAATAAGACCAGCAGTGTCTATTCTTATGGAGTTCCGGCAACAACATACAACGTCGACGACCAGAAAGGCACCATCGAAAACGTGCTGAATGGGGAACCCATGCTTATTAAATCGGACAAACACCAGGTGCAACATTCTATACAAAATGCGACGTCAGTTCCTACATAATGAGGTTCCTACCTAAGTGGCACAACGGAGATTTTAAGCTCAACGTACTGGGGGCATTCAGCAAAAGCTATATGCCATAAAACAGCAAACGCGGTGAGGAATTTTCAGCAATTCTTCGTAAAGTGACATGCGTTTTTAGCCTGCATCTTTGCTTGAAAAGTTTCCCCCCGAACCGATGAGAGATGTAATTAATCGACGAAGCTCATCCTTTTATTGAGGAAGAATGGCGCAGAAAATCGATTATATTCTTTTCAATGCATTTATCTCGGCTGCCACCTTAACAGCGGGAAGCACAGGAAACCTAAAAACTTGGATGACCAGGCAAAATCTTGAAATACAGTCCCCTCGAGTGTTGGTCCAGTGTATCAACATCTGCATCATCTTGCACGCTTGTACATCATTTTAAATGGGTTCGTCACGGAGTTGCAACAGCTAATGTTGACCTTTCGTGGATTCTCAAAAAATAAAAAATAAAAAATTATACAGAGGCAGAATACAAAGTAACATATCCATGATTTGTCTGATTACATGCCGCAACAATTACAGAATCTTATTGCAGCCTTTGCTCTGAATGTAAGAGATTATGTGCAGGGCATTTCAAGATATTTGCATCAAACATGTAGACAAAATGTTAGCTTACCGTTGATGCAAATACTTTTAAATAATCTTACATTTGGGTAACGTTAATCCTTCGTGTGTTTCCATGTACACAATCTGTTTATGCCACAGAAGGTTGATGATGTTGTAGAAACTCTAGTGTAATTATTTCTTAGAGCCAACTCTATGGAAGTTGGCTACATATTGTACTTACTGGCATTATTACTCAGCATCAATCATTGAAAATTCTTATTCTTCATGTTTTAGCTTTCTATTCGGCGGACCTTCATCACTGCAATGGCCTTCCGGTAGACTACTGTCCACCACGCTACGACTGGGACACCGTGAGCTCCGAGAGCTCCGAGTGACACGAGAGGAGAACAATAACTCAGCAGCTGACTGTCCTCTGTCTTTTCGTTTCACTGACAGTGTCTCGACTAACTAAGAGGACTTGTGTATCTAGTTTCTAAGAAAAGTTAGTAAAATGTTAAGAACACTTGACTAAAATCTCAATGTTCTCAGTCATTATTCTTCATAGAACAAATATTTACAATTGTGGAGCATACTTCACTCTCCGAGATACTGCATTCAGAAATAGCACACATGTTGAGTGACCGTGCCATCCGACGAAGAGTGAGTTCAACTCTAAGGCTTGAGGTGACAGCAGATGTCTTATGTATATGATTTTTCTGTCACAACAAATGCAATAATAGCTAATGTGTGAATGGACTGATAATTTTATATTTTCACGAGAATTTCATTTAGTCTTATAAAACTAATTCAACAGAAACTCTTAAAGTGAAGTCAGTGAAATAAAGTTTGATGTAAATGGCAATTACTGCAAAGGGAAATATAGTGTCAATTATCTATTTACTTGTCAGAACTAAAATGTTTAGCTCATAAAAGGTAGTGACCAATCTGAGAGAGGAATACCTTAATTTGGAGCCCAGCCATACGTCGCAACATTATCTTCCACATTGAGATAAGCATTTAATAATACTTGGTGCCGGCCCCTGTGGCCGAGCGGTTCTAGGCGCTTTAGTCCGAAAACCGCGCTGCTGCTGCCTCGGGCAAGGATGTGTGTGATGTTAGGTTTGAGTAGTTCTAAGTCTAGGGGCTGATGACCTCAGATGTTAAGTCACATAGTTCTTAGAGCCATTTAAACCATTTGAATGCTTGACAAACAGACGATAATTACCTCTTAAAATTTAGAAGTCACTTTGACGCTGTCTAGTTACGAGATGAATATATTCATATATGTGCTCGGTGTCATAATGCATCAGGAGATTCATTGCTACGAGGTGTTAAATATTCATCATGTGTCTTTTTTCTATATTCTTGCTTCATCGTTGTCAGATAATCTTAATTTTACTTCACTTAACAGATACAGCTTTATACATCTTCAGAAGGAAAATGAATTAGGATACGTAGAGCAGGGACCACGACTGGCATTACTCGATTCCTTTCGTCGTCCATAACAATCTGTAAATAGCTGCTGAGTGACACAAAACTTATAGATCGCGTTCAAAAGCGAGTAAATAAAAATTTTCTGTCCAACACTTATCTGGATATTCATCAATAAGCCTTTAATCTTACTCGTGCAAGGCAAAAATGTCTTTCCAGACTCCAAAGTCTGGTAACAACTTATAACATTAATTTAATTTCCGTCTTCTAAATACAATTCAATATACTCAAATCCAGAGCATTTGTATATTAGAAGCCTTACACATTAAAATGAACAAGACAATTTCGTGAAGATTTCAAACCATTAAAACCAATTACAAATGCAACATGAATAAAAATTACGACCGAATTCGCACAGAGGAATCAGGGACAATATGTGCCCTTGTCTTTTCTAGGGACGATTGAGGGCCATAGGTGTTCTTCGGGATGTGACCAAATATTCCATTTCAAAGGCGTCACACGTTCTCCTCGTGAACAGCCGTTACATAAAAAGAGAGAAAATACGTTATCCGTAGGCATATAACAAACACATGTTTTAACATGTAAAACAAGTTGGAAAAATATTTGTTCATTCATTGGATCGGTGGTTACAGGTGGAGTTTGTCACCGACACTTCGTGACACTACAATTACTGAACTTAGTTTCCTCTGCAGTTTTTTAAGACAATGATACCAACCTAAACGCCTTGTTGGTGTATAAGAGCAGGTTGGCTCTTCTTTTGAATTGTTGGTATACAGGCACTCAAAATAGCACATAGAATAGCTGAAATATAATTACGAACAGGAAAAGCCTTAGGATCATGACCAGCGAAGAGAAACACGCTTGAGGTAAGTGATAAAGTGACGGCAGATATCTGACATATGATGAACTAGTAAAGTCTTCACTCTTAGCCTCAGGTGCGCAGGTTATTAAAGGATTCTGAGAATGAGTAGGCGTACATAAATACAACAATTATTCACTGTGTGAATCAAGAAGACTCTTTTGACTGTATGTAATGTGTGTTGGCTACTTGAACATCAAGCAGATGAAGTCTTTCAGGGTATGGAATAATAGGTACTTGTTTCGCCGTCCAGGGACTTGTTTTCTTTGAAAATAAGGTTCTTTTTTCTGCGTACACATGGGAATCAGAAAAGCAAGCCCCCTCAGCTGAGGTAATCAAGCGATGCTGAATTTGTGTGAACTAGGGTTTAAGGCACCATTTACGATGAATTCGTTATAGACAGAGCAGAAGCTTCGGTTAAGTAAGAATGACAAAGTGAATCTACGTACTTTTTTTTCAAATTACCAATCTTGCTAATTACCTTAAGGGAGTGTGGGAAAAACAGGGAACCGAAACCGCCACTGACGGAGGGAGAATTGTACTTTTCTCCAGTGGAAGTCCATTGTTTTGACTACCGTGCGACCTCGCTCGTTCACTGTACTTCCTTAAAATTTTGCTGTAAGTGTGGTTCTAGCATGTTATTCTGGTTCCAGATTTCATTCAAGATGCAGTGTCGTGAATCCATCAAGCTTTACTGCTATCGTCTTGCAGAAATGTAAATTTTATCTGCCTGAGCCGTCTGCCACGATTTGTCACCAGAGACTGCACTTCATCCTTTGTGATATCCTCGGAAGCCATGCGTCTAGCTCGGTGATATATAATTGAGGCCTTTGATAAAACTCCACGCGAGTGTATGAAACGGAAATCGCTTTCTTGTTCTTTGGATTCCCACAGTACAGTAATTGCAGTATAATCCCTCTTTCATATGCTCGTAAATGGTTTGATTCGAACTCTTTCCTCTGTAGCGAAATACTGGACTTGCTTGATTATATTCACCCGAGGCAAGTAGTTGACGACAGTGTAGCATAAGATCGAAATTCGTGACACACAGTGTTCCATGTGAGCTACTTTTTGAACTCTTTAATATTTTTAATACTGAGAGACGTTGCTTATGGACGCTTGCGTAACAGCAGTTATTGAGATAATAGTGTCTTACATCCAGAAAACAAAACCTTCTAATTATTTCTGCTCGTATACAACATCTTTCTGTTTTCGGTTGCTCATTTCAGGATCTGTACAGTTTACAGGAAAGAAAATCGTCGTCTGGAAATTAACATATGCGACTGAGTTTATTATTTACCTATTTGAAACTTCTTGTAGTTCTCGGCTAGGAAGAAATCGTCGTTGCTCTGGTCTTCACCTCGAAGACTGATTTGACGCAGCTCTCCACGCCACTCCATCTCGTGTAAGCCTCTTCATCTCCTAATAACTAACTGCAACATGCTTGTTGCATTAATCGCTTGGTATATTTCTACGATATTTACTCCCCCCCCCCCCATCTTCCCCCACATCAGTCCCATACCAAACTGGTGATCCCATAATATCTCAGAATGTGTTCTATCAACCGATCCTTTCTTTTCGTCAAATTGTGCCACAAATTTCTAGTGTCACCAATCCTATTCTGTAACTCCTGTTTAGCAACACGATCTACCTATCTAATCTTCAGGATTATTCTGTATCATCACTTTTCAAAAGCCTCCATTCTTGTCTAAACTGTTTATGGTAGTTGTATCACTTCCAAACACTAGTGGCTTCACTCCATACGAATACCTTCGAGAAAACTGACTTACACTTAAACCTATATTCAATGTTAACGCAAACATTACCAGTCTACCTTTTATATCCTCCCTATTTCGGCCATCATCAATTATTTTGCTGCCTAAATAGCAACATTCGTCTACTACTTTAAGTGTCTCGTTTCCTAATCTAATTCCTTCAGCATCCCCTGATTTAATTCGACTAAATTCCGTTATCGTCGTTTTGATTTTGTTGACGTTCCCTTCATGACGCTGTCCATTCCGCTCAACTTCTCTTCTACGTCTGCTAACTGTGACCGAATTTGCAATGTCATTGACAAAACTCAAATTTTTATTTCTTCTCCCTAAACTTTCCTACTCCAATACATTCTTTGGTTTCCTTTACTGCTTCCTCAACGCGTAGGTTGAGTAACATCTGAGATAGGTCACAATCCTATATAACTCTCTTCTCAACCACAGATTCCCTTTCATGTCCGGAATCACGAGGTCGCCTTTCTAAAGTTGTTCCAGTCATCTGAAAAGAATTTGTGTTAGTATTTTACCACCATGGTAATATTCACACCTGTCAGCACCAGCTTTCTTTGGAATTTGAATTATTTTTTCTTAAAGCTTGAGGTTATTTCGCCTGTCTCAATAATGAAATGAAATGTCGTGTGGCGAGGGCCTCCCGGCACGTAGAACCGATCGCCTGGTGCAACTCTTCTGAGGTAACGCCAGTTCGGTGACTTGCGCGTTGATGAGGATGAAACGATGATGATGAAGACGACACAAACACCCAGTCCCTGAGCGGAGAAAATCTCCAACCCAGCCAGGAATCGAACCCGGGCTCCCGGAAATCACAACACGGCGCGCTGTCCACTCAGCTACGTTGGCGGACGTCTCAGTAGTGATAACGTCTCGAAACAGAGCGGCTGTTTAGCATTTTCAGACATATGTTAGACAAAATCTTCGTTTGGCGCTATATATCTCTGTAAGTTTCTTGCCGGTCGGTGTGGCCGAGCCGTTCTAGGCGCTTCAGTCTGGAACCGCGCGACCGCTACGGTCGCAAGTTCGAAACCCACTTCGGGCATGGATGTGTGTGATGTCCTTTGGTTAGTTAAGCTGAAGTAGTTCTAAGTTCTAGCGGACTGATAACTTCAGATGTTAAGTTCCATAGTGCTCAGAGCCATTTGAACCATTTTGTAAGTTTCTTAATAAACTCCCGGGCGTAGAAACGAGCTGTTGTAAATCTTTGAGAAACACAGCGAAACTGTTTCAAAAGCCATCTTAAGTGAAACAGAATAGCGGAAATGTTCACTAATTTTATATCGGTAATAATGGTTGTCCAGTGTATTACCTTAATACTGTGTTAAATTCCAGTAGACAGACACAGATTAGGCAAAACATTATGACCACTGCCCACCACGAAACTGAATTCTACCTGAGGGCGCGCCGGCGCTTAACACCATAAGAAATGTGTATCAGATGTCCCTTCTGAGAGTCATAATGCATTTTTTATCTGGTGTTTCTGGAGATATTCGTAGTTTCGTTTCCGCAGTGTGTAGCTTGAGTCAGCGCAAACTATGCTTCCCACGTGTTTCATGCGATGCCCAGCTTCAGAGGAAAGCGTCGGTTTTTTCCGCGATACAGATCAAACTATTTTTAAAGGGGCATATTACGTGTCCATTCGATAGAATGTTCGCATAGTAATATAGTGCGACATTCATTTTATCTATATGTGCCAACAGAACAGTAACACAGAAGAAATAACCAGGACTCCAGCAACGACTCGCGCCCTACCTCGGACGATACTGACTGCTACCATCATGCAACAGCACTGTTCTGTCGCTGCTGAAGAACTCGTAATTCATCGAGCTTTACTGTTCATATTAATACGTACTGATATAACGAAAATCGCTCTAGACTGATTTGAAACCGCTCTATGAAATAGGCGCGTAGAATTCCGCTTTAAAGATCAGTGTTTTTTTGTAACGGGGAACATACCGAGGCTTTCAGTCGACGCTGAAAGACGCGAAGAGCCGTATTTGTTTGGCTTGGCTCCAGCTACACATTGCAAAAACGTAACAGCCAATATCTGCCGAAGCACCACAGAAAACCGGGCTGACGACACTTAGGGGAGACACCCCGTATAAGCGGAGCAGAGGCGAATGGGGAATCATTCTAACGACTGTATTGGCACCATATGGGAAATTAAGGTCATAAGCAGCTTTGAGAAAAGGCATACTCTTACGACCAGCCGCCCTAGGGGGAGCCTTTCGGAAAAGGGGAAGCAGGTCGGCAGTTCGCACGCTAGTGTCGAGAACATTTACTGAACGTGATTGACAGACGGCGAAATGGGCACAAGATCATCAGGACTGTACCTTAGATGAACAGAAAACTGCCGCCTTGTCGCATAATTGACTTTTATTGTTACACAAAAGCGATACTCATTTCAGGATACGCAAATCCCTTCATGATTCGTCGTACCCTACGGTGACGGCATTTTCTAGCAGGATAACTGCCCATGTAACGAGGCCAGAATCGTGCTACACCAGTTTGAGTAGGATAATTGTGAACTCAGGTAGATGTCTTGCCTACAGAATTCGCCTGATGTGAACTCGATCTAACGTGTGTGGAACGCTATAGGGCACCTGTTCGCACTCGCAAACCGCCGGTCCGCAATTTACGGATATTGCATGATCTGCGCGTACATCTCTGCCGTATTTGGTGCCATATACCTCTGGAAATCTGCCAAGGATTTGCCAAATCCAGGACATGCAGAATTGCTGCTGCATTGCATTCCAAAACGCTACTCAGCAAACGGTCACAATATTTTGGTCCCTCAGTCTCTGTCTGAAGCAAACAATGATTGAAAATAACTGCAATTTCAGTGTAGTTGCGCAGCGTACGAAAGTTATACACAAATACATTCTCTGTGTAGGCCTTCTTGATAACCCTCAACGATTCTTGAGTTAGCAGTATATGAAGAGCAGCCAGTTCAGCACTATCGCTACTTAAATGTTAGTGCTGCCTGTCCTCCGTTGGTACTGCTCAGCTCCGAGCCAAAGTCATGAGGCATCTACTGGTGATGGTTTCAGGTAAATTCTTTCACTACAGTGGAGGTAAATGTGTATACCGATAGTTGGTTTAACATATTACATTGTGAGACAAAGATTACCGTCTACAGGGTTTTATGCCAAGGTTTGGAGCTGTTTGATGGGATAAATTGTATCTTGAAAATGAGTGAAAGGTTTTGGAGATTGCCTTCTGTTTCTATTGATTAAGATAATACCTCCCCTGTTTGAGTGGCGAGCTATCCTTCGGCGAAGACTTGGCAACATGAGGATGGATGGGGATTCTAAAGTGTAGCTAGTTACTTAAAGTTTCAATGCGAGGCATATGATGGCTTGGTAGGTACAATTCAACAGGAATAAAAATTTGTTTCTCTCTATTTTTAGATTAAAAGGGAATTAAACTCTGGGTATAGCCTCACAGTGCTGAAATGAATTTTTATAATATATCCACCATCAAATATAAATAAAATTAGATTATTGAAATGCTGGCAGTTATCGAAGGGGAGACTTTTATTTTCCTACTATAGACTGTAAAAGCTGTGCTTTCAATTACGCGTCACTAGGTACATTCCATCAATCTCATCTTGCTTTTGCATGACCAGTCTACATCACCAAGGAACTAGCGCAATGAAAGATTCTTAAGTTATCAAAACCCACCTAAGCTGGTGTTTCAGATTTTCGGCTGAATCGAATTGTAGAAATATTTAAAGATAGTGGCTGAGATTTCATGTTATTATTCGTAACGAAACGATTCTCAATTCTGAAGAGAGGATTTCAGAAGTAATAAGGCCAGCAATTCGTTTTCCAATACACACCACACGTGTTATATAATATTGCTATCTGACGAATGTCAAAGCATCTCATATCTGTCTTCGATATTTATAGCATTTTGTATGGACGAACGATCGTAAGAGAAATGCACTCCACTGCTGGAAAAAATGCCCACTTCGCTGAATTAACATTCTGACCTGAAATGATTTCATGGAATTTAACATGAATTTTGAATTTGAACACTACTGTGGTACCCATTTATAACAGAAAGATCTACGCCAAAAAACCATCATTACATATGGATGTTTCACTGCTAGTACTGTAAACCTCATCCACTGACGTACACATAATTTCACCCATCGACGGGAAAGGATGCAAGCTATGACTCGTTGCACCAAACGTTTTTATCTAATGGTCGCTATTCCAGGTATTGTACTTCTTGCACTACACAATCCTTTCTGCCATTCAGCTGGTGTAGGTGCCACTGAATGAGAATTCTGGCGTAAACTTCTTTCGTAAGGATTAGAGTGTACTTTCCCTGTAACCTGTGGCTGTAGCATTCGGAACTAAGGGCTGCATTGAATCTACTAAAGTTTGTGATATATAGGCAGCACTATCTCCGGAATAATGGACATATGAGTTCGAAAATACGATGTATCTGTTGCTACTTGAAATGTGAACTCTGATCTTTCTCGGTTTCGAAGCTACTGCTGACGTCTTTCGTGTTTGCAAATTAAGTTCGAGGTTTTAAACTCCGCATTGTTCAAAACAAATTATGTAAATTGTTTATGTATCCGTACATGTTTCGACACCTATGTTTCACCTTCTGTTGGTCTCTATTTACTTCCGTGAAAACACCATGCAACGTTCATGGTTATTTTTTTGTTCTCGATTGCTCATCTGGAATTACAACTCTTGTGAAAATGGATTTTTGCAGGGTCAGCTTTCTTTGTGTCTTTTAATAGTTTTACCAGCATGTCATGTACTAAGTAGTCATAAAGGATACTGCTTATTTTTGAAATAATTTTTTCGTACTTACTCAGCCATTACGTACAAAAACTAATTAAAAAAATAAGCATATTTTTCCATGACTACTTTGTAAAGAACATGCTGCCAAAACGATAACAATGCACAAATAAAGCCGACCCGTAAGCATCCATTTTCACTAGAAATATAATTCCAGCTGAGCAATCCAAACAAGTTAAACAAAACGCACATGTTATAGATTTTAGGCCCAAAGTTATTACTATTGTGACTGATACGTAAATTTCTGCGTGTGTTCTTCCTGGTCATGCGTAAGAAAGGGCATTGAGGTCCTAATATGGTCAGGACAAAAATCAATAGATAAATAAATAGTATAGAAAGCAACCTCCAGCTACGTATGATACTTCACAGAAATAAATCGAGACCAACAGGAGATGACTCATAGGTATCAAAACGTATCTGGATGGCTAAAGAGAAATACATTGTGTTTTGCTTAAGGTGGAAGTAAAAGAAAGAAACCAGAAAAATGTGGAGTAAGATTTGTGAATGCCAAATGTGTTCTTTGTGTAGCGTTTGCTGTGCTTGCCACATCCGTATCACT
Organism: Schistocerca nitens; assembly: GCF_023898315.1. Classification (NCBI taxonomy): domain Eukaryota; kingdom Metazoa; phylum Arthropoda; class Insecta; order Orthoptera; family Acrididae; genus Schistocerca; species Schistocerca nitens. The sequence continues at coordinate 545,971,024 of NC_064615.1, forward strand.
GGACTCTGTCGAAGAGAGCTGTTCAGGGAGTTGTCCCGAGGGAACTCTTTATGACTGCAGACAGAATATGGCCACCAAGAGGTACTACAAATTCAGCCATCCATGTCGTTCATGGCAATGCGAGTGCAAAACTGGAACACGTAAGTGTTTTTCAGGCAGTTTATTTTTTTTCTAGTCCATTTAATTTGCTTTCTCAGTTTATAGACTTTGGAATGAGTAACAGGGTTCATATATCCTTTAAACATAGTATAAATCTGATTTTTATGATGCAGCTAAACGGTTATGCTCCAAATACTCGTTGTGGAATGGCTTCTCACGGTCAGCATTTGGCGGCTGAAGGGAGGCGAAATGATGGAAACAGCGCGACGTGTTTTTACAGGACGAGACAGATAAAGAATGGACCTCAAATATTTGTAGAAATAATTAAGATGGATTCTTTCGTCCAGATGAATTGTGAAATTCTCAACAAACGCAGTATGGTCCCTTATAATGGGCAGAGTAAATGCCGAGCTATCAGTAGCAACACATTTTATATGGAACTATAGTTATTTCTGCTGCGATTATGGTAGGTCTCTTGGAGACAAATGAAGCAGCGTTTCGATTACGAGTTTTCGGAATAATTGAAATATATAAAACTTAAGTTCGTCATACCGAATAAGAGTAACGAAATATGTGACGTCGGATAGGGAGGAAACAGTGTGTTACACCGTCACGATACCGATATAAAACAGGTACTGAGGAAATGCTGCTTTTATTCTGTCACAAAACAGAGAATTGACGTGCTACTTCCTTAAGGATAACGAAAAAGGAACGCAAAGAGAACGGTTCAGTTAGACGCACATAGATGTGTCGAGTAATAGCGTCCAACAAGAATGATCAAACATTGATTGTGCAAAAAAGTTATTGAAAGGACACAGGAATTCTAGGCTGGGGTAAGGAGCAATCCTGCAACGAGTGGAGCAAGAGAGGCAGTTGTTGCTCATAACCTACATGTTAACTGCAGAGAGTGCTTCTGGAGCAAGACAGTCCAGAGTTTTCGCGCAAGCACCTTCAATTGGTGTTGTTGCCACTTCAGCAGCGTATTAAACAGCGAGACTGTATAATTCCCGTGGAAGTGCATCGTTCGGTGTTGATACAACATCAAAACAAACGGTCCTTCCGTCGAAGAACTGTCTTTACCGGTGAAGCTACCTTTTCAAAACATGTAGAGCTGGGAGTTTTAAATTTACGTTACTGGGCAACCGCTGATAATTCGCACTGACTGAGACAATTTCATCATCAAAGGCAATGATGTGCGAACTTTTGCTGCGGGGCTGTTATAAACTATGTAATTGTTCAATACTTCACTGAAAAAATCCTTGACGACTAGATTGTGTGCATAATATCTTGCCCAAGTGCTAGCGGTTTCTTTATAAGACGTACTGCTAACAATACCTAGATGCATGTGGCACCAACACGATGGGTGCTTGGCTTAGTAACCGCTTGTGGCTAGAAAAGTTTCCAGTCAGCTCTTTCCTGATAAACCAATGAGGTTTGAAGGTGGCCTACACGTTCGCATGATTTGGTGCTCTGGAAGGACCAACGAAGGTTTAAAGTATCAGTAGAAACCAAGGTGTAATGTGTTCCGGGGCCACTCGTACAAAATACGACAAAATCTGTCGCACCAAGCGCCATACGTCTTCTGCCGCGCCACATGTGAGACGGTGTTGGTCCTTGTCTGGCATCCCGCAGTCTACACATAGAGGCGATTCCGCCATGTTTATCTTGTGGAGGCGTGATCGACTTTCTTGCAGCATATGGAAAGATGTCGAATGGTGCCACTTCATTCCGAGCGTACTTGGAAACATAAGTTGCAATAGACTTGGTGTGTCGTCCCAACCACTCGAAGGCTGCTGTGATTGGTATCAGTTTTAAATTAAACATTTCTGCACTATAATGCTTTTCTTTCCTAATGGGAAGAAACTGGATTGCTCCACCAGTCCGACGCGTCAGTGTCATGTACCTACACAAACTTCTATGTAAGACAGCAAGTAGTTTCATCTTAGAAACCGATAATTGTCATATTTTAAACTTCATAATTTCCCCGAAACTACTAACAGGATTATGACGTGTCAAATATTGTTGAATTCATATGTTCCGTAATTAATACGAGAAGCAGGAATTACTATATTTCCATTTGAAATAGTTGAATTTGATACCGATAGCTCTGTAATTAATATAGCTATGAAAATATACTTTTTCACTATTTAAATGGAAAGAGAATTACACATGGTAAGGGTTCAAGAAAAATGCGAGGTGAACATCTTAGCTGCTTCAACCTGTATAACACCTAGTATGATAAAATATATCATTGCTGTAACTTGTTTAAAACGTTTATTTGGCCAAGATCGCAATGTAGAAAACACTGATTACTAGTTTAAACCACTATAACGCTCATATTAAAATCAGGAAATTATTATAAAATGTTATAAGTGAGTAATATTTTGGAGTACAATAGCATTAACAAAAATCATTATTTAAAAGCTGTTAGGAATACATATCAAGGTACAAACAAGCGATGTTTAAATCAAAAGAAGATACTTAGTCATTGCATGGTGACCATCCATAAGGATATGTCAGTTGTTGAACAAAATACAATAAAACTGCATTGGTATAATCGAAAGCCAGTTGCAAGTAGCTATATACAAGAAATCGTCCATTGTTAAACACACCTTACAGACATATTTACAATGTATGTTTGCAAACCATATTGTAAAAACATCAGTATAGTGACCTGGATATGACATACGATAACAGAGTATTGTTTTGTCACAGTGTCAGTCAACGTTAGCCACGTCGAGGTCGCAAATAAACTGACTGGCACTGAGTAGATGGCTCATAAGTCAGCAAAGATGTCACCAGGTGGCAGCACGTTATGATGAAGTGAAATATAATGCGTTACAATTTTAAAGGGGATACTAGAATAGTAATTTACAAAACAAATGAAATATGAAGTAGTTGTAGCTATAACATTATGAAAATTAGCTTGTGGCTGATTTACCATCCGTGCACAAGGTTTATCGTGCGTTGCTATTAAATATATCTTAATTCCCGCATCATCGCTTTATCATTTGCTGAATTTGCTATTTGTGCGACAACTTTTGGCAATCAGTTAGGTCCCGATCCGTGTTAACTTTGTAATCCCGCTCCCATGCATAAGATGAGCGTTTCCTGGGCGCGCGCATGCGCAGTGATTTCGATAGCCGCGCATGTGAGCAGCCTGCGGTGCCTCAGTTCGGTGGAGAACCTGTGACCATCGTACGTTGGCTGGGGCGAGGCAGCTCACACAGGGTTGGGTTGAGATAAGTAATATTACTGACTTGGTACTTATATACCACGTATTTGTAAAAAAAAATAATAAATAAATAAATAAATAAAAATAAAAAATTAAAAAAACTTTGACTATGCTTATTTAGGCAAGCTGTTTCATATTTGTTCTGAAGATGGCCATTACCCACGCTGAAACCTAGGTAAACACCAGGTACTTTGTGTAATCGAGGCAGATTTTTCATAATTATTTCGATACTTACGATTACTCACGCGCTGCAATGCTGAAAGTTCTTATGAAAATTTGTACGTAATTGGAAATTTGTGGTAAGGTCTTACGGGACCAAACTGATGAAGTCATCGATCCCTAAGCTTACACACTACCTAATCTAACTTAAACCAACTTACGCTAAGGACAAACACACACACCCATGCCCGACGAATTACTCAAACCTACGACGGGGGGAGCCACGCGGAACGTGACTAGGTGCCCCTAGACCGCTCGGCTACCCCGCGAGGCAAATGAAGCTGAAGCTGCACATATATTAACTGATAAGTACTTGGGGATTTCTCTGTGGCTATTCAGGTTACAGTTTACTGTGTAATGTGTTCAAGTTCATATATTTGTGTACAGAAGTTTGACTTCACTACCCCTCCCTTTTTATGTTTTTTAACAGATTATTTGAAAATTATTTGGTAATAGACTGAAACTTATAATGTTACCTTCCATGTGAGCTAACAATGATAGTAGTAACAATGATTATATGTGTGTCTAATCTACTCAGTAGATGGCGATGTTGTGAAGCAGAATTGAGTGGAATGTGGTTTTAAATTAATCATTGGAGTGTGTGGCGTTTGCAGCAGACCAAATAACTGATACACCACCGTCACATGAACGTGCTAAGGTAACTGCGTCGTACAATTCTAGCTGTTTAAATGCTTCTCAAACAGCTATATATATTCTGAGAAGAATAAGGAAACGTAAGCGGTTGTGTATTTGAAACTAGATAGCATCTAAGAATGAATGAACACTTGTTCTTCAATCTCGTTGTTGCAGATTTCAACTCGGTGGATCTTCATCACTGCAACGGTCTTTCGGTAGACTACTGTCCATCTGGAGAGATCCTGTTCCAGGGAAACTCCAAGAACGGCAGTGAAATCGCAGAAGCTCGTCTCCTACACTCGCAATGAGCTTCCAGTGGACTACTTATTCATATCAGTTCATACACTACTTTCAAGTAGCTCTACACGACATACCGCACAAAATTTCTCAGAGTAAATACTCAGTTAAAATGTTGCCAAAAAAGTGAAACTCTTGTCATATGAAATGGAAACCAACCTCCATGTTACGCACTTCTTTCCAATTACATTAATAAACATTTAAGAGTATGTGTAGATTTCAAAAGCTTTGTAATTAACAGCGTGTGTTGTTGAGATGTTGTCAGTGATGAGTCTAGTACTGCAAAGCTTGCCAAAAAGTTCTGATTAATTCTCTACAAACACAGGGGGTGCATGTGATACGTTTGACTATACTACAACCAAAACGTAGGACGAATAATTTCATACAAGTTCTCTCTGAATATATGTCATGCAACTTATACTGTTTATGGGTGTAAAATAACGGTTTATCTGTAAACTTGTTTGACACAGAAACAAATCAGAAGTTCTTATTGGTCTGCGCTAAGACAGATGCAACACACATAGTAAAAATAAGTCGTTGTGGACGTGTTCTTCACAGAATAGAGCTTATCGTACCTAACAGCGTTTGTTGTTGTGAGATTGATTGTACTCGGTCTAGTACTGCTGTGGTAGCTATGACGCAGTGTTCCATTTTCTACAGTCAGTGGAGAGGCATGAAGTACGTTTCAGTACTTTATACAGTGATCTCTGGAATGTTAATTTGGAAAAGTAATTACTGAAAAGTTTTTAGTGTAACTTTTGCTTTTTAAAAATACTCAACAAATTTTTTGTATACATTTAGCCACCACAAGAAAATAGTCACGAGTCCTTGCTGGCCTCGATTACCACAGATCTACCAGGTGGGAATAATAAGTCTTTGTGGATCCATTCCTGTGAAAAAAAGACATTTAATTTCTCGGGATGTTGTTGAGGGTAACGGCTATTAATAGCTTTTCCCCCTACAGATCCTTATGATTGTGTGGTATGTAGATCTGTAAATCGTGGAAACTACAAGCTGTCTACATTAATAAAAAAGTTTCATTTTGAAAGATGCTTTCCGAATGAATTTGATTTCACGGAACTTACAAGTGGACTTTACCTTCTATGTAATTAATGGCCACACATAGAATCGTAATATTACTTCCCATACCATTAAATAGCTCCATAATGCTTCAAAATTTAGTGGGAGATAGTGTTTCGCTTGCATTTTTCTCAGCTGATAAGGAAACTCTACTGAAGCTAGCATACTAAACTGAGATTTTTTGTGTCACTCTTCCATAAGTTCCCTTACAAGGGGTTCGCATACAGTAGCGCCGCAATGAAAGTCAGTTTTATACAGTTCCCATATGACCACTTATTTCAAACTGTAATCTCTAGATGAAAATTAAGACCACTAAAACATTTCTGGGAGGTATTATTCTAATTACGAACGAGACTCTTCCTTTGTAGCTTATTCTCCATTAATTTTCTTCCGTTGCTGTACATGGCAGATGAAGTTTCCCATAAACTATTTGTACCTCTATGATCATCCCATGAAATTAGAATTGTTATGACTGTTGTACTAAGAGAGCACTTTGATCTTGCGTTCAGTTAAGAGACTGACTTTTCGTTCGAATGAGCGTCAAGAACTTACAAACTTGGTGGATCAGAGCAGTCTCAGATTCTTTGTAAATCGTAGCAGGAATTGGAAAAAGGAGGCCAGTGTATTATAGATTAAATAGACAAAGACAATTTTCAAATGTCATACTTATCCAAGAGTATTTATATTACACTAGTGGAAAATATGGATTGTGCGGCTGGTCCCGGAGGAGGTTCGAGTCCTTCCTTGGGCATGGTTGTGTGTGTTTGTACTTAGGATAATCGATTTTAAGTAGTGTGTAAGCTTAGGGACTGATGACCTTAGCAGTTAAGTCCAATAAGATTTCACACACATTTGAACAGTACCAGATATTCAGTTGATGGTGAAGTGTTATGAGCTGGCTGTGACTGTTGAGGTCTACAATTTGTTCTGCAGTTCTGCAACACTTTGGGACGACTCCTACGGATATTATGTCGAAACTGAATTTGAATATTATTCTATTTAAAAAGTTCAGTGTGTAAGTAGGCTGTTTAGGTTTTTATGGTTGTAACGCCACGTAGCGCTTTATATGATAATCTCTGACTGTGCTGTGTACAGTCTGTGGCTGGTGGGCATTGTTGAAATAGTCGCTATTGTAGGGTAGGGCAGTTGGCTGTTAACAGCGCGTAGCGTTGCGCAGTTGGAGGTGAGCGGCCAGCAGTGGTGGATGTGGGGAGACAGATGGCAGAGTTTTGAGAGCGGATGATCTGGACGTGTGTCCTCCAGAGACAGTAAATTTGAAACACTGGATGTCATGAACTGATATATGTAGTATGACTTTAGAACACTATTAAGATAAATACATTGTTTGTTCTTTATCAAAATCTTTCATTTGCTAACTATGCGTATCAGTAGTTAGTGACTTCAGTAGTTTGAATCTTTTATTTAGCTGGCAGTATTGGCGCTCGCTGTATTGCAGTAGTTCGAGTAATGAAGATTTTTGGGAGGTAAGTGATTCATGAAAGATACAGGTTATTGGTAGTCAGGGCCATTCTTTTGTAGGGATTATTAAAAGTCAGATTGCGTTGCGCTAAAAATATTGTGTGTCAGTTTAGTGATGATCAGAATAAGTAAAGAGAGAAATGCCTGAGTACGTTCAGTTTTGCTCAGCTGTTTGAAAATCAAATAACGTAAGGGGTTTACCAGCACAGCAATTCACTAATTTTTCTAAGGGGACGTTTCTAGTATTTCATCTACAATTATAGCGCTGATTACACGAGAGGCAAGAATTCGCTACACATGTTGATGTAACTCCCACATCATCAAGTAAGAACTATTTCTGTTGTGGATAAGCTATCTCTTGCATAGGTAAACCACTATGTTATCAGCGCTGTATCTTTTTATTAGTTCTATGGCTACTTATTTAGCAGGTTCCGAGGGACAATGAGGGTCAAAGCTAACTGAAATGGTCAGTGCATATTTAACAGAAAGACGATGAAAAATTTTCTAAACAAAAAATTAATGAGTTGTAAAACCACAAGAAATTAAGAGAATACAAATAAATAACTTCCGGACAACTACGAGTAGTTCCTAAATGGAATGATATGGTGCTACTAGAAAAACTTTCTACTCAGAACTTATGAATCGTGTTTTTAATTCGGGAGTGCGCACCTTTCCAAAAACTGCGTAAGGAAATGTATCCTGTTGTAGATCGTTTTTACGTCTGGTGTTTACTGAATGGATGTAGCCCTTTCTTTTCAAAGAGTAAATGTTGTGAACAACAAATACCATAATGGAATATTTGTACAGTGATGACAGAGCCACAATTCCGAGACATCTGAACAACGGGTTACACGAACTGACACAACAGAATCGACTGATCACCCCTTTCTGCGCTGACAATATTCTTGATGGCTGTGCAGAAGTGCCCCAAAATGTGATACTATAGACGATAGTAGACAGGAAGGAAGCAAGTAAACAGGCCTCCGTGTTCCAGTGTCAGAGACAGTCGAGATCATTCTCATAGTACAGGTACTCGCAAGAAAGCTTTCCATCTACCCTCTGTCCTTGACTGTTTGTTCGACCATCTTGGAACAACAAAATTTTGCTTTTACATGAGTGCCGTGTCACAAACTGTATACACTGCCTCTCCTCCTTAGGGAGAAATAAGATAATACTGGCCTAACTCCAAGTGCGGCACTCGTTGTTCCATGCTTCAGCTGCGACTGGGAGTGGTAAGGAATAATAACATTATCCTCTGCGACACGCAATGCAAAACGTCATCCTTAAACGAACAGATTGGAGTAATGAATTAATGAAACATGGTAATTAGCATCACTTGATTGAAAACAATAACATTAAATGTTCTTAAGCCTCTACACAATACCGTGCCACTTTTGCGATAGTGAAACGGTTACGGGTTTCCGAAGAGAATTGTTGCGAATGCACCTGAAATATAAGTAAATGAATCGACCATTTGTGGAAGGTATAACGGTATACAACTTTATAATCATCTTTTCGTTTCATTCAAAACTGTTTATTTGCTTTTTGCAATGTAATTCCTGTAGCAACAGAAGAGAGATGAAGTACTTTCCACTCAAAGGCCACAGATGATAGCCAAAGCCAGTGAGCAGATGTAGCAAGCCACATATTTTAAAAATAGTGAAAAACTTACAATTTTGTTGTTTGATTTATCGGGAACAACGTTAAAAAGACAAGGAGAAGAGTAATATATATATATATATATATATATATATATATATATATATATATAGTAGTTCACAGTAGATACACGAAAATGAATAAAATAGAGTGAAGTAGTGTACATTAAGTAAGACGATCGAAAACGTAGCAACCCAGTGGTTAGTTGAGAAATGCCCAGTAGCCCATTTGCAGCTTGTAAGTCGGCCAGTGGTCTACGCGCTGAGGGAGTCCTCTTCGTCTTCGGCGTCTGCTGGCGTCTGCACAGCAGCCACGCGAAGGGGGCACTTGTCTCTGAGAGCGTCCCGGCACAAGCTCATGTCCACCTGGGTCAGGCCTGCAACACCGCCGTACCGAAAGTGACATCTCCTACAAGCAAATTCCACAACAGCGTGCCGTATCTATTACTGTACTTTGTATTATTTATGTATGCTATTAACTGATTTGGCAAGAGGAGCTCATTGTAATGTGTACAGCACACGAGAACGCAATGAAAATAAAACAGTAGCAATAATAATAGTAATAATAATAATAATAATAATAATAATAATAATAGTAATTGAGTATAATAAATTTACGTCCTATTAAAATTGTGATAAACGATTTCTTCATATGGTCTTGATTAATGTGAGCAGCAGTACGAAAGAAATAAGCGGTGTATAAGGTGATACGAAAGAAATAAGCGGTGTATAAGGTGACTGTCCGGATTATGAAACACAAATAGTGGGAAAAAATTAGCAGTCGAGATGGAAGGAGGAATTTAGATAGGGACAGGAATAAGAAAAACAAGTACAGTGTTGACAATGTGGCAGAGATACTGATTGACAGACAGAAGGAAAACTGTAGAGATAATCCGAGTGGGGAGTTACGCTGATGAAAACAGATAAAGCCTTAATCTACCGCTGAGTGCAATGTGACTTTGTATAAGTCCAACGTTGTCGGTTAGCTTGTTCCAGGTTGTATGGCTGAAAAGGCCCAGGAGATGAACGAAGGTTTGGTGTTATGCAAAGGTACAGCCAAGATGTTAGATGTATCCGACTTAGCGTTCTAGTTATGAAATAACGATAAATATTTAACATTTATGGGAGCTTTGAGGGCACTAGCGACTAGGAAACTGACGGGGAAATCATTTACTGTTGTTTTTGCTGCTGTGCTCTTCAGTCTGGTTTCATAGGGTTTTTTGCAGTAGCCTATCTTGTGCAGTTCTCTTCATCTCTGCGTTACTACTGCAACACTCATGCCCTCTAAAACTTTTAATCCTCTCCACCATACAGTAACTTCGCCATTAGGAAACTGACAATTCCTTGAAGTCTAACGAAGTGTGCCATCAACGAATCGATGCTGATCAATACGTTCTTTCCTATGGACATTCAATATATCATCATTGGCTATCGCTTCCATAACCGAATGGTTACCGGCGCTGCCTCAGGTGTGGACACAATGGAATTCGATTCCCGTTACTTCAAGTTTTTTTTCTGAGGCAGGGAGGTCTGCAGTGGGCACCGTGAGCCCAAATGTGGGCTGCTGAGGAGGATCGACAGCATCCACCTACCGGTAAAAGCTGCTGGAAGTAGTAATGACGTGTTGATCACAGGCCAACAATCATACATTGCACATCATACCACCTTGTAGGCAGCAGGTGGGGGACTGGAAGATGGCTAAGGGCTGATGTGTATGTTTACCTTTATCTCCTCATTCGATGTACCCAGTAAGCATTGTTCCGCTGACTCTTCTTTCCAAGGTTTCTCTTCATGTCTAAACTGTTATTCGTTCACGTTTCACTTGATTACAAGGGTAGATTTCAAATAAATATCTTCAGAAAACAGTTCCGTTCATAGAAGTTTACATTCGATGTTATAAAACTTTTCGTTTCAAGAAATATTCTGGCTATTGCCACGGTGCATCATCTCTCCTTCGGCAGTCATTAGTAGTAGCAAAACTCATCTACCATCTTCAGTTGTCTCATTGCCTAGTCTAATTCCCTCAGCATTTCCTCTTTTAACTCGAAAATAGTACATTACCTTGTTTCACGTTTGTTGATGTTCAACTCTTTTTTAGTACAGTACCGGTTCCGTTCAGCTGATCTTCTAAGTCTTTTGCCATTCCTGACATAATAACTGTGCCATCATCAAATCTCATATAATATTTCTGCTCCCCCGATTTGAAATTCCCTTTCCACATTTTTTCATGGTTTCCATTACAACATACTTATTGCATAGGTTGGATAATATCGGGAATAGGCTAGAGCCTTGTCTCATTCACTTCTCACATACTGCTTCTCTGCCATGGCCTTCGATTGTTATAAATACAAATAATAAATGAAAAGCAACAGTTTGCTTTTGTTCTACAATATTGTAGAACAAAAGCAAACTGGTGCTTTTCGTTTATTATTATAATGTTCTACCGAGAAACGACGTAAGATTCTGTTAATGTTATAAATACAGTTACAAGTACTGTACAACTTTTGAATAACCATTCACTCCCTTTATTTTCCACCCGATAGCTTCAGCGTTTCAATAATGTTGCGCAGTTAGCGTTGTGAAAAGCTTTCTCTAATTCTAAGAATGCAATGACTGCGGGTTTGTCATTTTCTTGAATACTAATCGATCTGCTTCGCTGTTGGTCTCTACCAGTCTTTCCATTCTTCCCCAAGTAATTAGTGCCAGTATTTTAAAAGTGTGAATTATTAAACAAATAGTAACATTGTCAGCAACCATCGGCTTTAGATTTAGAATTTTTGGACTTTTCTATAATAATAATTTTCCTGTCATATACTAGCAGAACAGGTAGAACAGTTTTGACACGACTCTCTCTCCAAGAAGCCTGTGAAAATCACGTCCACGTCGGATATCCAGTCTCACCCATCCTAACTGAGACCCTCTGTTAGCACAATTTCCGAGCTTGAAATTATTCCTGGCGGACATGCGGCGGCAGCACAGTGACTGAGTCGTCACTCTTCTGACAGGTTTTATGCAGCACATCACGAATTCTTCCCCTGGGCCAACCTTTTTATTTGAGACTACTACTTGCACATGATATCCTCAATTCTTTACTGGACGTGTTAAATCTTTGACGTCCCCTACATTTTACCTTCTCCAGTTCTCTCTACTACCTGATATCTTTACACATATCCTGTCATCCTGTACCGTCTTATTGTCAAAGTTTTCCATACATTCCTTCCTCCGCCATTTTTTTGGAAATCTCCTCATACTGTACCTTATCAGTAATAGCGAGAAACATAACACACAAATTGGCGGTCACCACGTATACGAAGTTAAGGGGTTCTGTTACCTTCGAAGGAAAATTACTCATGATGGACGAAGCAAGGAGGATACAAAAAGCAGATTAGCGCAGGCAAAGACGGCATTCCTGGCCAAGAGAAGTCTGGCTAAGTATTTTCAACATTCGTCCGTAGCACCACAGCCCAGAAACACCACACCTCAAACGCTTCAGTTCTCTTCTGTTCTGGTTTTACCACCGTCCTTGATTTTCTACCATCAAAGCTGTGCTCCAAACGTACATTCTCAGAAAGATCTATGTTTGACGCCAACAGACTCCTCTTGTCCAGAACTGCCCTCTTCACTTGTGCTAGTCTGCTTATTATGTCCTCCTTGCTTCGCCCATAGCGGGCAATTTTCCTTCAAGGGTAGCACAACTCCTTAACTTCGTCTACGCCGTTACTTCGAAATTTGTGTAAATTTTGACGCTATTACTCACATCCACTACTTCTCACTACTTAACGTCGTTTTCCGGTTTACTGTCGATCCATATTGAACTTCATTTTTATTTCCGTCAATGCCTCTTCGATTTTTCGATTGAACATTAGCGGCGAAAGACTGTATCCCTGTCTTACACCCTTTTTTAATCCGAGCACTACGTTCTCGATCTTCCGCCTTGATTGTACGTACTGTGTATCACCAGTTTTTGAGAAGTAACTTTATGTGCCTTTACCTATCCCAAAAGTAAACCGTCAGCTAACAGGTGCTACTTTTCGTTTTCCATTCTTCCGTATATTATTCTTGACAGTCGCTAGGATTCGTGTGATGTTAGGCTGACAGTACGTGGTTCTCGCACCTATCTTCCCTTGCTATCTTCCTACTTGTATGGATGATATTTTTCGAGTCTGATTATTCATCCCGTAGATTCAACACACCAACCTGAGTAGTCGTTCCGTTTCCATTTCCCCTAGAAGTATTAGAAACTTAGACGGAATATTATTTATCCTTTCTGCTTTATTTGATCTCAAGTCTTTCAGTACTGTTTTTAATTCATACCTACACTGAGGCGCCAAAGAAACTGGTATAGCTATGCATATTCAAATACAGTGATATGTAAAGAGGCAGAATATGGCGCTGCGGTCGGCAACGCCTATATAAAATAACAGGTGTCTGCTACAACGTCAGGTTATCAGGATATAAGTGAGGTTGAACATGGTGTTATAGTCGGTGCATGAGCGATGGGACACAGCACCTGCGACGTAGCAATGAAGTGGAGATTTTCCGGTACGACGTCTTCACGAGTGTACCGTGAATATCAGAGATCTCGCAGAACATCAAATGTTCGACATCGCTGCGACTGGGAAAAGATCCGCAAGAACGGGACCTATGACGTCTGAAGAGAATCGTTCAACGTGACAGAAGTGTAAACGTTGCTGAAATTGCTGCAGATTTCAATGCTGGTCCATAAATGAGTGTCAGCGTGCGAACCATTCATCGAAACATCATTGATATGGGCTTTCTGAGCCGAAGGCCCACTCGTGTACCTTTGATGACTGCACAATACAAAGCTTTACGCCTGTTCTGAGCCCGTCAACACTGACATCGGACTGTTGATGACGAAATACGTTGACTGGTCGGACGAGTCTTGTTTCAAATTGTATACAGCGGATGAACGAGTACATGTATGGTAACAAGTTCATGAATCCATGGACCCAACATGTTCGCAGGCGACTGTTCAAGCTGGTGGAGACTCTGTAATGGCGTGGGACGTGTGCAGATGGAGTGATCTGGGACCCCGGGTAAGTTAAGATACGACTCTGACATATGACACGTCCTTAAACTACGCATGTGATCACCTGCATCCATTCATGTCCATTGTGCATTCCGACGGATATAGGAAATTCCAGCAGGCCAATGCGACACCCCAAACCTCCAGAACTGCAACAGAATGGCTCCAGGAGTACTCTCCTGAGCTTAAACACTTCCACTGGCCACCATACTTCCCAGAAATGAGCGTTACCGAATATATTTGGGATGCCTAGCAATGTGCTGTTCAGAGGAGACCTCCAGCCGCAATACTTCTGACATTAGTCGAGTCCATGCCACGTCGTGTTGCGGAATATCTGCGTGCTCGTGGGGGCTGTACACCATATTAAGCAGGTGTACCAGTTTCTTTGGCTCTTCAGTGATGATGATGATAATGCTTGGTTTGCAGGGCACCTATATCTTCCTTATAAACACCAGTTTCTTCGTCTATCAAGTCGTTCCCCTCACAGTGTCCTTCAATGTATGCTTTCCATCTGTCTGCTCTTACCTCTTCGTTTAACAGTGGTTCCGTTGTCGTCACTATGTTATCCTTGTTTTTAAATTAAGGAAGGTTGTTTTAACTTTTCTGTATACTGAATCAATTCTACGGACGTTTACTTCTTTTTCGAGTTCTACACATTTCTCCCTCTGCCAATTCGCCTTAGCGGCTCTGCAGTTGCTATTTATATTATTCCTAACTAATGTATACTACTCAATTCCTGTCTTTCCCTGGGAATATTTGTACTATTTTCTTCCGTCTATTAACTGAAGCATTTCTTCTTTTTCCCAGTTACCTTTGTTTGTCTGTTTACCATCCGCGAATGCCGTCTTTGGAGATGTCCACACCTTTTCAACTGAACTGCCTGCTGTAACATTCCTTACCGCAGTATCTCGATCCTTAGCGAACTTCGTCCTACACCATTTCTTCCGTATGCTTATCTCAAACTTCTGCCGACTCTTCATCACTGCAGAATTATAATCTGCGTCTTTATCTCTTCCATTACAATCCAGTATCTGATTTCCGAATCTCTGTTTGAGCGTGGTGGAATTTGACTTTAATCCTCCTGTGTCTTCCGGTCCTTTTCCAAGTATAACGCCTCCTCGTGGCATTCTTCAACAGTGTATTCGCTGTTACCAATAGAAAATTTTTGCAGAACTCATTTAGACTCATTTCTACAGCACAGCTCATGCTCTCTTGTGACTCTTTAATCTATTCCTTATTTCAGAATCATGTTCCAATCCTCAAAGATTACCAGATTTTCATCTTGCATTTTCCTTTCAATATCCTCACACACATTCTCTGACTGTTCATACACGTCGTCGTGTATATCTGAACTGTCATTGTCGGCGTTGGTTTTGACGTTGTCTAGCCGACGAATCTGATATTGACAGTAAGTCAGTCTCTTCCATACTTTCCTATTCATAACGAATACTACTTCCGATACATCAGTTTCTGTTGCTGTTGATATTACCCTGTATTCCTCCGATCAGAAACCTGCTTCCCATTTCACTTCACTGACCCCGCTCTATCTAGATTGGGCTTTTGCATTTCCCTTTTCCGGTTTTCTTTGTCTACTGCTACATTCAAAGTTTTGACACTGTATGCTCCGGCTCGTAGAACGTTATTCTTTCATTTGTTACTATATTTTTCTCATGATCACCTCCCCCTTTGCAATCCCCTTCCGGAGATCCGAATGGGGGACTAATTCGGAGTCTTCTGCCATTGGAGGGATCTTCATGACACTTTTTCAGCCGCGCGGGATTAGCCGAGCGGTCTCAGGCGCTGCAGTCATGGTCTGTGTGGCTGGTCCCGGCGGAGGTTCGAGTGCACCCTCGGGCATGGGCGTGTGTGTTTGTCCTTACGATAATTTTGGTTAAGTAGTGTGTAAGCTTAGGGACTGATGACCTTAGCAGTTAAGTCTCATAAGATTTCACACACATCTGAACATTTTTTGAACACTTTTTCAATTACAGACCACATGTCTTATGGATATACGTTATGTGTCATTAATGCAGTGATTTGCTTTGACTTCTGCACCGTCAAGCTATTGATCACTGCTGATTCTTCCGCCTTTCTGGAACACATTCCCATCTCATCCTGCAAGTCTGTCTCTGCATCTCCGTCTTTCAAAAGTCCGTCGGCACAGCGTTGGTGAATTCTTTTGCCAGACCTCTTTGGCCCCCAATTCCGATGTTTCTTTTTGAAAACCTAAACAATATTTGGGTTCGAACACTGGACTGAGGACAGTTTGGTTCTACGTTGCCCTCGTCATTTGATCTGGTAGGACATCACATGATACCCCTTCAAGTTCATCGATGGATACTTCACTCGGTATTTCATTACAAATGTTAGCTAACTCTCAGACGGAACATGCTGAGCTATCGTGCCGACCGATTATATCACGGGTTCGAATTATAAATGACAACTGTGAACAAAACATGTGTTTTTGATAAGTGAGTTGTGAGCAGGCAGTGTTAAGTTGTGGATGGGTGACTGTAATGTATCAGTTTTATTCTACTATGAAACACAATGGAGCAGCATTTCTAAATAAATTTTCCAAGAGATTCGCCAGAATTTTCTGAAGTATGCAAAGTTTGTCCCTCACACTTTTGCTCGCAAACAAAACCAGCGACGCTGCTCACCGGCAGTGTCGTAACAGAAATGCAAATCGAGGACAGTTACTTTCAGAAAACAAATCATTACGGGTGGTGAGACTCTGTGTTATCAATACGAACCTATCATGAAACTACAAGGTGCTGAAATTGGCATAAAGGGTGTGAACGATTTCATGACATATTCGTAATCAACATTCCAGTCAATGTGGCACACGAGTTCATCAACATCCATAGTAACTGGACCGTTTCTGCCATTAGGCAAGACTAGGTGGCCGCCTAAGGTGATAAAGTTTTAGGGGTGGCAAAGGGGCAGCGAAAAAATTGAGCAAACGAGGGCAAAAAATGAGAAAGGGGAAACATTAAAACAGCTTGTCTCTACCTACTTCGGAACTAATGTAGCCGCTATGGAGTACGAAACCGAAGCAAACATGACCGAGATGCATCTGTGTCGAGCGTTGGAGTGAGGGCGTGCACTGGCCTGCTGTTATGTTGCGACTTGATACCGTACCTCACCAGTCTGTCTTTTTTGTTTTCATCTCTGCACATTATTTGAAGCGTCAGTTGTATTCAGTGGTTCCGTTGGTGTTCTTAGTCCCGCCGGAGGTTCGAGTCCTCCTTCAGGCATGGGTGTGTGTGTTGTCCTTAGCATAGGTTAGTTTAAGTAGTGTGTAAGTCTAGGGATCGATAACCTCAGTAGTTTGGTCCCTTAGAAATTCACGCACATTTGAGCATTTGACGTTTTTAGTTTAACCATTATTTCCTGTCGATAACCCATAATGCATTCACAAGTTGGGTTTTGTACTCCTCTTTCACCATATCTAAAAGGAGTAAAAGGTAAATGCATAAAAATGAGTTGGTGTCTCTCTGTAAGTCCGTCTTTGGGTGTCCGAAACTATCGGTACGAGAAAAACACAGCACCATATTTTGTCAAACAATTTAGCTGTCCTTTCATTAAAACCGAGAACACAAAATGAGAGACTGGGGACATTTCTTGTCTTCTATCGATTATAAAGCAATTGAGGACAAAAGCATGAAAATTAAGGACTATCCCCAAAAAAATGACGACGTTTTGTTACCTTAGTTTAATGATTAAAAGTATAATAGAAGATTTTCAGTGTTATACCGTTGGATGTTGATAATGATGGCTGGCAGGGAGGATTGGGGGGAGGGGGCGTGGTAGGCGGCTGGGGGTTTACCAGGCAGATCGATATTAGTAAAAAGAGTAGGCGTCATTTTTCGGTTCTCGACTTGAGTGGAAAAACACCTAGCAGCGGCCCTGCATAGAAGTACATTTCTGTCAGTTTCACATGGTTACATGTTCTATGCGTTGTACGCCAACGGAGGGAGCCTATGTCGAATGCTTGAAGCATTAAAACCAACTCTTAGCGTTTCTCTATCTTTTAATAGTCCAGTCTCGAAATGGTTTGGCATGACGGGGTAGGTAGGACGGTAGAACTAACTAGATCCAATAACGGAATGTCATACATATATCTCACGCAACATTTCATGACTTTTTCGAGTCGTCTAGAGTTGAATCGGGTTGAATTACTTCACGGAAAAGATTTTACTTTGGGTAAAATTTGGTGTCTTACATATTATACTGCCAACTGGTTGGAACAAGGTTTAACTTGCTCTGGTTTCGACATCGACTAGGTGTCTTCATCAGGAAAAGCCAAAAACATTACGTTTAAAGGATTACAAAACAATTAGCATAGAGGAAAAACCAAAAATAGATGGTTAGTACAATAAAAAAATTATGAGGTAACGTGTAGTAACAGTTGAAAACAAACTTACGAGCAAAATACTCTCGACACATAAAATAACTTCTTAAAGTCATATATAGAACCATATAAGGGTTACAGATATTGAAACTGATATAACAATGGTAAAGGGTGGCAATTATTGAACCATATGAAAAGAAGCATAAATCAGACACAAACTACGGAGTGCACACACTTTATTCAACGTGTAAACGTCACTACAGTTATTCAAATTTAGGTTATGACATGTTCGATGTGTCTGCCATCCTTGGCAATAAGGTGGCGCAGAGGAATATCGGCATTCAGCACGATACTCTGAAGAATCGGAACATCGATCGTGTCGATGATCTCCTGAATTGCTGTTCTCAGCTCAGCAAATGTTTTGGGGTTATTGCTGCACCCCATGTCATTAATATAGCTACACAAAAGGGTGTAACATGTGTTCATATTCGAAGAATATGGCGGCCAATAGAAGCCCTCGCCAGTGGCCTCTGCGTATCTAGGAGACAGAATGCGGACCCCAAAGTGCTCCTCCAGGACATCCAACACTCTCCTGCTTCCATGGGGTCGAACTCCGTCTTGTATGAACCCCATCTGGTTTAAAACAGAGTCACTTAGGATAATGGGGATTAAATCATCTTCCAAAACCTTCATGTACCGTTCGGTAGTCGCCGTGCAATGAAGGAATATCGGACCAATTAAATGGTTCAAATGGCTCTGATTACTATGGGACTTAACATCTGAGGTCATCAGTCCCCTAGAACTTAGAACTACTTAAACCTAACTAACCTAAGGACATCACAAACATCCATGTCCGAGGCAGGATTCGAACCATCGACCGTAGCGGTCGCGTGGTTCCACCCTGAAGCGCCTAGAACCGCTCGGCCACACTGGCCGGCTCGGAGAGATTTTTCCGTTGACTGGACATTATCCGCCACACAGACACCCGCTGAGGGTGCAAAGAAGTGTCGATAGCGAAATGCGGGTTCTCAGTCCCCCAAATGCGCTAATTTTGCTTATTGACGAACCCATCCAGATGCCGCTAAACCAAACCATGCATGCGCATACTAATTCCCATCATGCCCCGCGGCAGTAACGTGCAGTTTTGACATCTAGCGCAAACCGTTCAGAAGTTATGACGATTTTATTTTATGTAGTTGAATGACGGTGATCCTGTACTTCCCAGTACAAATGAAATCTACAACACACAGCACGCTGTACGAGTATAAGGGCAGTTCAGGGAAAAAGGGACTGGAAATGGCATCAGAGTAGGCGGCTCACAGGCCGAGGTTACCACAATGTGGGCACAAAGCATGTCGCGCCATCTATTAGTAATAGAAGGAATCATTACCAAGAGAGTTACGTTCTCACTTAGAAGTCCAGTATGTTGACTTGAAAACAGATCCTCCGATTAGAGCGATTGCGAATAGTATAAATAGTACTTTTCACGACCTTGCGAAGTTTCTTCATGGCTAGTTTAAAAATCTTATGTTTTTCAAAATAATTATTCAGTTTCCAACTGTCAGTATCTCGCTAGTAAACTAAATTACTTACATTAAGATCAAATTATCAGGCTGCTGTGTGTTCGACTGTCAAAATGTTTACACGAATGTAACTGTGCAAATAACTTAACACACAAAGGAAAAAAAATTACGGGTGCATAAAAAAGTGATTTCTGATGATTAGATTACTTACTTTACGAATGTAATTGAAACTGTAGTCAGATACAGCTACTAAGAGTTCAGTGAACATTGGTATCATCAATCCGATCGTCTTGCAATGGGCAATCAAATAGCTGGTATTCTTACAGACATATTCACAAATTTCTTACGAATTTCTCTTTTTTCATTATTTTTTACCCATCACTCTAGCCATACTTTCATAATCTACACTCTGCCTCGTGATGTCTGGGTGTTGTGTGATGTCCTTAGGTAAGTTAGGTTTAAGTAGTTCTAAGTTTTAGGGGACTGATGACCGTAGATGTTAAGTCCCATAGTGCTCAGAGCCATTTTTGAACCATAATCTTCATATGTAGATGACATTTTATTATTCACAGAGAACATAGTAACGCCATTCATCATCTCTTCAAAATATTTAACGAACTTTACAAAGAAATCACTTTCACACTTGAGTTCGAAAACGAATTTCGTCTTTTAACTTACGAGTATTTGGGTCTAGCGTTAACACTAGATGATAACAAAATTTCTACGTGATGTAGCTTTTATTTTTACTAGGAGGTACACTTGTTATGTCAGTTCCAATTCCTGTAATTTTATATGGTTTTAAACATGACAGTAAAATTTTATTTTACGTGGCGAAAGTATATTGCCTGTAAACCTCTTCTGAAATTCTACTACATGTTACCTCATAAATTTGTTCAGTGTACTAATCATCTGTTCTTGGTTTTTATGCTACACTAACGGTTTTGTAATCTTTCACAGGTAATTGCTTTTACTTTTTTCTGATTAAGACGCCCATAGTCTGTGTCGAAACCAGGTGAAGTTGAAACTTGTGGCAACCGGCCGGCCGTATAATACAAATCATATTCCTTTATGGCTAATGGCTAAATGTCATGTTTGTAATTGTAAATGTTAATGTCAAAATTTTTGCATCTAATGTTCGCAATAAAGAGATTTTCTGCACGCTGTACTTTCCAATAAAGGATTATGCTGGGATGTTTTACTATTTACGGATATGATGATGTCGGGCCAACTGTTTTACAAAAATGACTGCTGTTCAACGTTCGGTTTAATATGACGAAGACCTGTGACTTCCTAGTGTTTATTTCGACACTTTTTTTTGTCTGTCGTAAGGAGAACAATCAGTAATAAGATTGCATGTCACACTGCGGCAGAATTAACTGTGAAAATCAGAAACTTGACAGGGTCCCATTAAGTGGTGGTACTCACTTCTATCGAGCATACACTCGCACATGCGCTTCATGCATGCGCCGGAGTACGTGATGTACCTTCCGGGAGAGACCTCAGCGCAGACGGACGGCTGGCCGGCGATGCACATCCTGGGACAAGGCGTCTCTGTCGTCGTCGGCACGCGGCCTGCCCGCGCTGCAGAGCACACGACTGCCGCGAGCGCTGCCAACAGGTAGGGAACAGTTGCCGTGAGCGGTGGAAAGCTTGTGTCCACATTCCCAATGTCTGAAGATGACGCCTAAGGGAAACGGCGAAACTGTTAAAAATGACTTGGCCTTGATTTTTAATGTGTGAAATCTGTTTCCTTTACGGCGGCATCATATTTTCAAGTCACTTATATCGAACTAATCACTATGTTTACGACACGGTTTTCTGCCAGACAGAACACATCCAGTTGGTGTGTGTGTACGTGTGTGTGTGTGTGTGTTTGTGTGTGTGTGTGTGTGTGTGTGTGTGTGTGTGTCATTGGTATACGGATTAATTTGATGCGTCCTGCTACGAACCACTAAATCTTCTCTTGTGTCAAGTCCTTCCCCTCACTGAGGCCTAATTATTCATTATTTCATGTATGTACATCAGTCTCCGTCCTTTCCTACAGTTTCTAGACCCTACAGTTCCCTCTAGATCCATCCATGTTATTTCCTGACGTTTTATGGTATATCCTGGCATCCTGTCCCTTATGCATGTCATTGTTCTCCATATAACCCTTTCATCTACAATACTGCGCAGAACCTCTTCATTTCTTATCTAATCAGTAGATATAATTTTCTGCATCCTTCACTACCACCGATTCTCAAACACTTCGATTCTATTCTCTTTCGGTTTTCGCACAGTCCATAATTCAGTTCCATGCAATGCTGTGACGAATCGTATATCTAAAACTACATCTTATGTTTAATAGTAGTA
This sequence comes from Schistocerca nitens, assembly GCF_023898315.1. Classification (NCBI taxonomy): domain Eukaryota; kingdom Metazoa; phylum Arthropoda; class Insecta; order Orthoptera; family Acrididae; genus Schistocerca; species Schistocerca nitens. The sequence continues at coordinate 545,993,003 of NC_064615.1, forward strand.
GACTCATTTTCGACCTGAATACCTCTTTAGCGTCTGATAGCATATTTTATACGTCCTTCTTACTTCGTCTGTCACGTGTTACTTTATTTCCAAGCTGGCAGAGTTCCTTAACTTCGTCTATTTCGTGGTCACCAATTCCTGTTATTAATTATTTCCTCTACTCTTCATTATTTTCTTCATTAATTCTCTCTTAATCAGTATGTCATAATCAGTACGCTGTACACCGTATTTAATAGATCTTGCAGCTCTTCGTTTTCACTGAGGATAGCAATGTCACCAGCGAATCACGTTATTGATATCCTTTCACCTTGAATTTTATTTTGTCTGGGGACTCCGTCTTTCATCCGGTTACTGGTTACATGTCTTGTCGATACACGATGCGTGTCTTTAATTCTGTGCCCTGTCTTCCGCATGCTCAGTTGATCATTGTTGAATGAATCTTCGGCCTTTTTTTTCTTTTTTTTTTAAAGCTCTGTCAGTGGACAATTATTGCAATCAGTAACACTGCCGTTCAATTTAATTCCTACTGTGAACTTTCCAGGTAGGTTTGTAAATGCTCTGAGGCTCCTATTGACAGTATCCTTGTAGACAAGTCTAGGGATTAAATGCAAGAGTGATGCAGCACCTTATGTTGAACGTTGGAAATCATTAGGACACAAAATCTAATATATATGAGTGCAGGAGGGTAATAAATCAGTTAAAAATTGAGAATTATAGGCAGTTACCCAAAGACGTGAACTGGATAGATGTCTACAATACTTCTGACTCAAATGAAAAATACAAAGCATTCATTAACAAAGCTACTTCCTCATTTGAAAATTGTGTACCCCTAAAAGATTACACAAAGAATAAAGGTGTCGTGTGGGACAAAGAGGAAACTGTATCTACTATCTAGGAACAGCTCTGATGTTAGCATTGCAATACGTTACAAAGAATACTGCAAAATGTTGAAGTAAGTAACCCAGAAATCTAAGCAACATTATTGTGAGAGAAAGATAACTACACCAGGCAACAAAATAAACAACATGGAACATCGTGACGACAGAGCCAGGTGGGACCAGAAAGGAAGCGAACTCATGGCTCCAAAAATAAATGAGACATTGGTAACAACTGTATTCACCTCTTAAAAAAGAACTTTGTTTCTGTTACTGACTGCCAGAGGCTGCGTGTTTCACTAAAGAGTGCTATGGAATATCTGAGACCAGTCTCTACAAATGACTTCAGTAAAACCCAAAGAAGCAGCATCCATCATAAAACCCTTAAAATCAACGTATTGTAGTGGTTATGATAACATATCGACGAAGTTAATCAATTGAGTGTTCATGCGAGTTGAGTCCTATCTTCTGTGATTTGTGTAATCAACCTCTAATCAGCGGAATATTTCCAGCCTCGCTAAAATAAGCTGAAGTTAAGGTTCTTTAGAGGAAGCGGGAGAAAAAGATACCGTCAAATTATCGACCAATTTCACCTACGACTTATTTCAGTGCAACGATCCGCTGAGTGCTTCTTTGTACGTCTAAAAGTTTTTGTTGCCTGCAGCCTACATTAGACTATGTCTTGTACTTCGTTTCAGTTGATTACGTTATGCTAAGTGCTTACGCATTCTGTTAACACGTGACATAGGTGTCAATGTGACTTTTGTGATGACTGGATCATGGGCCAAGAAAGAAGAAATTTTACACTGTAGCTGCCACTGTGACGACACATTCTCGCTATCTTAATTCTATTATTTCATTATTCTATTCTTGGCTGTGCTTTTCAGTAACTGTAGTATTTTTTTTTCAGGATAAAATTCAGTCATCAGCTGCAATGAAATTTTATTATGTTTTTTACATGTTACGATAATTTATCATCTTCGAAACCCTACAAATTAGGGACATTACAAATTTTTAGTGTTAGCTCTAAATTTGTGTAAAGAATAAAAAGTATACGACAGAAATTTACTTAGTATTGGTTTATCAGAGGTCAGTACCATATTCACACACGTATAATGCCATGGTATGTCCAGAAATGTACATATTGTATGTGATTCAGCTACTGTAAATTGTCAATCATTGTTTACAATAATGAAATATAATTTATACGTTTCTAGAGATACCATGGCGTTATGCTCCTACGAAGAAGATATTGACGTCTGCTAAACCAATGCTAAGTGAGTTTCCGCAATAAGCTTTTTATGCTTCACGTAATGTATAGCCGAAGTCCTAGGACTTATATTATCGCTAATTTTGTAGGTTTCTGAAGAAGACAAATTAATTTACCAAAATCGACAAAGCATAATAAAGTTTCTGTATATCATCTTTCAGGAGATGGTTGCGGGACTCGGCTCTTCGGCACAGAATGTCAGATCAATCACTTTTCAACCGTTTAACTTCCAGGCTATTATTTTATTGGGCTACCAGTTTCGGCGATATATTACGCCATCTTCAGGGCCACTGACCAACATATAGGAAGATAAAATCTCAGTTCCGGTCAAAGTCGGGTCCAGCATCTACCAACAGAGGATGTTTTAAGTGATCACTGTACCAAGCAGACATCTACAGATACGTCTTTGAATGCTGACCCTATTTTGACTGGAACCGAGGTTGTAATTTTCCTACACGTTGGTCAGGGGTCCTGAAGTTATACGGCTTAAATATATTTCATTTGGCATTCTATAATAATTTTCATTGCAACTGATGACTTAATATTATCCTGATAAAAAATACGTCATTTCATCTTGGTTTCACTTAATAGGCATTAATCACCACTTTCCGCTGTAACAGATCGCCAGTTTTGTTTGATCTATCATTTGGTGGTAATTAGATGCCCCGCTAGAGGCCTCACTTTGGTTCATTACGGAATAGTCATCAAGTAAAGGAGTTGCAGCGGAAGTCGGATCGAAGGAGTCTCCACTAAATGTGCTTCGGCGACCTACTGACACACATTTAGTGCTGTAGGATCGTTCTGAAGAACTTGGACAACATAACAAATCAAAGTACAGGAAGCTAAAAAGGCAGGTCTGTGGAATAAGGCTTCTCCATTCATATGGAAAACTGCTCACTCGTTATATATGACACTTTGTTAGTTAATGACATGTTTATGACGGTCCTCATGTTAATATTCTGTTTATAAAAACCGATTACCCTTAATTGTGTTTATTACTGGTGTAAGTCATGTAAGTTAATATTTCTTGTGCCAGAATGGTTACTCGACAATGTTGCAATGTAAGGAACAGCAATATATTATACATAAAACGCCATGTGTGTTATAGAATATTCACTAAATGTGACAATAAAGTAGAAATTACGTGAAAATTGTCTTGGCAGCGTATGTCGAAGCTATTGTAAGAACGTACTAAATCTAATATTCATTTGCAATTATATTACAAAAATGGTAATTTCTGAAAACTATTTTTGTAAAACTTATAATACTTTCTATGTTATTCCATGAAGCTCTCCCTCCTCTCTCAATGAAACAGAAAATAGCAGTCAACAGATGACCATTATAAGATTCTGTCGAGACATCAAGCACAATTGAGAAATGGTCGGAAAGGATTATAGTTGGTTCTAAAACGTGATATTTCAGCACATATCAGTGGTGTAGCAGCAAGTCGAATAACTCATGTATGAAGTAGGAGAATAAAGGAGGATTAGAGTTAACATTGCATGGACATCGAAGCTATTACGAATAAGGCAGAAGTTCGAAGACGGGAAATGATGAAAAAAATCAATGGTTCACTTTCCAAGGGGAACGTAACGGCATTGCTGTAACTAATAAAAATAATAAACAACAACAGAAAAAATTTATGTGGATAGTCTGACGGTGTTATGAACTGCCGTTCGCCCTTATGCAGGTATATCACTGAGTCACTCTGCTCGGCTAATGAAGTTGAAGGTGATGCTTGAGTGATGATTGAGGAAGAATCTAGTCTTCAATACATTGGTAATGTGTCGTTCCACAGTTTTTTTGTTTAACATATAAACACAGTAAACAAAGTGAAAGAAGTCTACGACCCAGCAAGAGAGATTATATTCAAGTAGTGACCATGTGAAGGGCTCCAGTGGACTTGCAGGCAGGTGGACATTAGTTCGAATCCCCATATGGCCATTCAGATTTAGGTTTCCCGTGATTTTCCTGACACGCATAGGGTGAATGAAACCATGGTACCCTTGATATTCTCGGCTAGTTTCCTTCCCTATTCTTCCTCAGTCCAAGCTTTTGCTCCACCTGTAACGGCCTCGTCAGAAAAGGTACGTTAAAACGAAACCATCATTTCTTCTCTTCCAACCAACAGTGGCATGAAAATCAGGTTTTCGCAGGAAAGTATCAATCTTAAGCGTAGGAGGAGATGCAAATATAGAAATACGTTAGAGGTTTCTGAATTTCCCCTACCGGCTGCCACAATTGACTGTAAAAATAAGGTAAATGAGGAAAATGGAGGGTTTTTAAGAAAGGAAAAAAATTGAAGGTAGTTAAAAACAAATGGACTCAACTTAAGCTAGAAATAGTAACAAATAAAAATTGTGGGAATGGGAAACAAAAGCTAAAAGTTGAGTGGTATACACATACCGAATAACCAAATAATTACGGCCACCTGATTAGTAGGGCGTTGGTCCTTCTCTGGAACGCATTACAGTAGAGGTTCTACCTAACATGGATTCCGGAAGTAGTTGATAGTTTTCCGGAGTCACAAAGCACGAGATGTCTACGTAAAGCTCACGCAAGTTCATTTTATTACGAGCCTATGGACTGTGGGTACCGAGTTGGCATAGGGTAGCATCCCAGACGTGTTTCACCAGGTTCATATGAGGAGTATTTGGTGGCCATTGTATCAGCATCCACTGCCATGCTCCTCAGATCGTTATAGTACGCTTATGGCATGACAGATTGACACAGGCACTTACCTTCCCGTCATCGTCCGGGACGACGTCAAGTAAGAAAGGTTGAGGATGGTCCACAATAATGTTCACGCAGTATACGGCAGAAGAATCAGTAATTATCAACGGGATGAGGATGCAGAAGGAAATGTAAACCACTGCATTAAAGGCTCGCAATGTGTATCCACAAGACATATGGCCCATAATTAAAAAAAAGTGTCATGTAGATCTCTTCATTGCCAAAAGATTCAGAAATCATTCGGACCCCCAGGAGGAGACTACCAAGGAACAGGATCATATGCGAAAAGGCATAACAAACGAAAGGATAACTTCTACGAGTCGGGGCGTGGAATGTCAGAAGCTTCAACGTGACAGGGAAGCTAAAAATTCTGAAAAGGGAAGTGCAAAATCTCGATCTAGATGCAGTGGGGGTCAATGGAGTGATATGAAAAGAAGACAATGAGTTCTGGTCAGACGAGTATAGGGTAATATCAACAGTAAAATGGGACAACCGGAGGAGGATTCATTATGAATAGGATGGCAGGCCAGAGAGGGAATTACTGTGAAAAGTTCATTGATAGAGTTGCTCTCATCAGAGTCGACAGCAAACGAGCACCGACGACAATAGTTCAGGAAGACGTCGAAAACTGAAGATGAAGAGACAGAGAAAGTATCTGAGGAAATTGAAGCGAGATGAAAATCGGGTTACCGGAGAATGTGAGCATGGCACTAGGGAAGAGAGAGGAGCAAGACTAGCTGAGTTCTGTGATACATTTCAGCTAGTAATAGCGGACACTCTGTTCAAGAATCATAAGAGGAGGACGTATACTGGGAAGAGGTCGAGAGAGGCCCGTAAGATTTCAGTTACATTACGTTACGGTTAGATAGGGATTCATAAATCACATACTGGTTTAAAGGGCATACCCAGTAACAGATATAGTCACAGATCACAATGTATTGGTGATGAAGAATTAGGAAGAATTAATAAGCAAAGATACGTAAGTACTAAGGACTGAAGAGATACGCTTGAGCTTCTATGGGGCTATAGATACTGCAATAAGGAATAACTCAGTAGGCAGTACATTTGAAGATGAACGGATATCTCAAAAAAGGGCAATCACAGATGTTGGAAACAAAACCACTGGTACAAAGAAGGTAACTGTGTAGAAACCATGGGTAAAGAAGAAATACTTCAGTTGATCGATGAAAGGAGGATGAACAAAAATGTTCTGGGAAACTCAGAAACACAGAAACGCATGATGCTGAAGAATGAAATAAATAGAAAGTGCAGGGAAGCTATAACGAAATGGCTGTATGAAAAATGTGAAGAAACTGAAAAAGAAATGATTGTCGGAAGGACAGACTCAGAATACAGAAAAGTCACAACAAACTTCGGTGACATTAAAGGTAGGGTGGTAACATTAAAAGTGCAACGGGAGTTTGTAACGACGGAAATGCATATCCTCCTATTTCCATCTGTTGTACTGTAAGTTTTTTCCTTAATTTGTTACCTGAATATATGACATTTCTGTGCCTTTATATATTGTAATTGTTTTACTATTTGTATATATATATATATATGTATGCATTTATGTCGGTGTATAATTGGTTTGTTTCGTAAATATTATTTGTATTTTTACGCTGGGTCTTGCCTAGGGAAAACTGCTATCGAACGATTACATCGATAGGTCGTGTGAAGAATCAAAGTGTGTAGGCTCTTTGGTAGTGTTAACTCTGCCGCGTGGAGCGCGGGCAGGGCAGTTGGAGTCTGGCTGGAGTAGCGAGTGGAGCAGGTGTGTGGTGTGACGCTCCCGCGAGTTGCCGCGCTTTCGGGGTTTGGTAGCATGTAATTGCGCTCGACTCGCGATGATAGTTTCTGACATGGTGTCGCGGACGGGAAGCATTAGCTGGCGCACATCAAGAGCCCGTTTCGCCTGGTGACCGTGTCGAGAAGAAGGCCCGCCAACATCCAGCTTCTGCAACAGCGACGGCCGACAATGAGTGACTGTCTCCACCTCCTCGATCGACGGCTTCAAACCTTCAATCAACCGACAAGGAAGACTAAAAGCACGTAAAGTTTCAGAACTGTATGGCAGACCTCAGCTTTTCAAATTGTTCCATTTGCCTCGCAAAATTACAGCAACTCAGCATGAACCTTTGTTGCTCATTGTCCCAATTGCATTACCAAGCAGGGTCCCTTCCTTTTCCGAAATGAAACCGAGTGTCGTTGAAATTCAGACGCCAGCATTAAAGTACTATCATTGCATTTCATTACTTTAGTTTCCAAGTGCAGTTAAAGCATAGCTGGCTACAATAGTTAGATTACACAAGCACAAATTAAGAGTGCGAGTTTTGTTAGCATATTTTAGCTTACCTGTGACTGCAGCTCAGCTTGGTACGTACTAAATTTTACTGTTGTTAATTATTCAGAATCATTTAATTCAAGTTCAAAGTTAAATCTCTTGTTTCTAAATTGCGTAGAGTCAAGTTGCTTTTGAAATGATTGTTGAGGTAGTCCAAGGCTAACCGTATTCTGCTGGATTTTGATGTGCTTCAGAAAGAAAGCTCACTATTAACTTCAGTCACTAAATTAACTTTCGATTTTCCGGATTTATTAATTCTTTTGCTAAATTAAGTCAGAGTGTAGCGAAATTTATTACTTCTGACAAACTTTCAGTTTTCACACTACACGTGTCAACCTTCAGTTGCCACGCTTCTAGTGCTAATTATATGTGTAATAACCTTTCTTTTTCAGTTACTACAGTAATTTTCCTTAGGACAGGCGACCGTGATTTCCCCCAAATCTCAAATATCTAATTACCGCTAGTTAATTGTTGACGTAACGGCCGCACATTTACTTTCTTTATTAACTTTACCGCTTTTCAAAATTAATTTCCACCAGTTTCATTTGCATTTTTCCTTTCATTTAGATGTAACCCTTTCCTCCCTCTTTACCGACAGATTAACTTCGGTGACGATTGCTTTTCCAAAATTCCCATTAGGTACACGCGGTTTAATTTTTCACTGTCATTAAGGTCGATAAGTGAGGGGGAGGTTACACGTGGCGACCTGGTGACAGGACAATCTTCTAATTTGAGGTTGTTCTGGACACGAATTTTGCACTGTGCAAATCTCGTAACAAAGTACTGGTTGCGAAATGGTCGATACGTCAGCGAGAATATTAGTCTGAGGAATCCTAATTAGATTTGAGATTTGTTATTTATATTGAAAATTATTAAAATGACTGAAGGCAACAATTACCAAAGTTTGGTAGACTTGGGTACGGAACAATCGGTCGAACAGTGGGAAACACGCACCGCGGTACCCATTGTTCAGGGGCAGGCGGCTAGCATGAAAGACGCGACCGCCGAGACGCAACAAAGAGCAGAAATGGAATTCCAAACATTAGAAAATGTTTCGGAATCGGAAGTGAAAATCAAATCGGAATCCCTTGATGACGAATACGGGGGGACAATTAAAGAGGAAGCCGCTACGGAAGTAAAACCGGTAGTTTCCGGGAATTTAACTGATTTATTGAATGTTTTGATTAACGAAATCAAGGCTCAGTCTAGCAAGATAGAAACTCAATCGGCAGAAATTAAAGCTCAGTCTGAAAAAATTGACAGGAAGCTAGATAATCAGAACAAAGCTATTAATGTTGTTAACAACAATGTTGGAATTGTTAACACAAAAGTTGATAAAATCAAAGAAGATATTGTTGTGATTAATACCGAAATCGGTAATCTTAAACAGGAAATGATAGGCGTTCAGGCGGAAATTGCGAGCATAAATACGCGTTTTAATTCCGAAATTAGCAGAATCGAGAAAAGTGTAGGAGACGCAGTTGCTCCGATCATCGAGAATAAGGTGACGGAACAAATTCAATTAGTGAGAAAAGACGATCAACAGAAGGTGGAAACTTTAAAGGTTTTAGTATCCGAAGTAGATACCAAAGTGAGGAAGCAGGCTAATTCCTGTGAAGAGAAAAAGAGGGAAGTGGAAACGCTTGCGACAACCACTTGCCAAGTGATTACGAGAGTGTCGGAATTAGAAAAGAAACTTGAAGAAAAACAGAGCTATGTGCCAATCTGTGCACATAGTTCGGAATTGTTGACGAAAGAGGAGCGGTTCGACCCCTTGAAAAAAGGCGGTATACACGCGACGGATTTCATTAAAAACTGTGAAAGAGTTTTACCCAGATCATGGACTAATGAGAGAAAAATTAATGCGGTTATTGATGTGTTGGCTGGTGATGCCAAGCGTTGGGGCTTAAACCTCAACATTAAGAACCTGACCTTTGACGAGTTTAAAAATTTGTTTCTGGCTGAATACTGGTCAGAGCAAAAACAGCAAAGTGTCTGGCGCGAATTTGTCGTATCGAGGCCTTTCGATGCGAATTCGCGCGGCTCGATGAAGGAGTTTTGTGAGGGCTGGATCCGCAAGTTGGAATATTTGCGTGATCGCCGCACGGAACCCGAAATAGTCTGGGAACTCTACAAGAAGCTTCCACATGATACAAAACGCTACGTAGGAAGCAATTACAGGACAATCAATCATTTCCTGGAAAGAGTTGAGGACGAGGACAATTGGCGCAATAATCGCGATACTGGTAGAGGCCGTGGTAACAACAACGGGTACCACAGCAACCACAACAATCATAACTATGGGAATAATGCATACCGCAATCTTGGCAGCAATAACAATAGTGGTTCGGGCCGTAATGACAATCGATACACTGCAAATAATAACAGGAATGACGGAAACCAGTATCATACTAGCGTGATACGGGCTTTGCAGAATAGTAATAACGCCAGAGTGTGTGATCAGCCGCCTCAGCAGCATCCGGGGAGCGTATCTGCTGGGACGAGACAGGGAAACCATTAGTCGCGCCGGTGAGGGGCCGACCGGGCGTGGAGAAAGTTTGGCGGCCCAATAACAGTAGAAAACCCAGGTGTCGTCGTTATGAAAATTCCGTGTGGAATAACCAACGGCGGGAGAGTGTGCCAGTGTTAGGAGAAAGGAGTGCGCCCACAGGTAGTAAATCAGCTGTATACACGGCAGTAGGAAGTACATTCACTGTCAGTGAGAACAATTTAAGCAGTGTTCCGGAAATCGATTACAAAGTGGTAGCTGTAATACCCACAGCGGAACTGGAGATTGAGTTTAAGAATGATTCGCAAGTGTTGAGAGAAGATCAGATGTCGGATAAAACGTCCGTCATCGAGCGAGGGGATGCAGAGAGGGATGAGGTCTGGTTAAGGCAGTTCGGTCGCTTATACGACGAACTAAGAGATTATAGGGGTCTGTATGGGAGAAGCGTTTATGGGGAGCGCGGGCAGGATTTGCCGCGTTTCGTCCCACAGGAAGATAGTATTTGTGAAGTGATAGGAAGTTCTGGCCCTAACCGGCAGACTTTACTAGAAATAGTTGATGTTAATCGGGAGCACGAGCAAGATGCGTCGTGTTTCGTCCCGCAGGAGTTGAATGTTGAAGTAGTAAAGGAAAGTTCTGGCCCTAACCGGCAGACTTTACCGAAAGTCGTAGTGGTAGAAGTAGCCGACCCATCCGACGCAAGCCTCCAGTTTAAACATTGCGGGAGTATTAAGGAGAAAGATTACGAAAATTTTAGTGATAGCCGGACACGATTGGTAGAAAAGCACGTAGATTACAGCGTGTATGAGGTTAGAGCTGACATTATACGTTCAGACGATAGCAGTGTGGGTTGCGCAGATCTAGAGGAAGTAATTGCAGATACTACTGGGCACATTTCTCCAGGTAGATTGGCAGATGAGATCAATCTGATTAAAGAGGAATCAACGAAGGTGACAATTAGTGAATTGATAGCAAAGAAACACTCACTAGTTGACGAGTTACAGGAAAAGGTTTCGGTATTGGAGGCGGAGCTACAGACTAAGCCTCAGGACAAACGTGTTGAAATTAAAACTGTATGTGAACAGAGGATGAAAAAGCCGCCAGACAAACCGGATTTAGGATCAAAGCCGGATGGTTTTTTCTGGAATGGCCTGGATATAGACGAGGATTTATTGTGGGAAAATAAAGAAACAGTCGAGGACAAGTGTAGACAGATAGTAGTGTCTGTTAATATGCACGACCTACAACTAAACGTGTTGTTTGACACCGGTGCAGAATTGAGTGCTGTATCTGGGAAAATATTTGAGTTACTGAAAGACAGACCTGGTATCGTAGTTATGCCAGTAACAGGAGTGAAAATTATCGGTGCTACTGGGAAGGCCAGTAAACCGGTCACAAAACAGATTTTTGTCAACTTCGAGATATGTGGGGCACGATTTGAGCAAGAGTTTGTCGTCGTGCCAGACTTAACTACGGAAGTAATTATCGGGTTAGATTGGCTATTAAAGTACCGTGCAGTGATTAATTGCGAAAGCAAAACTTTGACATGTACGTCACAAGATAAAACAATAGTAGTTAGTTTTGACGAGGCAGGAGACGGTGTGCATAGGCAATACCAGCCTATACACATTGTTAACTGGCCGGATGGTATTGATGTAGGTATGAATTTGAACTGCCGTAAAGTGAGGAATCTCGGCATTGACAAAAGTGTAAAAGTTTAGTGGAAGAGATAATCAAATTCCCTCCACGGATTGACATTAGTATTGGTGTGAAAAAAGATCATTTGCGAGAAGTAATGAAGCTAAAAGCTGATGCTCGCATACGTCGTCATGACGCTAAAGCGCGTTTTGCTAAGTTTGCAATCGGAGACTTAGTACTTGTAAAAGCTCATGAGAAATCGAGCGAGATAGACAATGAAATCTCTAAATTTAAGTTTGTTTATAATGGACCATATAAAGTCATTGGTATACCTCACACAAATGCTTATTGCTTAGAGTATCCAAGCTCTGGAAAACGATTAGGTATACGGAATATTGTAGACTTGAAATTGTACCAACCTAGGATTGATTAATACCACAGAATGGGTAATTTGTACAGTATGTAATATAGAGTGTAAGATTTAAGGATGTGCCATGTTGCGATGCTTTTGCCTGACCTAGAGGTCATTAAAGAACTTGTAATTAACAAGTAATTAATTTTTGATTAGACGTTTTAACCAATTGAAAAATCCAAGCTGCTAGTTTAAGTTTTCAGCTGAGTCACAGTAGATTAAGGAATGTAAATATGCTCTTGTAACTAGCTGTCAGATTTCATGAATGTGTGTTTTACTAGTCATTGCCGATGTACTTAGACGCTGTTTTAAGTTTCAGGCTAGTACATGCGTGTGATGATGGACAGTGTTGAGTTATCCACTGTGATAGTATTAAGGGACTCCTTGAGATTACTCGGGAGTGAGTTTTCCTAAAGAATTCAGTGAAACGGACGTTCTGGAAATGCCGCTACACAGGCGAGTGAGATCAAGCGTGCCGCACAGGCGGGCGCAACAATACTGGCAAGGTGGAGCCGCTGTCGGCTCTCGGGTCGCTGTCGGCTCTTGTGCCGCTGTCGGCATTCTTTGTACTTGCGAGTACGGAAGGCGGAGTTGTTTTTCTTCCCGGACAGTTGATATGAAAGAATTCTGTTGTCAACATTTATGTTTTTGTCGATCTACTGTATATTATTTTCTTGTTTAGCGTTAAGTGGACTCTCATGACGAGTTAATAATTATGAAAAGGTTATATAAAATGTGTATTCTATGTAATTAATAATTAATTTGCGTATTTTGATCTACCTGTTTTTATGACCATGTACTCTAATTAATTTTGCAAATAGTATTCCATTTCTTATAGTGTTACGAATTTTAATGGTTTTGGAATAGCTAAACCATTTTCTATGCTTTCTATGAATTTTAATATGTCGTCAACCTGTTTTATTTTGTGCAAGATGACGGAGTGGAATAAGATTAGGACTGTCTCCACTCAAATTTTATGGTCTAAAAAATTTATTTATGCTTAATTAGACGAATGCTAAATTTTGATGATGTTTTGAGCATATGCATTTCCGCTGTTTATTTTTTGGGACATTTTCTAAGTCTGTTTAGGTTACACGAACATCCTCAGACAATGTGGGGCACGTGTAACGCCGGAAATGCATATCCTCCTATTTCCATCTGTTGTACTGTAAGTTTTTTCCTTAATTTGTTACCTGAATATATGACATTTCTGTGCCTTTATATATTGTAATTGTACGCTTGATCTCACTCGCCTGTGTAGCGGCATTTCCAGAACGTACGTTTCACTGAATTCTTTAGGAAAACTCACTCCCGAGTAATCTCAAGGAGTCCCTTAATACTATCACAGTGGATAACTCAACACTGTCCATCATCACACGCATGTACTAGCCTGAAACTTTATATATGCATTTATGTCGGTGTATAATTGGTTTGTTTCGTAAATATTATTTGTATTTTTACGCTGGGTCTTGCCTAGGGAAAACTGCTATCGAACGATTACATCGATAGGTCGTGTGAAGAATCAAAGTGTGTAGGATCTTTGGTAGTGTTAACTCTGCCGCGTGGAGCGCGGGCAGGGCAGTTGGAGTCTGGCTGGAGTAGCGAGTGGAGCAGGTGTGTGGTGTGACGCTCCCGCGAGTTGCCGCGCTTTCGGGGTTTGGCAGCATGTAATTGCGCTCGACTCGCGATGATAGTTTCTGACATGGTGTCGCGGACGGGAAGCATTAGCTGGCGCACATCAAGAGCCCGTTTCGCCTGGTGACCGTGTCGAGAAGAAGGCCCGCCAACATCCAGCTTCTGCAACAGCGACGGCCGACAATGAGTGACTGTCTCCTCCTCCTCGATCGACGGCTTCAAACCTTCAATCAACCAACAAGGAAGACTAAAAGCACGTAAAGTTTCAGAACTGTATGGCAGACCTCAGCTTTTCGAATTGTTCCATTTGCCTCGCAAAATTACAGCAACTCAGCATGAACCTTTGTTGCTCATTGTCCCAATTGCATTACCAAGCAGGGTCCCTTCCTTTTCCGAAATGAAACCGAGTGTCGTTGAAATTCAGACGCCAGCATTAAAGTACTATCATTGCATTTCATTACTTTAGTTTCCAAGTGCAGTTAAAGCATAGCTGGCTACAATAGTTAGATTACACAAGCACAAATTAAGAGTGCGAGTTTTGTTAGCATATTTTAGCTTACCTGTGACTGCAGCTCAGCTTGGTACGTACTAAATTTTACTGTTGTTAATTATTCAGAATCATTTAATTCAAGTTCAAAGTTAAATCTCTTGTTTCTAAATTGCGTAGAGTCAAGTTGCTTTTGAAATGATTGTTGAGGTAGTCCAAGGCTAACCGTATTCTGCTGGATTTTGATGTGCTTCAGAAAGAAAGCTCACTATTAACTTCAGTCACTAAATTAACTTTCGATTTTCCGGATTTATTAATTCTTTTGCTAAATTAAGTCAGAGTGTAGCGAAATTTATTACTTTTGACAAACTTTCAGTTTTCACACTACACGTGTCAACCTTCAGTTGCCACGCTTCTAGTGCTAATTATATGTGTAATAACCTTTCTTATTCAGTTACTATAGTAATTGTCCTTAGGACAGGCGACCGTGATTTCCCCCAAATCTCAAATACCTAATTACCGCTAGTTAATTGTTGACGTAACGGCCGCACATTTACTTTCTTTATTAACTTTACCCCTTTTCAAAATTAATTTCCACCAGTTTCATTTGCATTTTTCCTTTCATTTAGATGTAACCCTTTCCTCCCTCTTTACCGACAGATTAACTTCGGTGACGATTGCTTTTCCAAAATTCCCATTAGGTACACGCGGTTTAATTTTTCACTGTCATTAAGGTCGATAAGTGAAGGGGAGGTTACAAGTTCCACCGTCAAATGCAAAAGATAGAGTGGATAGGTGGAAAGAATAAAGTGAAAACCTTTACGAGGGAAAAGATTAGCCTGACATGATTGAAGAAGAAACAGGTACCGATTTAGAAGAAATAGGAGATCCAGTATTAGAATCAGAATATAAGCGAACTTTTGAGGAATTAAGCTCAAATAAGGCAGAAGGGATGGATAAATTGCCATCAGAATGTCTAAAAATCATTGGGGAAAGTGGCAAAAAAATATTGACGTTGGTGTGTAAAATGTATGAGTCTGGCGACATACCATTTGACTTCCGGAAAAATATCATCCACACAATTGCGAACACTGTGAGAGCTGACGAGTGCGATAATTACCGCACAATCAGCTTAACAGCTCATGCATCCAAGTTGCTGACAAGAATAATATATAGAAGTACGGAAAAGAAAACTGGGGATATGCTAGACGACGATCATTTTGGCTTTAGAAAAGGTAAAGGCACTAGAGTGGCAATTCTGACGTTGCCGTTGATAATGGAAGCAAGACAAAGGAAAAGTCAATACACGTTCATAGGATTTGTCGACCTGAAAAAAGCGTTCGACAGTGTAAAATGGTGCAAGATGTTCGAAATTCAAAAGAAGGTAGGGCTGAGCTGTTGGGAGAGACGGGTAATACACAACATGTGCAATAGCCTAGAGGGAATAAAAAGAGTGGGACACCAAGAACGAAGTGATCGGATTAAAAATTTGTAAGGCAGGGTTGTAGATTTCGCGCTTCCTATTCAATCTACTCATCGAAAAAGCAAGGATGGAATTAAAAGACAGGTACAGGAGTAGAGTAAAATTCATTGTGGGAGGACATCAATGATAAGTTTAGTTTAGTTTTGTCATGTTCCGTAGATCATTTTCACGATTATTTTATCAATATGATGTGGAAAAAGTCGTATTACAAGATATATATTCACACATGAGTAGCGTTAATATTAATAATACTGAAACGTTTAGTTCTACACATGCAACTACATTTAGAGGTACATTTTTTTTTCACCAGTTTTGAAACGGAAACTCGTCCATGGAATAGAAGGAGTTGTCCAAAAGAAATGACTTTAAGCTAGATTTAAACTTGATCTGCTACCTGCCAGAAACTTTATGTTGTTGGGCAAATAATCAAAGATTTTTGTTGCTGAATAATGTACTCATTTTTGATCAAGTGACAGCTTCAATAACGGAGAGTGAAGGTCATATTCCCCTCTAGTGTTGTACATATGAACATCACTGTTCTTCTCGAATTGAGATGGATTATTTATAACGAATTCATTAGCGAATATATGTGCTCTGATGGTGCAGTTAAAATACCTAACTCCTTGAATAGGTGCCAACATGACGTCCTTAGGTGAACACCACTAATTATCCTCACTGCTCTTTTTTGTGCAGTCAATACATTATGTCTAAACGGCGAGTTACCCCAGAAAACTATTCCATAAGACATTATTGAGTGGAAATACGCAAAGTACTTTAGGAGGCTGATCTGTTTATTACCAAGACTAGTGATTATATGGAAAGCGAAAGAAGCTGAACAGAACTGTTTGAGAAACTCAGTGATATGCCTCTTCCAGTTCAAGTTTTCATTATTGTGAACACCCTAAAATTTGGAGAAATCTACCCTGTTAACTGAGCCATGTTCATATGCTACATCAATTATCGGTATGACTCTATTCGGCGTACAGAACTGGATATAGTGAGTTTTTTTCAAAATTAGGGGAGAGTACATTTTCTGTGAACCACTTAATAATTCTTTGAAAGACATTCTTAACAATATCTTCAGCTGATTTTTCTGGAATGGGATTTATTTTAACACTCGTGTCATCTGCAAAAAGTACTAGTTCTGCTTGTTGAACGTTAAGTGAGAGGTCATTCACATGAATAAGGAACAGCAGATCAAAATTGAACCTTATGGGACTCCCTTTGTGACAACTCCCCTTTCACTAGAATTTACCACCCTCCCAGCGTTATCTGTGTTATTCAGCACAACTTTTTGCTTTCCGTTCGTTAAGCATGATTCAAACCAGCTGTGTGTATAGCCTTCAATTCCATAAAAACTGATTTTTCTAAGAGTGTAACATGATCCACACAGACAAATGCCTTGGAAAGATCACAAAAAATACCAAGTGGCGATAATTTGTTATTTAGGGCTTGTACTATTTGATGGGTAAATGTGTAGATAGCATTCTCAGTCGAGTAACCCTTCCGGAATCCTAACGGTGACATGCTGAGTGAATTATTTTCTCTTAAATGTGAGACTACTCTTGAATACATAACTTTTTCGAATATTTTAGAAAGTGAAGTCAGCGATGAGACTGGTCTATAATTATTTAAATCACTCTTGTCCCCTTTCTTATGAAGAGGTTTGACAACTGTGTATTTCAATCTGTCTTGAAAAATTCCCTGTGCCTGCGAAGCATTACATATATCATTAAGGACTCCACTTATTAAATTAGAACAACACTTCAAAATTCTGTTTGAGACCATCAACACCACATGAGCTCTTGTTGTTCAGTGTGTTTATAATTCTCTTAATTTCAGTGGGGGATGTTGGTGATGTTTGTTGCTGGGGAATGACATTTTTAACATATTTAACATATTGTTTGCTTCTTCAACTGTACCCTTTAATCCTTTTTTTGCTGCTACATTCAGAAAGTGATTGTTTAAATTACTTGCAACTTGTGAATTATCACTCACAACATCATCATTTCGCTTTATTGCTGTGATATGCTGTGCACTGTCAGACTGCCCCATCTCGAGTTTGACAGTATTCTGTATAGTTTTAATCTTATTATCCGCATTATTAATTTCTGTCAGAACACATAAGCTTCTCAACTTCATAATGACTTCAGTTAAAATATTATGTATCTTTTGTAGTAAGCAAGTAACGTCGGATCCTGACTTACTCTGGCCAGTACATATATTTCCCTCTTCCTCTTACACGATATCTTAATTCCCTTAGTACTCCATGGCTTACTTCACTTTGTAATGGCTTTTTGGATAACATTTCAGGAAAGCAACTCTCAACTATTGAGACAAATGTGAGGAGGAATCAACTGAATTTGGCATCAGCATCATTTTCTGTGTATACTTCATTCCATTCTCCCTCTTCTAGGCTGCTCTTAAGACTCTGTATCCTGTTCGCATCAATGAGCCTTGTAAGAACCTGCCTCAAGCCTGTAAGGTGCTATATGTGTTACTTCCATTAACTGTGCATCATTGTCAGACAGCCCATTAACAACTGGGTTCACATTAATAGTTTCTGCCAGAGCACTGTCTATGAAAATGTTATCGATAAGTGACCTACTATTCTGCTGCACTCGCACTGGAAAATTTACAACAGACACTAGATTGAAACAACCAAACAAAGATTCAAGCTCATTTTTCCTATCCGTATCTTGTAATAAATCTACATTAAAACCACCACAGACCACTAACTGCTCCCTTTTGTCTGACAGGTACGTTGATAATGCCTGTAGATTTTTCATGAATAGCTGAAAGTTACCTTGAGGGGATCTGTAGTTTGTTACAATTACTATAGAAGTATATTGCAGCAGCAACTCACAAGCACATGCTTCAAGGATCTGATCTTCACAAAAACAATTTCTTTAAATATTTTGACTTTGTGTCCAGTTTTTATATAAGTAACAAATCCTCCTTTTTCCATGTTGACTCTACATGAATAAGATGCTAATCTGTAATCCCTTAAATTTAACTTCTCCTTCCCTGTAGTTACATTGTGTTTCGAGAGACACAAAACATCTATACCTTCAGAATTTACCCCATTTTCTAGGCGTACAAGAAGCTCATCTATCTTATTTTTCAATCCTATAATGTTTTGATGAAACACACAAATTTTATTTCTTTGGATACTGCTACAGACATTATGGCACTGTTCTGTTTTAATCTCCTTAATCTCTGTCTGTAACCTGACCCTAACTTAAAAAAAGGCGTCCCTCTGACTCCAGTAAACACAGATATTTTGTCTTGTGTGCATGTGGCCCCCCTTACGTTTTGTGCAAGAAGATCCACTAATCTAACCTTCCACCTCCTATTCAGGGGCAGGCCATGACTAGTGTATCCCCATCTCCCAATTTCATCAACAGGCACAGCACAGATATGAGTTTTAGTTTCTGCCAACAGTAACACCCCCCCCCCCCCTCCACCCAGCTGTAACACGGTTGATGACAGCCGTATTAACACAGGGCTGGTCATAGCGCTGCAAAACATGCACAAACCCCAAAACCCCACACGAGTGGGAGCTGTTGCTGCTCCTATTGCATCCAGGTCACACCTAATACTATAGTCCCAATTACTGGCTAGGCTCTTACCTGCTCTTCCTCCTATAAGAACATGTTTCTCTCCATCAAAATGTTTGCATAAGGCTCCTAGGTTTTCTGTAACCTGGCTAAGCTTAGCACTAGGTTTCACAATGCTTGTGACCTGGTACTCGACTTCTAGCTTATCCTGTAGCAACTGGCCTACACCTCTCTCATGACTGCCACCTAAGAGCAGGATTCTTTTGTTTCTGCTTTACTCCCGACCTAGCATTACAATTGTTTCCACGAGTCTGCTGCACCATACTTCGCTCAAAAACTGTTTGAGGCTCATCTACTTCAGGTAATAAATCAAACTGATCGCTCACTGGAATCTGAAAAGTGATTTCTGGGGATATCTCCTTCTGACTACGACTTGTTACCTTTTCCCAGCCCCCCCTTGTCTCTTTCCCTCTTCAACCTGTCTAATTCGAAGTACCCCATTTCTAGCTCAGACTGAAGGGCGCAAATCTTTTTTCCCTGTTTCACGTTTTTCTTGTCACGGCTACATAACCTACAACTCCATTGGGGAGCCTCATCAAGGAGTATAACAACTTCGCCGCTACAGTCACCCCAGAGAAACACCAACCCACAATCCTGACGTTTACCTCCGTGCTCCCTAATCTACGACAACATTTTCGTCTGTCACGCATGGCGGCAGATTAAACAGTATAAATTACTCTACAAACAATTCCGCTACACCAATTAATAATTGGCATAAAGTAACTTAGCTTCCCTTGAGATCAGCAACGAACTTGTGGACGTCAGGTTCATTGTTGACATTGCTATCCACACTGAAAGTGAAGTAGTACGAATCTGTTGAATTGAATGAACAGGCTAAAGATTGCAGAATATGGTTAAAGAGTAAATTGAAGAAAGACGAAACTAGTGAGAAGTAGTAGAAAGGAGAACAGCGAGGAACTGAACATCGCGATTGATGGTCACTAAATAGATGAAGTTAAGGAATTCTGTTACCTAGGCAGCAAAATAGCCAATAACGGCCGGAGAAAACAATAACAAGATGGACGGACAGGACGAAAAGGCATCAGCTGAGACGTCGATAGTACAAGAGGTAGCTGTAGAGTTTAAACTGCAAAGAAAGACGGATATTGGAAAACATTTAAGCAAATACTTGAAGGCGTGGATTCCAAGTGCTACTCTGAGATGAAGAAGTTAATCAGGAAAAGAATTTGTAGAGCGTTGCATCAAACTAATCAGAAGACTGATGACTCAAGAAAGTAAAGAAAAATAAGTACACTTCTGTGACGGTGCTTTTGATTTTTAGCTCAGTGGCCGTGGAAGGCCATATGGATGTCCCCCAAGGCACAATATTGTTCTCGATGGCCTGTGGCCGCCTCGCGAAACATACCTCGAACAGCAGTTAGCTTATATGAAAAGATATCTGAACACGATGGATCTGTTGTATCAAGAAACATGATTCGCATGACCAGGTGACACGTTTCCAATGGTCCGCGTTCCAGTCTCGTTGGATGATCCCGTGACCGCTACGAATGTATTGAGAATGTCGTTAGGTCAACACGCGGAGAAATCGTCTGCCCCTGAGATAGCTTTCAAAAACAGTGTTCTGCGAAACACTTGCGGCTGCACTACCACAGTAGTTCCTGTCATCATCTTACTTTACACAGAGGGCGGACCACCGAACTGTGCTCTCTGCACTGAGGCGAGGGCATCCCACTCCTCGTCGCCTACTCCTAGTTTTGCCGTCTCTCGCCCACTTTCCATGTTCACGACAGTCGACCAGTTTCGCTGTTTCCGAGATGCTCGTACCCACGTCCCGAGTCTCGACACTATGCCCTTTGTTTAAGTCGCTTCCGTTAGTGGATATCCGACTTGCGGCTATTATCGTCACTACAATAATTACTTGTCTCTGCTCCGCTTATAAAGCTTTGTCTGAAAAGTCTTAAGAGCTTGTAAGTGTATGCAGAGGAAGTTACGTCGAGAAATGACTTATAAGAAAAAAAAATTCCTACGTGCGCCGTTTCAAATTATTTAACATTGAAGTTAGCTAATCAGGTCTTCGCGCACACATATTCAAGCAACCCGCCAGAGACACTGTCGCCAAACACGTGCTTCGTTTGGTTTTCTCAGACATAACAGATGTAGCTCTTTCTCAAGTAACTTAAATTTATCTCTTCCTTAAAAAGCAGATTTTAAATGGTAATGATGATTTGAAAAAGTGGTTAAGTCACGGTCCCACAGATGTCCGTGCATTGTCACATTTTAGCTGAGGCAAGTGCTTGTATTTGTTCAAGTTCAGTGCTAAATAAGTCGTAAACGGCGTAACGTATCGAATTTTTTCTTAACGAGATTTCAGAGTGTTCCTGGCCATCCTGCGTACTTTCCTTACCTACAATACCACCTCACGGCATTCAGTCTCCCGGTGGGCAGAAGTCACACTTTTTCGCTTCATAATTCAGTACACTAAAGGGATTATCAAGAGCGTCAGGTGCAATAAGTACGCGTATAGTACGAGATGGAGAGTGATTTCATGCAAGCACTGTTGGGTATTAGCTATTTCTCCACGAATGTGTTATAAAAACAAAGGCCAAATTTTAAACTGATATCGCTGTTATATCAAAAAGCTAATATGAGGGCGTGTCGATTTTCTTCATGTGCCAGCATCAGTGAATAGAGAAGAGGGAACGACTGCACTGGAAATCCCACTGCGCGTTCTCACCGATATCACTTACTTTGGAAGCGACGTGGCCTTCTTTTGTTCAGACTGTTGTTATACGTCGGACGTGGAAATATACATCTTTAACGAATGCTTTGAAATGCAACAATTTGTATTGGTTTTGATGAGAATGTACAATACTGTTATTATAGATGCCACTGGTCAAGGCTACGAACTACAAAAGTTATTCCAGAATTTTCTTTAAGATTTTCTTTGTGCCTATATTACCTTCGTTCTCTGATAATGGACTCTTTTCCAACCCTCAGTCTAACACGTTCCAGTATTGTAGGAATTTTATGCCTGGCCAAATGACCAGTCGTAATTCTCCGCTCATATTATTATTTTGTGTCTTGACGGTCGTATGCAAGACTTTCTAGTTGTTTGGAAGAAGTGAGTCTAAAGCGTAATGTCTTGTTCGTTCTGTCCATGACGTTGCGATTGAAAGGAATGGTTGCTAACTTGTGCCTCCTCTAAAATATACTTCTTCACGATACGCCACGAAGACGCTTGGAATCTGAGATATGATTTTGGCGCCACAGTAGTAATCAGGAGATTCATTTCAACACATCTGCACCTGTCACCCTCTTCCAGTCTCGATCAGAAAAATGACCATGACGATTATTTCTGTGCCCAACGGGAGTTGCTGAAAATTTTGAGGTAGAGATGACTAGGTAGTTTCGTGAGCATCAGACGGTCCTATCTCTATGGAAATAAGAGAAATGGGGAGGGAGAGCGAAAGAGACAGAGGGAGAAAGAGAGAGAGCGAGAGAGAGAGAAGGGTAGTCTCCAACTGATTGACAATATCGATCCCATTGCCTCACTGCACTAAAGTTGATTTTGCATGCTGCCCTTTCAGGATCCAATTTATTCAAGTTTCCCCAAAGTTTCATTAATGGGCTTTGAAAAGGCAGCACTAACAGCTTTGCTGTAGAGATGGATTCATGTCATGAGGTATCACTGCCCCTCCTGTTTGTTGATACGAAAAGAAAGAATTTAGAAATACGTTTGTTGCGTGGCCAACTCTAATTGTCTTATTAATTGATTTTTCTCATCGCCATACGCTCCTACATAATTATTATATTTAAAATAGAATAGGGACCTTTGGTAATGAGATGTCATTAGTATGTAATACCTGACGACGGCATAGTAAGTATTTGGAAAATATTTACTTTATGGTGAGGATAATGCTCATTAACAAGAGCTCCACTTTCAGTCAAAAAATTGAAAAACATAAAAATAAAGAACTGTCTCCAGCTTGCTGGCGAGACAGTCAAAACATGCGATTAATTGCGATTGCTCTGCTGATCAGAAAACAGAACTTCAAGGACAATGGGTACATCTGGTTATTGTTTTCGTCTTCTAATTTTACAATGTACTTAATTCCGAAAAGCGAATGTGCCCGCGATCATCGAACCCGATAGCCACCTCCGCTGGCCACTTAACGACCCTTAGCGATCTCTGTTACTTCCAAGAATGGACCCTCTCAATCTTATGAGGGTAATTGAGGAGTTCTTGGATAATACGTGCTCCGGTTTCGAAATCCTAGTTAACCAGCCATTACTGTAGGGCGCTTATTAGGCACTCTTCCACCGCTGGTCTCCAGTGAATCCTCATTTACAATATTAGTAAAGCGTAAAGGCATCCTCCTTCATCATATAGAGGTCCGATTGAACGTGTATCACTTTGAAAAAAGTCAGAACATGTAAGTGATTTTGTCATATGTCAGGTGTATTTGTCGAGGAATCTCAAAAGTATTTATAGATGAAAATGTCCGATAACTTGAGTTTCTTAAAGTCTCCAATAGTATTACAACGTTAATTCGCAAAGCCCTTTCTCGTGTTATTATAAGCTGTCAAAAACTACTCAAAATGCGAAAACAGAAAGTATTAACATGTAACTGACCCTTACCTGCATGACAGCAAAAGAGTGTGTGCAAATCAAAGTAAAATAAATTTTAGGTACCTATTAAGAAATCAGCTGATTAATAAACACAGTTTTTCAATTGGTTTGAGTTCTGTTTTGTAAGATATTACGCTTCACATCGTCTACCGCTCCTCCTCTTCTCACATCTAGCTATCTTTGTTCTGGGTATACGCTTTCGTAGGACGTTGACACGACAGAGCTCTGGTATACATTAATACTTTCCCTTTTTCAAAATGAATAAGGCCTTAAAGAGGTGTTGAGCAAAGTTTCAGTGTTTCTAGATCACCATGTTATTTGGAAAACTCGAGATTCACTTACTTTCCTTTTAATACTCGACAGAGAGGAATATAAATTGTCACCTCTAATCAGTATACTGCATTGCTCGCCAGAGTATAAGTCTTCGAACGAAGTGCTCTGTTGTCGAAGACACCACTATTTTCTACGTACCAGCCCAATTTTGATAGAATTAATTTCTCGCAAAAGGTATTTTCCTTTGTGAGATATGGTCTCCAGACATATTTTAAGCAATAGCTTCTCACTGAAGCAAATGTTATCATAAATTCATTCCACATTTTAATAATTAATTTTAAAAATTAGTGTTTATCAGTTACCAATTATTATAGTGCGATTTTTATTCATAAAAATACCGAGCTGCTTTTATTCCTTATGGTACCCACAAAATTGCTCCCTTATCTGGTTACTAGACGGCTGGTTATAGGAGAGAGCGGAGCGGCTCTTTCTCAACGGAACTTACTTGCGAGGAACAGTAGGCCGAGCTTCATGGCGCCTGGAAGTCAATATTAACTTTCCGCACGGCGGCTAGATGGCGCTATTGGCTTTTATAGCGTTGCCGCGTCGCTGATATGCGATGTCGTTTCAGCACGTGGGTTGCAGATAACCTTCCAGTATCACTGATTCATTTCAGTACAAGCTGACTGTCTCGTGCCGTCAAATACAAGTGCAGACGTAGATATCAATCCAAGTATAAGACAACGTTTTAGTAGAACTGTCCTTTGAAATCAAACGACCTGTGACGGAGCGATAAACTGAGTCCGCCACGCGGTTTGGCCGCACTGTTAGAGGCGCCATGTCACGGACTGCGCGGCCCCTCCCGTCGGAGGTTCGAGTCCTCCCTCGGTCATGTGTGTGTGTGTGTGTGTGTGTGTGTGTGTAGTTCTTAGCATAAGTTAGTTTAAGTAGTGTGAAAGTCTAGGGACCGATGACCTCTGCAGTTTGGTCCCTTAGATAGTCACAAACATTTTTGAACTAATTCTCTATTAATAATAGCGTGTAATAAAATGGTTTGTTGAGTTCGTCACTGGTTTGCAGGCTTTTAGTTACAATGTGCTCAAAATTCTGGTAGTCCTGAAGTATTGACGTGGTAGCCAGTCTTTATTTATAGAGGAGAAACGATTTAATTAACTGGACGCACATTAACAATTGCGGATACCCGAGCTGCAGAACGTATCTAATCCAAGTATCTAATTTTGATGAGAATTTCGCATTCAGTTAATCATCGCAAGGAACAATCCAAAGTGCTGGGACCACATTCTGTGTTGTTACAATTCCGCACAATTAAAAAAACACTCTTCATCAACACTGAGTCAACAGAAGACAGCGTCAGCAAATCGGTATTTGACAATTACTTTCATTTTCATTACACTTACATATGCTTCGCAGTGCTAGACAATAAGAGGGTTTCGAAAAAGTGACACCCATTTTTGCATTTTGTAATATTTCCACCATTTGGCTTAGATTTTCATAACTACGTCTATTTCACGTTTTCGCGTCGTATGTCAGTCTAATCTAAATAAGTAATGAAATACAATGAGTATCTCCTGTATCTCTTCACACCATCGTGTCGTATTTTCGTAACAAGATCTAATGCTCAGTTTATTCTTTACCTAAACAGCGTTATACAGATAATATTTCAACAGCCTCAGTATTTGGTCTTGAAGGATCCTACTATTTCGTTTAGTTTATTTGCATGAGTAAGGGACCTCCTAAGATTCGTCTCACTGAATTGTGAAGCTCTTATTCTTCCTCTTTCTCCCTCGACATGCCTGCAAAAACACAGCTCTTGTGCCTTAATGCATTTCTACGTTCTTACTTATGATTCAAATGGGTCTGAGCACTATGGGACTTAACATCTGTGGTCATCAATCTACAGGGTGTTTCAAAAATGACCGGTATATTAGAAACGGCAATAAAAACTAAACGAGCAGCGATAGAAATACACCGTTTGTTGCAATATGCTTGGGACAACAGTACATTTTCAGGCAGACAAACTTTCGAAATTACAGTAGTTATAATTTTCAACAACAGATGGCGCTGCGGTCTGGGAAACTCTATAGTACGATATTTTCCACATATCCACCATGCATAGCAATAATATGGCGTAGTCTCTGAATGAAATTACCCGAAACTTTTGACAACGTGTCTGGCGGAATGGCTTCACATGCAGATGAGATGTACTGCTTCAGCTTTTCAATTGTTTCTGGATTCTGGCGGTACACCTGGTCTTTCAAGTGTCCCCACAGAAAGAAGTCACAGGGGTTCATGTCTGGCGAATAGGGAGGCCAATCCACGCCGCCTCCTGTATGTTTCGGATAGCCCAAAGCAATCACACGATCATCGAAATATTCATTCAGGAAATTAAAGACGTCGGCCGTGCGATGTGGCCGGGCACCATCCTGCATAAACCACGAGGTGTTCGCAGTGTCGTCTAAGGCAGTTTGTACCGCCACAAATTCACGAAGAATGTCCAGATAGCGTGATGCAGTAATCGTTTCTGATCTGAAAAATGGGCCAATGATTCCTTTGGAAGAAATGGCGGCCCAGACCAGTACTTTTTGAGGATGCAGGGACGATGGGACTGCAAAATGGGGCTTTTAGGTTCCCCATATGCGCCAGTTCTGTTTATTGACGAAGCCGTCCAGGTAAAAATAAGCTTCGTCAGTAAACCAAATGCTGCCCACATGCATATCGCCGTCATCAATCCTGTGCACTATATCGTTAGCGAATGTCTCTCGTGCAGCAATGGTAGCGGCGCTGAGGGGTTGCCGCGTTTGAATTTTGTATGGATAGAGGTGTAAACTCTGGCGCATGAGACGATACGTGGACGGTGGCGTCATTTGGACCGCAGCTGCAACACGGCGAACGGAAACCGAGGCCGCTGTTGGATCACCTGCTGCACTAGCTGCGCGTTGCCCTCTGTGGTTGTCGTACGCGGTCGCCCTACCTTTCCAGCACGTTCATCCGTCACGTTCCCAGTCCGTTGAAATTTTTCAAACAGATCCTTTATTGTATCGCTTTTCGGTCCTTTGGTTACATTAAACCTCCGTTGAAAACTTCGTCTTGTTGCAACAACACTGTGTTCTAGGCGGTGGAATTCCAACACCAGAAAAATCCTCTGTTCTAAGGAATAAACCATGTTGTCTACAGCACACGTGCACGTTGTGAACAGCACACGCTTACAGCAGAAAGACGACGTACAGAATGGCGCACCCACAGACTGCGTTGTCTTCTATATCCTTCACATCACTTGCAACGCCATCTGTTGTTGAAAATTGTAACTACTGTAATTTCGAAAGTTTGTCCGCCTGAAAATGTACTGTTGTCCCAAGCATAATGCAACAAACGGTGTATTTCTATCGCTGCTCGTTTCGGTTTTATTGCCGTTTCAAATATACCGTTCATTTTTGAAACACCCTGTATTACTTATGCCTAAGAGTTACTGGCCATTATAAGAAGCGTCTCTAAGCCTTGTGTTTAATTAAGTGGCAAACTTTAGTGTTAATAACTATACTGTAGAAAAGGTTCTCGGGAAAACGTCAGATATCGCCGTCAAATCCCCAACTCGTCGCAAGAGACCAACATCTTCAGATGCACCGAAAAACTGCTGAATTATGACGAAAGCCTATTTTTTATGCCAGTATAAGCAGGAAACACACAGGTGCGAAAGCAGCAGATTCGGTGGCCGACTGCTACGCCACTTGTCGGAAGATATACTAAGACTTGGACGAATGCACACTGGATGTCGTTGCTACCTGGCGTCGCTCCAGCGCCCCCTTTCGGAAACGGCCTGCCAAAATACCCATCTGCGCTGGTATGTGACCATCCTCGCCGTTGTAGTCCCAAAATTTAAGACTCCACCCAAGAGTTATTCATTATATGACCAATAATTCCCCTTTGTGGCCGCTTGACTAGTATTGTCAGCACTAGATCCCAGACAGTCATAACTTGCATCCCTATGGCTCTGTTCACAAGTTTTACGAGCTACAAATCTACACCGTCTCTAATTACGTTATGTACTATGACATCAACGAGAGAATTATGGTACGTTAGGAACTCACATTGTGATCCATACTGAGAGAAACTTCGGCCACTGCTAAATTCTCAGGTTGGTCCAGACGCATGTGTCATCGATTTTCGACTCATCGGTCCAACTTCTGGATTAGTACTTTTCAGCTGATCTGGGTACTACAGTATTCATTATGGCCATGTCGAGAGTCTCAGAGAACCAAAAACACATCATCATCAAGTAGTATTTCACTTCTTTCAGCGTTGGTTCTTCCTGACAATTCCTTTAAACTCCAGTCTACTCTTCGTGATTTCTCTATTGCAGACTGAGTCTGTATCTGCTAGTGGGCACGGTTGCTAGAGCACTGGTACTCAATGGACCATCCACCACACACTGTTAGGTGGCTTGCGGAGAACATATGTAGATGTTAAATATTATGAGAACTAATTCCTATCTATCACTCTATGATATATGTAAAATCCTTTACTTAACTGACGATCCCAGTTCTTGTTACTGTTCTGTAGAAGACCTTAAATTTCGCAAATGTTGAGCAGCGGCGTCTGCTGAATCAACCAGTTTCGTATTCTCCTGACAATCCCATTAACTAATATCGATTGCCCTGGTACATGTGGTAGCGCTTTCCTGGAAATCGCTTTTGTGCTTTGACAATAAGAAAGGCTTCTTGTTCGTGGTGTTATTGGAGGTGAATTGATTCACAAGACATGGCATGTAGACTGTGAGGGAAACAGAAGCCGATAATCTAAGGGACCTGAAACATGTTTACGGATGATGGAGGTAACGAGAGTGGATGCTTCTGACAATGAAGTACAAGGGTGACCACAGAGAAATTCGTCACAAAGAAACATATAGTTGTGTGGTTTGGGTAGATGTCCAGAATTCTTTTTATAGGAGAAACTTCTTCGAAACTAATAAGACAGATAAAAGAAATTTACGTGACTACAGAGACTCATCCACCTACCGTACAGCTTTAGTTACATAATGCTCTTGTGTTTAATGTTATCATTTCATCTTCATGAAAAAATACGATAATAAGTAGAACAGTAAAGATAATCGAAAAGTTTAATTTTAAGTTTAAAGGTGCTGTGTAGAAATCTTACACTGAAATGCACTCCACTGTTTATTTATAAAGGGAACAATAATACGGTCATCAGGCATAGGTTAGCATAGTAGGCCACTCCTCTGATTACAAATGTTAACCGTTTCGATGGTAAGTTTATTAGATTACAATCGTCGCCTGAACAACTACTTACATTGTCAACGTGCTAAGTGATTTAGATGGAGAATATTTGTGAGTAATCAAACATCCGTCATGTGAATGCTACCTTTCACTAATATTTTTGTATGTTATTTAATTTTTAGTGTTGAATCTTCTTGTAGTTTCTTCACACATATTTTTAGTTTTCGTACAGCATTTGCGTTTACAGTTCTGCTGACAATACACACTATTTTTTTAAAAGATGCACAGTGAATTACTGTCCTTAAATGCCAGTTTCTTAGGACACGGCTGATTATCCTCCCCGTTCCTGTACAATCGGATATAGGCTACATCTCCAAAGACAGTGTTGACAGAGGGACTAAACTTCATGATCAGAAAGAGTTTGGAAAGCTTGTAAGGGTGTTGATGGTTATGTTGTGATGAAAAATAATTGTTAAAAAAAATTTGATACCTTTCGGCGTTTCCGAATTAATTAAAATTCGAGTTAGCCAATCAGGCCTTGGTGAGCGCAAATTCAAGCGGTCCGACAAAGGTGTTGTCGCCAAACGTGTTCTTCCTTCGGTTTCCGAAAGCCGAACCACGGAGCGATACAAAAATCGTGCATGTGACGACATAAGGATCGTACCTGAGCCAAAGGCTGACCAGTCTCTATCATCTGCTTTATGACAACAACTGACACTAATTGCATTGGGCGGGCCACTTGAATTTGCACTAGTAACGGCTTTGTTGGCTAGTTTCATTACCAAGTAATTAGGAAACGGCGCAAGGTATCGAGTTTGTTTCTTAACAATTATTTCTGAGGACAACCTTCCCTGGATGAACCGTACAAGCCTATCTGAAGGTTTCTTACCACCCAGTATGTACTTATTTTCTGCTTCCTTCACAAATTTTTGTTATGTTATAAACATAAATTATATCGGTCTGTTGGTGGACTATTCCACTGCAAGGGTTTTCATTATGTCGCTCTTCAACGTAACCTGATGACAAACCACTGCAGATTGACATGATTGCTTCATGCTCCGCATGTTTCGCGTACTAAAAATACACTATGGGACAACTCAATATTCGAGAGAAGCAATATTTTTAGGAAATATCATCCGGCAAGAATGTCCTTCAGCGGCATCTATGGCAGTAAAAATTTTATAGCTGTTACTTTAACTAACGAAGTTTATCCAGACGTAATGTCTCAATTTTGATTTCTCCTTTATTATTCTTTCATGTTCTATTCCGAGACGAGGTTGCGAACAATCTCCTGATCTTCATATACAGGACGTGACTGTAATTTACAGAATGAATTTTCTCCCTGTAGCGGAATGTATACTAATCTGAATCTTCGTGATAGATTAAAACGTGGAAACTTACCTTTCAAGGGCAAGTGCTCTACCGACTGAGCTATGCATCACGACTCGTGACACTCCCTCACTGCTGTACTTTCGCCAGTACGTAATCCACTACTTTACAAACTTCACAAAATTTCTATTGCGAAATTTGCAAGACTAGCATTTCTGGAAGAAAGCATATAGCGGAGACATTCCTCAGCCAAAGCCTGCGGCCTACTTTCCATAAAGAATTTTCACTCTGCAGCGGAATGTGCGCTAATATGGAACTTCCTGGCAGATGAAAACTGTCTGCCAGTCCGAGACATTTGCCTTTGACAGGTAAGCGCTCTACGGCCTTTTTGTTTATTTATTTTGTCTTTCAGTCTATTTCTCCCTCGGTATGTTGCCAGTGGTTCCTTGCGGATGACGCATGACGTTGGTACCTTCAACCCCGGAAGACGTCTTTCACATTTTATCGATAAGAACGCCACTCAGTATTATTACAGGTAGAGCCTAGTTCCCGGACCGAACAGTGTGAGCTACCATGCCTGCTAAATTTTAAACGGTGACTAGATTCGACTCCAGAACCAACTGTCGACTGAGCTATTGAAGCACGACTCAAGAGCCGGCCTCACAGCTTTTCTTGCATCAGTACTTTCTTCTGTACACTTCACGGAAGTAGCACTCCTTGTAGAAAGTATTTAATGAGGACATGGCTTGGCCAAGGAGTACTAGTCTCGCAAGGTTTGCAGAAGAACTTCTGTGAAATATCGAACTGGACAGTTTACTCTGTACAGCACTTTTCCGCGAAATGAAAAGCTCCCAGGTTCGAGTCTCGGTCAGACACAAATTTAATCTGCCAAGAAGTTCGATTATCGTAATTTGTTTCAAAAATATTTAACATTGAGGCTGATGATTGCGGAAGACGCATTAAATTGAAATGAAGAACCGACAGTAGGGAATTGTAATTTAATTGCATAAACGAGGAAAGAAGGTGGAAGGTGTGAGGAAGCGATCGACTATGTAGATTGGAGTCTGAGATTTTAATTAGGGTTTTCATGGTTTGCAAAACTACGATGGTGAAATTTTTTAGTTGATGGACCGACAGCATAGTGGAAATGTGAAGAAAACAAAAAGGAAGCGAGAACCTTGACGTGAAATTATATAAAAAATAAAACTATGTATCGTGACCAGGGAGAAAAAGGCGGATAAACGGTGAAGACAAAGAGATAGGGAAAGAAACAATTATCAGAAAACAGAAAGTCTGTGTGTATTTTTGGATAAAAAGGGAGGAGAAGGAAATTGATTAACTTCAGAATCTGTTATATCTACATGTCTTGTAATTAATCTACTTTGCAGAGCGCTTTGCTCAGTACAACGCCTTTTTTTATTTGTCGACGAGCTAAGTTCACTAATGTGAATTGTATCACTGCTACGACAGGCGCTGTAAAAAATACATGGAAGTCACTGGTTGTGTGGTGACTACTTTCTTTAGTACCGTGTTTCGATTTATACATCATTAGATTAATCTGCAAAATTCAGTAAAAAGCTACCAATAATACGTAGTACATAATAGTACTTATATGACCACTAAGAACAAAAAGGATATAAATCAAAGTACAATGTGAAAACATACAAAGGTTAAGGGGAACATGTTTTACATAGGTATGGAATCAAATATGTTATCCATAAGGCAGTGCGAAACTGAATCATTATGGTGGTTGCGCCGTTCAGGTTTGTAGTACTGGTGAGCAAAAGTACATAAGACTTGAATATGATTATTATAGTCCAATGAAGAATGTCTAAGGTACAGTTACAAAACAAATCTACATCAAGTCAAACTGATGAAATAACGACTGTCTTAAACACAAGATCAAGTCTCATGTTGCAGGGGAGGGGAACCAATAGGAGATCGCCAGGGGAGGAGCAACATGTGGATCGGTTCGATGAATAAGCTTTTTACTAGAGAACACTTAAGATTAAGTTAGATATACATACATTTACGCCTAAACATAGCAGCAGGCACAGGAAACACATTTATAAATTTTTACTCTTTCACAACGTCAGTTCACAAACAACACTGGTCATTAGTGTAAAATGGCATCAATGAAAGGCAGGAATTGCAACATATAGTAACATGACATACATACAATCGTGCATTACCCAAGACATCCATGTGTGGGTAGCTAGGCTGGAGAATGGGGGGAGAGCGTTGTAGTGGGATCTATCGGGAAGGAAAATGACAATTGACATACAAAATTGAACCTAAAGGAACTAACAGACACAGAGCAAAATACGCAAACATGACCATAGGAAATGAACCATAGGAAATGAAAAAAAATTATAGTTGAATTTCAATAAAACAGCGTAATGAAATTGTGTGTGAGATGGATAATAACTACCAAAACATGACAATTTCCTTTCGAAAGCAGTCATTCTGAGGTTAAGGAAAATGTCTAAAATAGCATATCAAAACGAACTGAAATCCACAATCATCCACAACTGAAGTTACAGCTAAGATATAAGGCGTTTCAGAATTAACGGATTTTATAAAGTCTTTCAATCTGTTCACTGCAGCATTAGCCACAAAGAAAGCAAAGGCCAAAGACGGTTTGTAGACCAATCGCACCTGAACGGGTGGGATTAAATCTTCAAATGCTTCGGATGGTATAAAAAGAAAATTGTGAATAGGCATTCACCTGGAGGCGCCAGACTAATGTCGATGAAGATCTCGCCAGAGGGGTCGAAATGTCAAGCACTCTAGAAGTTTAAAGAGGAATTTGACGTAATGTTACAACTCATAAAGTATCTATTTTTGGTTTCGTTTGGAACTCAAATGGTTCAAATGGCTCTGAGCGCTATGGGACTTAACTTCTGAGGTCATCAGTCCCCTAGAACGTAGAACTATTTAAACCTAACTGACCTAAGGATATCACGCGCATCCATTCCCGAGGCAGGATTCGAACCTGCGACCGTAGCGGTCGCGCGGTTCCACACTGAAGCGCCTAGAACCGCTCAGGCACAGCTGCCGGCGGTTTCGAACTCATTTTCCCTACTCACATACTAAAATCTGAACTCAGCCACAAAACATTTTGTTGATATTACGTAAAACACTGTAAGGTTGCCACAGTGCATAGGCATACTCTCTGTCTGTCGTGTGAAAGTGCTGTGGTTTCTTAAAAGCTTACTCGAGAAGAGAGTACAGGGAATGAGAGAGAATTCTTGCTGCTATAATGTATTCCAACCTTTGCTCTAGAAGCATAAAGCAGGGAGATTTTGTGTGTGCTACTGATGTGAGCAACATGGATTCTTACATGAGGACGTCAGAATACAGTTAAATTACTCGTAGCACTGCATCATAACCCTCGATGCTGGACTCTTCAGTCAAATTAGACACTATATTCGTAACACTAAAATTGACGGCTTAATGAAATTCCAAGCTGCTCTAGTTCTGTTTCAAAAACTTTCCTCATATTGCCGCTCTGTCATACTGGGGAATCCTGAACAACAGGTATCCGCGCTGTGAGGGTATTCCCTGCGCATCGCGCAGTGTGGTATGTTATGCAAACTGTGCCGCACCGTTAACTCGGAGCGTTAATGGCAAACCTTGCCAAACAAATCCTTAAAGAACCTTCTTGAGAACAATTCTGCATAATTTTCCTTGCATATTTTATTGTTTTTGGAGGCCCAGTACACTTTAACGTATACATAATGTAACATGTAATGATGGCCCTCCGCAAATGTTTATAGGTCACCCGTAATAAAAATGCATGATTCCAAAGCAGGTGAACGTGGTTAGGACCTCCATCTAAGGAAAAAAGAAGGGATGAAAGTGGATAAGAGGGAGTGCGATGACCTTCCTATCATGTGACACGTCCAGATGGCGTTCTGCAGAATTTTGGTGAAATGTGGTTCCATTGTGACAGCATTAGCCTACCTTACACCTCTTATGACCTCAGAGCTGCGACCTTTCTTTCGCACATGTCGACACCTTGTTGTCCAAAGCGTCAACAACCACGAGGATGACGTCGCAGGGCGCCACGCTTTTGCAACATTACAAAAGAATGTTGTAGGCACCAATAAGGAAAATAAGGTTGGATGATCAAGATCGAATGGCTCGGATTATAAAGGTTCTAAGACAGGGGTGAAGCCTTTCACTCCATATGTCGAAGTAGCAATGAGGAAAGCAGAAGAACAATTCAAGGATGGCATTAGAATTCAGGGTACAAGGATGTCAAAACATTTACTGATATTTTGCTATCCTAACTAAAAGTAAAGAAGAATTACAGGATCTGTCGATCAGAATCAACAGTCTATTAAGTACAGAAAAGTAATTGAGAGTAAACCGGAACAACACCAAACCAATGAGATGTAGCGTGAAAGAAACTACGAAAAAAAATTTTAACTGTTGATCATGAAGCAGACAAAGTTAAGGCATTCTACTACATTGGAAGCAGAGAACATAAAAAGTAGACTAGCGCAAGCAAAGAGGGTGTTCTTGGTCAAAGGAAGACAACTGGTATCAAACATGTTTCTTAGTCCGAGGAAGAAATTTCTGAGAAGGTACGTTTGGAGCACAGCATTGTGTGGTAGTATATCAGTGACTCTGGGGATACCGGGAAAGAAAAGAACGGAAACGTTTGAGATGTGGTGCTACGAAAGAATGTTGAAAATTAAGTGGACTGATACGGTAGGAAATGAGAAGTTTGTCCGCAGAATCGGCGAAGAAAGGGACGTATGCAAATCACTAACAAGAAGAAGGGACACCATGGTAGAACAGGCGAAATACCCTCAGACTTCAAGAAGAATATAACAGTTCCAATCCCAAAGAAAGAAGGTGTTGACAGGTGTGAAAATTATCGGACTATCAGTTTAATAACTCACGGCTGCAAAATACTAACGCTAATTCTTTACAGACGAATGGAAAAACTGATAGAAGCCGACCTCGGGGAAGATCAGTTAGGATTCCGTAGAAATGTTGGAACACGTGAG
The DNA here is from genome assembly GCF_023898315.1 of Schistocerca nitens. Taxonomy (NCBI): domain Eukaryota; kingdom Metazoa; phylum Arthropoda; class Insecta; order Orthoptera; family Acrididae; genus Schistocerca; species Schistocerca nitens. The sequence goes on from NC_064615.1 coordinate 546,028,475, forward strand.
GCAATACTAACCCTACGACTTATCTTAGAAGATAGATTAAGGAAAAGCAAACCTACGTTTCTAGCATTTGTAGACTTAGATAAAGCTTTTGACAATGTTGACTGGAATACTCTCTTTCAAAATTTGAAGGTGGCAGAGGTAAAATACAGGGAGTAAATGCTATTTACAATTTGTACAGAAACCAGATGGCAGTTGTAAGAGTCGAGGGGCATGAATGGGAAGCAGTGGTTGGGAAGGGAGTGAGACTGGGTTGTAGCCTATTCCTGGTGTTATTCAATCTGTATATTGAGCAATCAGTAAAGGCAACAAAAGAAAGATTCGGAGTAGGTAATAAAATCTATGGAGAAGAAATAAAAACTTTGAGGTTCGCCGATGACATTGTAATTCTGTCGGAGACAACAAAGGACTTGGAAGAGCAGTTGAACGGAATGGACAGTGTATTTAAAGGATGATATAAGATGAACATCAACAAAAGCAAAACGAGGATAATGGAATGTAGTTCAATTAAGTCGGGTGATGCTGAGGGAATTAGATTAGGAAATGAGACACTTAAAGTAGTAAAGGAGTTTTGCTATTTGGGGAGCAAAATAACTGATGACGGTCGAAGTGGAGAGGATTTAAAATGTAGACAGGCGATGGCAAGGAAAGCACTTCTGAAGAAGGGAAATTTGTTAACATCGAGTATAGATTTAAGTGTAAGGAACTAGTTTCTGAAAGTATTTGTATGGAGTGTAGCCATGTATGGAAGTGAAACATGCACGATAAATAGTTTGGACAAGAAGATAATAGAAGCTTTCGAAATGTGGTGCTCAGAATAATGCTTAAGATTAGATGGAACGATAACGTAACTAATGAGGAGGTACTGAATAGAATTGGGAAGAAGAGAAATTTGTGGCACAACTTGACTAGAAGACGGGATCGGTTGGTAGGACATGTTCTTAGGCATCAAGGGATCACCAATTTAGTATTGGAGGGCAGCGTGGAGGGTAAAAATCGTCGAGGGAGACCAAGAGATGAATATACCATGTAGATTCAGAAGGATGTAGGGTGGTGTAGGTACTGGGAGAGGAAGAAGCTTCACGGGATAGAGAAGCATGGAGAGCTGCATCAAACCAGTATCTGGATCTGGACTGAAGACCACGACGACGACGTAGCTTCCTTTCAAAACTACAATTAGACATTAGGTAATTATTTATGACATTCAAATTGGTTTAACTTCCTTCTAAATACGTCTACATATATTCTCCTGATGCAGGGTATTATTCGCAACGTGGGTATCCGTATTACATCCCCAAACTGTTCAATAAATCTAAACTAATTTTGTAACTTGTGAGAGTTCACAGTGTGAAAGACTTTATCCTAAACGGAGTCTGTTAGCTGCTGTGAAAGTGAGGAAAACTAAAAATAGTAGTGTAGTGAGGCAACAGTTGAAAAAAGTTTCACTGAAGCAATTGGGAATAGAGGTAATGAATGTTCTAAATTTTAAAGCCAACAAAGTCTATGTGGCATTGAACCCCTACTGATACATCAACACGGCGTAACAAGTCTGTATAGCTCGACAAGGTGAACTGTAGGTATGACGCACTGTATAGTTATCGGTTGTAAGATTAAACGAGACTAAGTGTAGTACTGAGCATTAGGTACAAGCTTACACAGTTCACACTATTCTCGCCCTTACAAATCAGTACCCCTCCTAAAATCCTTGTCGGCAAAGCATTGGTTTCGTGGAGCTTATATTTTCTGTTCTTACTTCCTTTTCTTCGTTGTTGTCTCTTAGGTCCCATATATGTCTGTTAGTTGCATAAAACATCATGTTTAACACCATAAATAACAAGATTTAAATACTTATTTAAGGAAGCCTCCAAGAAGAGGTTTTGATCTCAATGGAAATTTCACTTAAATAGCTCTACAAATACGTCTACAAATATTATACACTACAAAGACGGAAAAATGGGGTCGTTTCTGCTTTGTTATTAACTTGATTCATAGGCTGCAAATAAAAGTAAACAGTAACCTCCCAAGCCAATCCCTCTTTTTACAGTTCAAGAGAGGTTGAATCAATGGTGGACACAAAAGTAGTGGTCCCACTAATAACAAAAGAGTTTATTTTGATAATAATCTTAGTCCGGTTACTGAATGTTTTAAATGCTTTGAACCTCGTTTTCTTTGAATTTCTACCGCATTTTCCACCTATAAACTTTCTCAAATAATTACACAAAGTTCGTAGAGGGTAAATATGTTTTCGTCTTATGTTCACTACATATTTCAACAATTTCTTGGAGATCGAAGACATCCTTTTTCAGATCTAAAAGTATTTGGCTTTTCTATCAACTATTTCTTTGAATAAGATGTCCCCTATTGACTACTGTGGTAAGCATTTCATATGCTTTACTTAAAATGTAAAACCCTCTCTAATTGCGGTACATATTTTTATCATGCATTCTTAAAGCACAAAACTATTAGGAAATCATACCCCTTCCGGAGACACACATTGGTACTGACGAGGCAGAGGTACCTGCGGTGCAGGCGGCCATAGAGAACCGGACAGGACACGAACCCAACACTTCTCCTGAAGATGACAAGTAGGAAAGTTGATAAATCGTTACCACAGAACGGCGCCTTGACTCGGCTGATAAGCCGAGAAGACTTCATCATCGACATTCGCCGGGAAAGTCTAAATTCGCAGAAAATCACGAAAATAGTTTACACCGAAGAAAAATGTCTACATGTTAAAACCTACTTTTAGATCTTCTTATCTGAAAGTCATGACACATAAAGAGCACGAAGTCCGATAAATGAAACGGTGCTGCGCACGCTTGCTGAGAGAGGCAAACTTAAGTCGATTAGCCAATGAAATGAAAATTATATCTAACCGTATGACCGTCAGGGCGGCGTCAGCAATTGCGTCAACGTGCCACGTGTTGTGCGGTCACTGCTCCTCTCACAAGAGTCGCGTCAGCTGACCCCTCCGACGAAACCCGTTGACTTACGCAGCGGCAAAATCGGAGACCGGAGGAGTGTAAGCGAGTGACTTTTCGCCCTGGTAACAGCTTACAATAATTGATGATAGGACAATATACTTCCAGATATACATACTGGACACTCGTGCGCTTGTACCCTCTTGTGTGTGTGTGTATGCGTTTTGTGTGTGTGTGTGTGTGTGTGTGTGTGTGTGTGTGTGTGTGTGTTTGTGTTTGTGTGTGTGTGTGAGAGAGAGAGAGAGAGAGAGAGAGAGAGAGAGAGAGAGAGAGAGAGTAGGAATCATTTACTAGAAAGCTTTCTAGCGTACAGCTTTTGTTACAAACAATCTGAACACGATTATCACAGAACAAATAATGTACAATATTGACGGGTGCGGAAAAATGTACACAATTTCATTCAAAATCTAAGGAAACAACGAAAGCCGGCTACATGTGTTTCAATAATTTACGTACTACATAACGTGCCTGCATTATATTAACAAATGGTTTTAGAAATCAGGTAGCTGTGCTAGTACTCAGATGTACATCTAAACGGAAACCAATGTAAATAAACGTTTCCACAACAGCTTAATTTCTTGTCCAGTTACAGCTTTTGTAGCTGATATATGTAAGGCGCAACGTAATTTCCCCACAAAGACACTTCTTAATTCCAATTTTCCTCATTGTGTCTGTTCTTTCTCTGTCTGTAATTCAAATCATTTTACGTAACAGACTGCACGCAGCATATTTAAAATGTGTAGCTATAGTCACTGACTCCTATGGATGGGAGTAAAATACATGTTTCCGATAGTTTGTCGATATTTTCATTACACTTCAGCTGTTTTTTATTCATCTACATTTCCATAAATTCTGAGGTTCATTTTTACAGCGCCATCGATCTTCCGCATTCTTTTTTCGTATCACTATGTCACTGTGGTGTCCGTCATATCTCTTTACTATTTCAGTTTTTTGTATTCATTAATATTTGTCAAGAAGGGGCTTCAAACGAGGAAACGAATAACGGTGACTCCGTAGGACGCCAGTTTTATATGAGAAAGCTCAAAGTTTACCAACTATATTTCGTGATGGGATTCCTGGCTTCGGTTCCTGCTGTCACGTAGGAAACTATGTACTGCGACACGCCGAGTAGTACTAGGACTTACGTGCTCTTACTAGTTCTTGCATCGTTAGGTGTGGCTCGAACTATGAAGTTTGTATTTAGTCCTAGAAACGGCGAAGAGAACCCTGCAATTGAAGTTATTTCATTTGGAGTCAACGTGTATCGGGTTTTGGATATATTAGGACACGTAGCTTCGACGAAGACAGCTTCAGAGAGGACAGTGACACATGACAATAATAGCTTACATTGCCGGTTAATCCTAAAAATATACTCGTCTGTGAATAGTTGAGAATCCTCATTGGGTTTATCCTTGTCGGAAGTAATCTGGAATATATCTGTATCTTCTAATGATAAGGCTCACAATGTCTAAGCTTCAAGAACACGACTTTAAGCAAACAAAGACGAAAGTGGTGGCAGGGGATGATATGGATGGGAGGAAGTGAAGACTGAGGGGTAGGGAATGGTAAATGAATCTAGCTGTCCTCTTGTCATCACTGTGTCATGAATAATTAATATGACATACACACATATATTATAATATGAAACTATCTGTGAGTTTGCCAGTAGTTTTATAATTCCCTGGCTGCGTTACGAGCGCTGCGCAAGTTAAGTCACGTGACGGGGCTACCTCCTCTAGATATCGCGACCTACCTGGTTTTCTGTCGAGCTTGTCTCCCTTAGGGAAGCTGACTTCTAGAGGTACTGGGTGCTTGTGTTTGTTTTGTTTTTTCCGGTGACACTCATTAATAGGGGTGACAGTATACAGTGAAAAGAAGTCTTTCATCATGTTCCCAATAATATACGCTGTCCAACTAGCAGAAAAGCAAAATTTAAAGCCAAGCAAACATAATTACTTCTGGATAATTATTTCTATTACATACACAGTTTTTAGTGAAAACCTGTTAGTATTACATAAACAAATTGAACTGAAATGTGTTACTTGCTACATGAGTAGTATGAAACACTAAGATGTGCATTATTATTAATCCTTACGCGGTGTACTGTTTACTAGCCGGTAAATCGCTAACATGTAGTCCTACTTACAAACAAGTAATATACCCGGGTAGCCTGTATATTGCCTAGTCCCACATCATTTAGAGAAAAATGTGCATATGTCCCGCGAAGCATATGACTAACTAACTAATCAACCAACCATCCAGACACTGCTGAAGCCTCCAAATGACATCTGGAGTAGTCTGTTTCTATTCTCCTTTCTTTTAACAGAAATGTCAGATTACAGCTATCGTCACGTAAAGAAAATTAACTCGTAATTGAATTTTACATCCTGTGTTTCGGTCTACTACGTACTGTATTCTGGTGTACTATCATGACAAGTTTGTGTCTACATTTCGACAAACAATTTGGTCTTCTGTGATGGCGCGATGAGGACGACTTCTCTTACGTTTTCCTTACTAGTCGTTGGGAATAAAATGAACCTTACACAGTCGCACTTTGTAAGCTATGGGAGCAGATACGGATATACAATGGTTTTCTAATTACTCTTCGTCTCACAGTAAAAAAAAACTCCGTTACCAACACGACTTGCAAGTTGAACACGTGTGTCTGCGAAGATATTTCTACATCTGTCGGAGTTCTTTTATGCAAAACCGAAAGCTATGACGCAATACAGGGTGTTACAAAAAGGTACGGCCAAACTTTCAGGAAACATTCCCCACACACAAAGAAAGAAAATATGTTATGTGGACATGTGTCCGGGAACGCTTACTTTCCATGTTAGAGCTTATTTTATTACTTCTCTTCAAATCACATTAATCATGGAATGGAAACACACAGCAACAGAACGTACCAGCGTGACTTCAAACACTTTGTTACAGGAAATGTTCAAAATATCGTCCGTTAGCGAGGATACATGCATCCACCCTCCGTCGCACTGAATCCCTGATGCGCTGATGCAGCCCTGGAGAATGGCGTATTGTATCACAGCCGTCCACAATACGAGCACGAAGAGTCTTTACATTTGGTACCGGGGTTGCGTAGACAAGAGCTTTCAAATACCCCCATAAATGAAACTCAAGAGGGTAGAGGTCAGGAGAGCGTGGAGGCCATAGAATTGGCCCGCCTCTAACAATCCATCGCTCACCGAATCTGTTGTTGAGAAGCGTACGAACACTTCGACTGAAATGTGCAGGAGCTCCATCGTGCATGAACCACATGTTGTGTCGTACTTCTAAAGGCACATGTTCTAGCAGCACAGGTAGAGTATCCCGTATGAAATCATGAGAACGTCCTCCATTGAGCGTAGGTGGAAGAATATGGGGCCCAATCAAGACATCACCAACAATGCCTGCCCAAACGTCCACAGAAAATTTGTTGATGACGTGATTGCACAATTGCGTGCGGATTCTCGTCAGCCCACACATGTTGATTGTGAAAATTTACAATTTGATCACGTTGGAATGAAGCCTCATGCGTAAAGAGAACATTTGCGCTGAAATGAGGATTGACACATTGTTGGATGAACCATTCGCAGAAGTGTACCCGTGGAGGCCAATCAGCTGCTGATAGTGCCTGCACACGCTGTACATGGTACGGAAACAACTGGTTCTCCCGTAGCACTCTTCATACAGTGACGTGGTCAACGTTACCTTGTACAGCAGCAACTTCTCTGACGCTGACATTAGGGTTATCGTCAACTGCACGAAGAATTGCCCCGTCCATTGCAGGTGTCCTCGTCGTTCTAGGTGTTCCCCAGTCGCGAGTCATAGGCTGGAATGTTCCATGCACCCTAAGACGCCGATCAATTGCTTCGAACGTCTTCCTGTCGGGACACCCTCGTTCTGGAAATCTCTCTCGATACAAACGTACCGCGCCACGGCTATTGCCCAGTGCTAATCCATACATCAAATGGACATCCGCCAACTCCGCTTTTGTAAACATTGCATGGACTGCAAAACCACGTTCTTGATAAACACTAACCTGTTGATGCTACGTACTCATGTGCGTGATGCTAGTACTGTAGAGCAATGAGTCGCATTTCAACACAAGCACCGAAGTCAACATTACCTTCCTTCAATTGGGCCAACTGGCGGTGAATCGAGGAAGTACAGTACACACTGACGAAACTAAAATGAGCTCTAACATGGAAATTAAGCGTTTCCGGGCACATGTCCACATAACATCTTTTATTTATTTGTGTATGAGGAATGTTTCCTGAAAGTTTCACCGTACCTTTTTGTAACACCCTGTATAATATACCGTACAGGCATTCAGAGGGACCAGATTTCACATATGACCAGAAAGCCACTGTTTTCCTGTTGTCTTTCCAAAAAACACACTTTGAATGCTAGACAATACCTCAAAACATGGACTACCTCATAATTGTTTTCAAGGTTTCTGCTATTTCGAAATACACTCACTAGGATGCTTAGCACCAGATATTAAGGTGCTATCTGCTATCTGTGTATCTAGTAGCGGAAAATTGGATGGTATCAGACGGTGGGTTATATTGGACAACTGGTGATTCTGATTTTTGGCACGTGTAGCAGCACCAATCGAGGTCACTGCAGTCTTGGCTGTGAAGACATAGGGGAGATTACTCCATCTTGTACAGCGCCGACTTTGTGTATGGAAGTGACGGCGCATTTTCTGTTTTGTGAATATTTTTTGTGTACGAAGATAACTTTGGAGTGCTATAACTGGCTTCAAAGTAAGTGTAATTTTGTTATAAGACCATTGGTAGCAATAAGGGGTATTGTACTAACTTTGGAGTGCTATAACTGGCTTCAAAGTAAGTGTAATTTTGTTATAAGACCATTGGTAGCAATAAGGGGTATTGTACTACATGTTTTAGGCAGTAAATATGTTTAGACTTATTAGTAAGAACGAGACAGTCGAATTGTCTTCTCATGCCGGTCGGGTTGTATCGGACATAAACATTGAGGGTTGTATCAGACAACAATCATAGCCAACTAAAATTAAGTTTTGAAGGATTTTTTTTTCATTTCACAGGCGAAATGGGGAAAGTAATGCATACTTGGAGAGAAGAAAATATGAAGACGGCTGTAGAAAGAGTTCGTTTAAAGGAAATAACAATTCGAGAAGGTATTGAGCGTTTTTCAGTCACAAAACGGGCTTAAGAACTTTTCGGAGCGGAAAGAGTTAAAACTGAAATAAAAAGTGGGAAACTCAAAATATTTTGCTACCACTTCCATTGACGAGCCGGGGCAAGCACTCTACCCTCACATTAAAACAGCCAGACAGCCAGCTAATGCCACAAAGCAAGGAACAGTTTTTGAAACTTGCTTATCAATTTGCTGAGAAAATGAAACTAAAACATAGGTTCAATAAAGAAAAAATGGAGGCAGGAAAAAACTTCTACTATGACTATGAAAAGACATCCAGAACTGCGGCTGTGGACGGCGAATCAACAAATTTACAGAGAGCAGGTTTTATCAAAGAATAAGTTGACCGATTTTCGACTAACTTTCTGAGTTGATAGACAAGTATAAGTTTAGCCCCTCAAAGATTTTCAGGGCCGACGAAACTGGCGTAATGTCTGTTCATTTCAACAGACTGAAAGTAATGTCAGTCAAAGATAAAAAAAAAAGTTGGAATACTGGCGTCGGATGAGAAAGGCATGAATGTCACGATTCTCCTCTCTATTAATGCAGGGGATGTGTTCATCCCACAGCTGTTTGTCTTCCCCCGTGTTCGAATGGACAATGATCTGAAGAAAAATGTCGCAGTAGGAAGTGGTTTTGTGCCCAACCAAGGGGATGAATCACTAAGGATGGTTTCCTCAAGTGCCTAGTTTTGTTTGTAGAACGAGTGAATCCACTAATCGTGGATGGCCACTCAAGCCATAAGGACTTGGACGTCATAAAGACTGCAAAGAAACAGCGCATTCACATGTTAATCCTGCCTCCACACGCTTCCCATAACTACAGGCACTGGACAGAACTCTTATGAAATCTTTCCAAAACGCTTATCATGAGGCATGTTTATACTGGATCAACAATATCCTAGCATTAAAATAAGCTTGAAGGACATAGTAGGTTTAGCGTGCTCAGCTTTCTCAAGGATTTGCAGGATTTAGTTTGCGAAGTCTGGCTTTGAATGCACAGGCGTTTCTCCTCTGAAGCGGAATATTTTCCGTGACTTGGATTACACTCCTTCACTAAACAAGAACAGTGAATCAACTGGTACCTCATCCACCAGTTCTTGACTTGGCTCCTCCTCTTCCATGTCTTTACCAGGCTCCTTATCTGCTGCCATGTCCTTACCAGGCCCCTCTTCTGCCATATCTTCACCAGTCCGCTCGCATGCCATACCTTCACCATGCCCATCTTCTGCCATGTCTTTACGAGGCTCCTCATCTGCTGCCAAGTCTTTACCAGGCCCCTCGTCTGCCGTAGGCCTATCTTCATCAGCCCCCTCGCCTGCCCACCATGACCTGAGTCGTCGCTCCTCCTCTACATTACCAGTCCCCTAATCATGATCGAGTAATTGGGTTCTCTAAGACGTCTCAGTCTCAACCACTTTTAGAGGTAATTTCCCCTCTCCCCTGCCATTCTTCTAGTAGATTTGCATCAAGGCAGAATCATGGAGAGAAGAGTGAAATTTTGAACTCAACTCCATACAAAAAACAACTGGAAGCGAAGAAAGAAAAACAGGAAGAGAGAAAAAAAAGCTGCCGAAGCTAAGTGGAAACTTAGGCAAGAAAAAACGTAAATTGAAAGAAGAAAAGAAAAAAGAACATATCTCAAAAAAGCCTGTAGGCTAGCTAGAACCAAACTTTTGACCAATAGAAAAACTGGATGCTGTAAAAGAAAGGATAGTTCTACAACAGAAACGGAAAAATCTAGCGAAAATGCTAAGCAAAAACTAAAATTTGATGATGAGAACACTAGAGGTGATGGCGTGATTCACTGCATCACTTGTGACGAATCTTTTGAAGAGGACTGGATCCAGTGGCGATTGTGTAACGGATGGGCCCACGGAAACTGAGCAGACTTGAAAGCAGCGCTGTGTACTATGAATGTGATGGCTGCTTCTTGCATAAAAAATAAAATTCGTATTCAAGATGTGGTAAAGTGAATTGTTAAGTTAGTAAAATGGCACTTATTATTGATTCTTTATCGTTTAGTGACCACTTGTCAACCTAAAATTATTAAAATCACTCAACTCAGTAAACACTTACCAGTTGCCATGTATTATTACCAATAAACAAGTGTTTTGTGAGAAACATTTGCTTATTTTCTGTAATTTACGTCCTGTCCGATACAACCCTCCAACCTTTCTCCTTAGTTAAAATTCAGATAAATTTTAGAAACCAATAGATAATAGTACTTCTACTCCCTAAGAGCAACTGTTAGGATAGATGTTTTATGACGGTACGTTATGGTTGTTATTTTGTACGTATCAAGCCATTAATTTATTCAAAATTTGAAATAAAGCTTAACCGTCCGATACTACCCGACCTTCCCCCTACTGCATATTTGAAACGTGATTGTGGTATATATTTAATAATGACAGTGCCTGTGCTAACTGAAACCGTCAAATTAATTTCATTGTATCTTTCTGAATACATAAAATAATAATTTATAAAAAAATATCCACTAAATGGGAAAATGAGTTGCTAGTCGTAGAGATCACATTAGTTAGTCGTAGCTCACTTAAAGTAGCCAAAATGGTGAGGCATCAGCGGAGTGTTGATCGGTACCAACGTCAGAGACATCACGGATCGGCGAAACGTTTCTGATTTGGATTCCCAATTGCTATATCCACTCTTTAGTTATTAAAATTGTAAAGTTATCGGAAACTTTCACCGAACGCTCCATGTTCAGTCGCTCGAAACATCGTGGTCTCGCACTTTTCGATATCCGCTATATCTGCGTGCTCAGCTAGATTACTCTCCTTCAACACACTATTCTCGTGATTAGGCATCAGAAGACTTATTTTTATACCCCCACCTTAATTCAGCCCTGATAAGTTTACACTTTGCAGACGTAGCATGTGACAAAGATGCTTCGAGTGATTTCACAAGAAGCGTTTGCTGATAGTTCCCAAAACCATTATAACTAAAATCAGAATGGTGATTACTGAGATGATATTTGGTTTTTAACTCCTGTTTCGCTTCCTTCCTCATACCATTCACCCAACCTGGTACAACCGACATTGGCGCTTTCCGTGTTTCACAGGCTTCACTTGGCTACTTGAAAGAAAAAATGCTCGTAGCTAGTAGAAGAATGGGTGTAGCTACACACACTCTAAAAGAGGCCGTAGTAGGTAATCAGCGGGAAGAGATTGTGAGCGCGTCAAATGCATCAGGTCTGAGAGTGACAAACTGACATTGTGCCATATGGACATGTGGCCTTAAATGAGAGACGACAAACGCTATAGAAGCAGCACAAAGAGGCTACTATATCTGAGACTGGCAAAACAGGAGTTCAGGAATAAAAAGGGCAGCATTTACGGGATAAGGAGAAATAGTTAATTAATTAGAAAATATGTTACAGATTTATACCACATGAGACGGCAGGGATGGTAGTTGTTGGAAGTGTAAATGACACGAGCGATAGCAATTCATTACTTTGTAAACTATCACCACAGGGAACTAGATTTGACAGTAGCAGAGCTTGCTAACGGAGGATTGCTATGAAGGGTCTTTACCATACATAATATGTATCTTGGTTTTATAACATTCATGAAATTTTCTGGACACAACTTATATGTCGTGCGTGGTTCAGAAAAGGTGATAAACTTGAAGTCTTTTCATTGAACCGTTGCTTACAGGAGGAGAATTATAACCGCATCTTGTTTTTTGAAACTGGTATATTTTTCTTGTATTCAACGTGAGAAAGACAACAATGCTAGCTGGTAAATGTGCACAAAAGCTGCAGGTGACAAAGCAGTCGCTGAACCTTTCTTCATATTACCAGGAAGTATTTCAAGCTCTTAATGTTCTTTTTGACTGGAGGGAAACAACATACAGGGTGAAACTTCTGGAAACATACAGGGTGTTTCAAAATGAACATACCGTTTTTAATGCGTTGTAGCATTTATTACGTTCAACTTACTATTGTAAATAATACACCAAACGAGAGAGTTTAGTTTCTGTACCTGTGCGCAATGGGAAGAGTATGGAATGACAAGGAGTGACTGAAAAACATGTTGAACGAGTGCGAGACTTTCACACTTGGTCCCAAGAAATATCTCCGCGGAAAGTTTATGGCCGTTTCTTTGTAAATGAATCAACAGTAACTGATGTTTCTTTTCTTGATGTGCTACGAAAAAGAAAAATGGCTTTGAGCACTATGGGACTTAACATCTGAGGTCATCAGCCCCTAGAACTTAGAGCTACTTAAAGCTAACTAACCTAAGGACATCACACACATCCATGCCCGAGAGAGGATTCGAACCTGCGACCGTATCGATCGCGCAGTTCCAGACACTAGCGCCTAGAACCGCTCGGCCACTCCGGCCGGCTGATGTGCTGCAGCTATGGCCCGTACCTCAGTGGGAAGAAGTTCAACAACACATCTTTATTTGGGAGCAAGGTGGCATACTTCAGTACGCGACTGGTTAAACGACATTGTATCCGACCGGTGGATTGGGCGTAAGGGGCCGGTCGACACAGCGTTTTATGCATGTCTTCCACGTTCACACACGATTTGAAGCGATCGTGTGTATGTGCCTCGAATACTAGCTGATCTATCCGTCTTTAGAAACAGTGTTACTGCAACAGTTGCTCCTGACACGTTGATCAAGGTTTCGGTACAACCTGCCTATCGATTTGATGTGTGATCTGTGTTCACACTAAATAATTGTAAGAAAAACTCTCTTTCTTTTGGTGTATTATTTATAATTGTAAGGTGAATGTAATATGTGCTACAAAGCCTTAAAACCCGTATATTCAATTTGAAACACCCTGTATATTCGAAAAAACACGAGCCTTTGGATTATCCGTACTTGTTCGAAGAGCAATGATAATCCAGGTTCTACTGTACCAAATTATTCATCATCGTTGACAGGTGGTATTGCAAGAGCCGAATTCACCACCGGTAGTACATAATTGCATTAATTACTCATAAAATATTTAGTCCTCTCCCAGAATTTTAAATTTGGAATCTCAGTCTCTAATGATCATCAGTTCTTCAAGGTATTTGAAGTAGTCATACTTGTATGAGACTGGATCACGGGAATAGGAGTTTGTTAATGTAAAATGAAATATATAGTTGAAAAAGACTAGGGACTGAGCAGAATCCATTAATAGCAGGCATTTACAACTCTATCTGTGAAAAAAGTTTCATTTTTAAGTAAAATTTCATACTCGATACCACTCACAGACGCACTGACAAACGTTGTCTCTCTCTCTCGCTCACGCAATCCTAGCCACCTACACATTCGCACATACGCATGCATGTACGGGAGTCTTCTGCGTAAACATGCGAACTTTACTATCCGGTCTACCTTTCGGAAAAGTGTGTGTAAATGTTTGTCGTCTTTTCAGCACGTTACGAACGGAATTCACTGTCGTACATTTAAATTTTCTTACCAAGTCACCAGCGATAAGTAAATTTCGAGAACATAGAGTATTTTCCCCAAGGCAGTGATTTAATAAAGGGTTGCAGTTCGAAACATGAAACTATCTGATATTCACTCAAAGCGCCCAGTACTTGTTGCAGAGAATTATCTTTTCTTGACGTTATATCGAAATTGAAAAGAAATTTAGTGGGTCGTAAAAAAATGTCGTCTTATTGGTACCACAATTAATTGCACGGAAAGCATCAGAAGACAAGTTGAGTCTGAATATTAATCTGCTATAGTTTATGTGACACATACAGATGAGTTACGTGGTTGTAACTGTCGTAATCGTTCGGTAAAAATTAAACGGTTTCGTTTGTCTTTGTAAATATGGGAAGTGAAGAAAATACTGATGAGAGAAATGTTCAAATGGAAGTGTGAAGTTGCTGTTTTCCCTTAGATGTAGTCCTGAGTGATGGGATAGGAAATATAGGTGATGTTTAGGGGTACTACAGTATCGGCATGCGCTCCAGTGCAGTTTATGTATGGTCACATTTAACAGGAAAGTTTAGTCAATTGCCCGTTACAGGCTTGATGCTGCGTTTCAGGCATCGCGGTTTAGCTGGCGTGCCATCTGATTTCGACGTTATCTCACATGTTTGTTCCACTGACGCTCGAGGATGCTTGTAGTATCGTTACTAAGCAGCCCATCTTGAGGTACATTCAGTGATTGCGTTTCTACAGTCAGAGTAATGTCGGATATACATGAGGAACATTGTAATATTTTGTTACTAGCTACAGACAGTACAGAGAATTGTATTAAAGGATTCCACGGCTGTTTTGAGGTAGAGTTGTAGCTAAAAAAGTGTTTCTAAAACAAATTACTACAGAACAGACGTTATTTCATTTAAATTTGGTATTTATTGAACTACAGAAGTAAGAGTCCTTCAATTCTTCTGTGGAGAGTTGAACGAATCAGTATCATGGCTTCGTGATGGATGTGGCGGTTGGAGCGGGTGAGCTACTCTGACGAGTAAGCTTCGTCGCTGTTTTGCTGTCGCTCCAGCAACTTATGTTTCCAGCTGAGGGAGCGGGGCGGGATGACTGGAGGGTACATGGGGCACAGGTCCCACTGCGCGTCCCGCTGGCGGCACACGCTCTTCTCCCGCACGGTCAGCGCTGAAACGAAAGCGGGCCACATGTCAGGCAAATTTACCGAAATCAAAGAAATAAAAGTAATATCAATTTAAAGCTAGATATCCTAAGGAGGACTTCGCCCCCATTCATATCACCCATCTTCTTTCCATACAATTCGCATCGTGCACTAGACAACAAAAACATTACTGAACTCCAGAAGTAAGAGTTCATTAATTCTTCTGTGGAGTGTTGAACAAATCAGTAACACTCACCATCACCAAACTGGTTGTGCCGCAGGGGTAGAGACTACTGGAAAATCATTCAAGCAAAGATACGGGGCGGAAATAGGGAAACACACTGGCGTAAGCCACTTGACATTTATGGCCAGGCACCAGTGAACGTGCCTATCGGAAACAGCTAAACTAATCAGCTGTTAGGATGCTACCCCCTAAGACAAATGAACGATACACCACAAAGGAATAATCCGGCGCACATCCGTAGATGTACATGTACAGACAAGAAAATGATTACAGTTTCTGAAAACTTTGACCATGTATTGAAGAGAACGTGCTTCACACATTGAGCAAGTCAATTACGTGTTGGTCAATCTCTGGCCCTTATGAAACCAGTTATTCGGTTTGGCATTCATTGACCGAATTGTGGGATGTCCTTCTGAGAAATATTGTGACAAATTCTGTCCAAATGGCAGCTTAGGTGGTCAAAATCCAGTGCTGGTTGGAGGGTCCGATCTGTAACGTTCAAAAAGTAGTCAATTGGAGAGAAACCCGGCGACCTTTACGGTCAAGACACGGTTTGTCAAGCACGAAGACGAGCAGCACAAACTCTCGCCGTGTGCTGGCGGGCATTATCCTGCATAAGTGTGAGCCTAGGTTGGCTTACCATTAGGTACCAAAAAAGGGGTGTAGTACATCGTTGACGTACCACTGTGCTGTAGGGATGACGTGGAAGACAACCAAAAGTTTCCTGCTACGAAACGGTATGGCACCCAAAACCATCACCAGTGGTTGTTGGACTGTAAGGTGTCAGGCAAATCCAACAACTTACATGAAAACCCTGACATAATAAGCAAATCCAGTAGTATGTCACATAGCTCCGAATAAATCGTCGCATTAAATTAACTAAAGTAATACGAGTAACGAGTGAGCAAATCGAATACCACAGACTAACACAAGAATGCCTAAATGCATGTCATACCTTCCCACCGTGAGACAGACGCAGTTCCGAGGGGAGAAACGAGAAAAGAAGCCGAGAGAAGAACCGTGTTAAGCTAGAAAGCCCTACGACAAGGGATGGACACCCACGTCGCCAGCTAACCACCAGGACCACCCCCCAGCCCATGTTAAAAGCTAGAGCCCTCCAGAAGAACAGTGTAGATCTTACGATAACACTAAAAGGGCCACACCAGCCGCAAGTTTTAGCGTGAGACTTTTTCGCGTCTCTGTTAAGTTGCAAACGTTAAAAACATTGCCCCACCACGAAAGGTAACCACCAGGACCATCCCCCCGGCCCATGTTAAAAGATAGAGCCCTCCAGAAGAACAGTATAGATCTTACGATAACACTAAAAGGGCCACACCAGCTGCTACTTTTAGCGTGAGACTTTTTCGCGTCTCTGTTACGTTGCAAACTTTAAAAACATTGCCCCACCACGAGAAGTATAACGTTTCTCATTGGATAGACAGAATTTTTGTAGGCGGAGCTTAAGGTTAACATTGAGACCCTGATTGGTCAGATGAAAACACAGCCAGATAGTTTTTTTTAACCAACTTCGGAAAATTGTAGTGAGGAGAAGTTAGGACCGAGTTGCTTCCGAGACGGCGAGCTGTATGGAGCAGCGCCGGCCGCCGCCCCCTGACAAACACCGACAAGGTAATGAACGCAAGCGATGTCGCATTTTTGAGCGCATAAAGCTTCACTTAGAACTGCAAAAGTCTCATCTCTTACATCCCCGTTTTGCGTAATACTAGTGTCGACCGTCAATTAAAGCTCATGGTATTCACATTTGCTACGTAAGTTAAAATCTGAAACGCGATGATTTTTCTGTTATATAATTATTGAGAAGCCACATCAGCCACTGTAATTTAGGACAAGTTAGATAAGTAATTAAAGATAATTGAGGGTCACTGTAGACCATTTTGATAGTTTTCTCTTTTGTGAAAGCTTAAATCTAGATTATAGACGTGATATGGCATAAGTCATCCTTTGATCCATTGTAGAACTTGGAAACCCATTCAGGGAATAATCGTTCACATTTCTGTTGAACGCAGTTGGTTTTTATCATCCCGTATTAAAATATTTCCTTTTATAAATAGTGCAATTTATAAACAATGTTTTGTGAGTAGAATAATATTTCCATTGGTAAACTTAACTGCTTTTTCGACATTATTTTAACAGCTAACTAAAAATAGGAAAGCCTTCAATCCCTTCCACTAAATTTAGTTAGTATTAAGATTCTTTTGCAGGGAGTGCAGTGGAGCTGATGCTGAAATCATTAAGTATTTGGTTATGTCATCGCTAGTCTCACTGAACTCTTCTGAACTCTACATGTCATGTGTGGTCTGGCGTCTCCTTACCAGCAACAGGTTCCAGGTTCAAACTAGTCAATTCCCAAAATAACACGCTCAGAGCGTCGTTGCGCGAAAGTGGTAGGTAGGCACGACATAGAACAAACAGACACCATGCAGAAAGTTAGAGGACCACCAGTGTACGACGCGTTTGCAGTCGATTCTTCGGCCTTGAATATCTTTTACTGGAGTAGAATTTACATCAGTGTTGAGCCCCGCTCCGTACTGAGCCCCGATGACCAGCGCAAATGTGTCTCAAGATGTCCTGGACAGCAGTGGGATACCAATCGGACCGTCGGCCATTGTATGGTCCGACAACCATTAGTGATCATCCGGGTTGCCATATCTTTCCTTAGCAGGAACCCTTTGGTTGACATCAGCTTCACCCTTAATGCACAGCGATACGTCGACGATATTCTGTGCCCCATTCTGGTCTCCGTCACCGTAATCGATCCTGGCCTTAGATTTCAGCAAGCTAATACACACCATCACACGGCGAGAGTTTCTCCTGCTTTTCTTCGTGCTTGCCAAACCATACCTTCGCCAGCAAGTTTTCCGGAGCATTATGGACAGGACCCTCCAAGCAGCTCGATATAATGTGCCAATTGGACAAAATTCGGCGCGATATCCAGTAACTCTGTCAATCACTGCAAAGCTGGATAGCTGCTTGCATAAGGGCGAGAGATGGACCAATTCGTCATTGATTTGCTCAGTTTATGAAGCTTTTTCTGTTGAATAAATTATGTAATTTTTCTGAATCTGAATCATTTGTTTCTCTGTACATTTACATCACCAATACCGATTTTCGTACCATTCGGGTAATCCCCTCGTAGTGCGTCGTATTTCTTAGAGTGTACTTTCGTGAGCCACTAAGGAAAGTGCTGGACGGATTGTAAGGTCGGAGATTTGCCCGCTCTGTGCAGCAGGATAGACGGTCTACTGTGGCATATCTGACCACACAGCAGGCTCAAGTATTTCGGAGTACACCTTCAGCGAACATTTATCAACATGTAGCTTTGCATCAGGTGAGCCCTACGTATTTCCATGTTCACATACCGATATCGACATTATGATTGCTGTGGATCATCGAGACTTGGCTGTGAGTTACTGGAAACGTGTCGCTTGGTCGCATGAATCGCCTTTCTTGATACACTTGGTCGACGGTCGTGTCCGGATACACCGCAATCCAGGCGAGCGGCTACCCGAAACCTGCATCGCGCCTCAGGTGCAGGCCTATACGGGCAGTATGCTGCTATGGAGGACATTTACCCGGGCTTTCATGTGACCTGTGGCAGTAATCATCGAAGGGTTGGGGCCACGTCGGCCTTACTGCAGGCCACTTGCACTCTGTCGTGTTTGATGTTGTCTGCGACGGCAGTGATACGTTCCATCAGGTCACGGTAGGTGTCAAAAGCCCAAAACTGTGATAAAAATGTTTATAGAGTGATTTGGGTACTCAGACGCGCCATTATGAAACACTAAAATAACAAAAACGCCGACGTTTGTACCAATTTTAGAACGGTCTCCATCAGAGTCATTGAGCAGTTATCCGCAATGAAATGAATCGGTGGCATTTTCACTTTTTATTGGGCCATAATGTCGCGGCGTACTGGTCGAAATGATTTTGTACTGGCCGTGGGAGCCTATGAACTTCGTGATACAGTGGTTTGAGGAGCATGATAGTTGATGACTAGGCCATCACATTCCCTTGACCTGTTCTCGATGGCGCACGCTAAGACGCAAGGGGGCGCCGTGATCACACATCAGTAGCCCATAATCTTAAACATCCGGAGCAACTTGTTTTCGAAAACCTAACAGGGAAATGTAGAGCCCACGTCATGCAATATTGCTTCTGTATTGCCTTCCAAAGACGAAGAAATACTCTATGAAGGAAGCGGTCTTGAAGTTTCGCCTTACCATTGTATGTTAGTACCTTTCAGCCCATTGTTAAGGGTACAGGAGACAAGAATTTTTGATATATTTAATGGCAGTACGAAATTTTGTAATGAATGAAATTTCACTAGACTGTTTCTCGAGGTATGTTAAGCAGTTTACGAGAGGTCTTCGAGAAGTTAGACGTTGTTAGGACTGTCGAAGTAACTTTTATTGAATACTTCAACATGGCTCTGAGCACTATGGGACTTAACATCTGTGGTCATCAATCCCCTAGAACTTAGAACTACTTAAACTAACCTAAGGACATCACAAACATCCATGCCCGAGGCAGGATTCGAACCTGCGACCGTAGCAGTCGCGCGGTTCCCGACTGAGCGCCTAGAACAGCTCGGCCACCGCGGCCGGCGTTGAATGCTTCACTACACTCCAAAATGACACTTGACACTGATACAGGACACTATTTTCCAACATAGTTACCAAGTCTCTGTTATCAGTGGTCCATACAATCTAGCAGCAGGTCAGTAAGTCGACGATAGAAATCCGCTGCTTGGTGACGGAGCCATTCGAAAACCGCTATGTGAACGTCCTGATCGTTGGAAAATCTAGTGAATTTGCTCTTTCAGCTTGCCGAAAATAAGAAAATCGCGTGGTGCACAAATGGATTTCAAGATAGATTAGTAATACCTACATCTGTGCGCCTTCATCAGATTCTTGGCAATTCATTACTGACGGACGCGACATTGGTCTAAATACCGCCATGAAGTGTAAAATTTATACTACCCTCAAGAATCGAATGATCCTTCGTATTTCATCTCTGGAGGATAGTTCAGTTGTCGCGACATTTCAATCGCGCAGTCTGATGCATCTGTCGTCAGTACCGCAATAGAACTGTCTGCAGGAAAGCAGTTACATTTACTCTCTTCTGACAATGCGCCTCTCTTTTTGTGTAATGGTTTTAGCGTGGGATGGCATACGTAATTTACTTTCTGAGGTCCCTACGTATTCCACCGTCTATTTCGATGTGCAGCCTTTTCTAAGTGGGTTCTAAAAGCCTTTGGACGTTTCACACACCAAAAAGGATGTGTTCAATATTTCACATCCTTACTAGCTAAGATGCGGTTGACCTATTAAATTAGCCCGTATTGAGCACGGAGTTCACGATGTCAAATGTTTAATAGGTCTGTTCTTTCGTGTTATGCTAAGACACTTCACTTGAAAATGGCTACAATCTAAAATGGGTAACTGAATATATCGTTTATCGTATTGCTCATCAATTGCTTTTGCAGCTTTTGTATTATGCAGATAGTATTCGTGGCAGTTGACCGATACAGTAGACAAACGAGAACTTTGATTGCCCGTGCGTATAGGAGCGGTGAGGGGCAATAAGCCCCGCCTCCCACTCGCCGGGCTGCCATCGTACGTCTGCGTTCTGTGTTTCCACGAAAGCAGAACCGACATAACGCTGATAGGGATCGCTGATTCATTTTTCTGTGGTGAGAGTCACATCCCAATCGCTTTATGCACAAGGGTTAGTCTCCTACTCATTTCAAAATAAGAAAAACAAGTAATGTACAAGACAAATTAAACAGGAGCACAGAAAACATTTTACAATACCTACAGTGCAATTGTTTGCTATGGTTGGCAGTGGTTGTTGAGGTTCGACCTCTATCGGTGTCTTACGCAACCATAGTTCAAAATACTCACCATTTAAAAGAGCCAAAATATAGCGCTTGCATTATAGTAGCTGTGGTTGCAGATAAAATTACAAGATATTCTTTACGTAACTGGCGGACCTTTTGTCTAGTAGCGATTATTATATCTAAGACAGTCGCCATACGAGAACATTGCCATTTCATAAATTCCATGCGACTGCGGCGTAAATTAAACTTTTAACTTCTGTAATGAACTTTCTTTCGTTTAATTTTCTGCAATTAACTATCAGTTTTAGAAATCATTGAAAAAGTGGTAAACAGTCGACTGCTTGAATCTTTTTCTTACATCAAGTCCTTTGTAATGACGGTAAGCAGGAGTCGCAATACCATTTCCAGTATTGCAGATAAGTATCGTGTATTTCTCTTGGTGCCAAACACTGTTGGATTTTCGGTAGAATCCGACGCAGTTTTATTGTACTCGTATGATTCAAAATTTGGGAGTGCCTGTACTTCTTCTGTACGTTTTGAGGGTATTGGAAGTTGGTCCTTGTCTGTCCCTGCGGGTCAAGTGCAGCTTTCAGTTGCAGACTGTGCATTATCTGAAGTTGAGAACTAAAAAGAAAGTTGTTTCGTATTATCTCTCGTGCATGGCCACAGTAAATAAGAGAAGGTAGAATTTAAAATTTCTAACCAGCTGTGAACACTTTGATTCTGTGATGGTATTGTTGGTGTTGTGAAGTTCCAAGACACTCACACTTTCCCAAACGGCACTCGCACATGCGCTTGAAGCAGGAGTTGGTGAACCAGATGGTGTCCCGCGGCCAGCCGCTCTCCGCGCAGACGGGCCGGTGGACAGAGGGGCAGGTGTCGGGGCACGGCTCCTCCGTGGGCTCCGCGCTGGCAGCGCCCGACTCCTCGCTGCGGTCGGCGCTGGAGGCGGACAGCAGTCCCAGGGCTGCGGTAAACACCGGAAGGCATCAGGCTGACATCTGGTCAGTGATGGACGCACCACAACAAATATAAGAACTGCACTGAGGTGTGTGATTGACGTACGATTCACGTAAGGTAAAACCCGCGTTGACAACGCATAGAAATTTACGGCAGTTTCAAAATCACTTTCCTGCTAAACCGTAAGTATACTTTTAGTTAACTCCACAACAAATGGAAAAGTCACCACCTTCATAACAATATCTCTCTATGTTTGGAAGAATCGAGGGAGACAGGGCAGTTTCTTTACAATCCGCCTGCCTCATGACAAGATATGACTGAAATGGGATTACCACTGCCCCCTGCCTTCTGCGGGGATACTCTTGTTGACTTCACTTCTGGATAATGATAACACATCTTTAATAGGTGTCTTTCCAGCATGCCCTGCTAGACGTTCAGTCATACCCCCACGCCGTCTCTCTCCTTACGTGTCCGCTGTTGCACACGTCCAGTCTCATCAATACCGTACTATATGGGTACACTCGAGGAAGACACCTTCCTGTAATTACGAGTCGTCGACCAAACGTAAAGTCAGTGCCCAGTCAGAATTTCCGCAGGCCCGTCTCACCATTTGGTGGGGGAACTAATACCGTTTCCCACAAAAAATTTGTGAAACGGAATCTCTTTCGGAATGCTGAGAGGCAGGAGTGATTCAGACAAACTCACAAACACATACACACACACACACACACACACACACACACACACACACACAATACCATAATCCAATGTAACTGAAAAATAAGGTTTTCTAAATACAAGGCACTGAGTAGTGACGCATAAGAAGGATTAGCTCTCTGGTTATGGTGTCTGTGCTAATGACGATGTTTCCCCTCATTGCACTAATTAATTCTTAATTTCAAAGGAATATGTAAACCATCACAATCAAAACATATTTTGTAGATCGAAATTAAAATCTCATTGTCAGGGTTAACAGTCACGTAGAATTTTGTAAGAGAAGTCATCTCCCCCGTTGAAGTGTAGAAATTATTTATTTCACTATTGCAGTTTTGGACTTTGGGCCATTATTAAGCAGCACTGCAAAAGAATTTGTTTCAGCACATGTCTGAACTGTATACACGTTACAGTCACGGTTCTGACGACGACAAGTAACCTATAAATACCGCAGTATTTTAAAGTGTGACATGTGCAGAAGCTAAATGCTCTGCTGTACGACTTGATGATCGCCCAAATACCAAAACTGAGACCTTAAACGCAATTACCTCTACAATGAACGGTGAATATGATGTCCTTTTCTTTACTGCAGATTCCCTGAAGTAAGACGTATTAGCTGTAAATTAATTACAGATGAGTGACATATGAAGAACTGTGCCGAACCAGAACATGAACTCTGATATCCCGTTTACCGCCAACCTCGTTAACCACTTCGGCTATCCGTGCACATTCGATGATTATGGCGACCATTTGCAATACGTGCACTGTTGTATATAAGTAACAAACAGTGACTGTGTTTTATATATAGGATGAATAACCTAAAACTTACAAAGCAAATATTCTGGAAATTGAAAGTGCTACTCATTTGCGGGTTTCACAGAAGGGTTTGATAGTTAGGGGCTCTTATTGTTAACCACCAAACTGATTGTGATTATATTCAGAATGCTTTTTTAAATGGAACAGCCCCTATTGACATTAAAAGATTAAAATCCACGTAAATTAAAATGTCAGTTGTGTACGTTGCAGAGTTTTAGAGCGAGACGCTTACGAGTTATCGTATATTGAAACATTCCCGCACCGACACTTGTACAATACCTGTGGTAGCACACACTAAAGAACAACACAAGTGCACAGTTATGAGGATTTTGACCAGCAATTAAACAGTTCACCATCGCAGCTTATGTTCAAATTGATCACCGGCAGCGCCAAAACACGCTTCCACTGAGGTAAGAAACGACCTCTGCGACTTGCTAGCGTTTCAGCGGAAATGTCCAACCAGGTATCAGTATTACGGTGTTGAATATCATCGGGTGTAGTTGGTATGTCCTTCTAAACAGCGTCTTTCAGCTTTACCCTCAGAAAAAGTCAACAGCATAAAATCCGGGGAACGGGTCGGGCTAGGTACAGGTCCTCTGCGTCCAATCCAACCATTTGGAAAAAATTCGTGAGGACATGCGTAGCACTTCGCGCACCATGGGCAGCATGGGAGGCTGCGATACTTGCACAGCACCTACATCTACATCTACGTCTACATAGATACTCCGCAAGCCACCATGCTGTTCGTGGCGGATGGTAGCCTGTATCATTATTTGTCATTTCCTCCCCTGTTTCACTCGCAAATAGAGCGAGGGAGAAACGACTGTATGCCTCCGTATGAGCCCTAATTTCTCGTGTCTTATCTTCGTGGTTCTACCCGCAATGTATGTTGGCGGCAGTAGAATCTTCCGGCAGTCAGCTTCCAATGCCGGTTCTCTAAATTTTCTCAACAGTTTTTCTCGAAAAGAATGGCACCTTCTCTCCAGGGATTCCCATTTGAGTACCCGAAGCATCTCCGTAACAATCACGTATTTTTCGAACCTACCGGTAACAAATCTAGCAGCACGCCTCTGAATTACTTCGAAATCTTTCTTAACGCGTCCTCGTACGGATCCTAAACACCCGAGAAGTAATCAAGAATAGACCGCACCAGCGTCCTATATGTGGTCTCCTTTAAAAGTGAACCACTCTTTCCTAAAATTCTCCCTACCCTACCAAGGTTCTCACATGCTGGTTTCACCTCGTATCGCTCTTCAGTGTCAGGCTTAGATATTTTAACCACTTTACTGTGTCAGGCAGGTCGTTAGCAATAATGTATCCAAACATTACAGGTTAATCTTCTTCTCAACACTTTTGCCTCGTCATAAATGAAATGACTATCACATAGTCTAGTTATAGCGAATCTCTCTCTTCCATTCTAATGTTTAACAAAGTTGCAGATCTGTATAGGTAATTCGACGACGTTTGGCGATCCGCATATTGCAATGACTCAACCACGCAAGCCATTGTTACCTATGTGTTTACGACTCACACTAGCGATGTCAATAAGCGCAGAGGTTAAAGCACGACCCGATTGCTTACATAAGTGTGCCTGTGTTGGGGGAGGGGTGGAGCAGGCACCCCGAAGTGCCTTGACCCTGTTTACTGAATTCCCATAGTCTACTGTGCTTAATGATAACCTAAGTCACGTCTAATATGGGTGCGCTGTCCAGTGTCTACTTGTAACACAAATTGTTCCGAGGTGAACTTTTTTTTCTGGGTCTACCATAGGAAGTGGACAAACATTTTACTAGAATTTTAAATAATCAGTAACTTTTGATCTACTAACAGGAGCTTTTTGGCGGCCTATACATACATAGCAGGTATAAAATTTAGTTTCACGGTAGTCGGGATACTAAAATTGCGGTACCTGACATGAAACAAAGTAATAACTCACTGATAATTTAAGAATCTAAAGAACGATGGAGTCAAAAGGTCATTTATGTCGCAGTAATTAGCTTGTATTTATTCAAGTTTGAACAATCTACGAGCTTCCGTTGCTCGGATGGAGGAATACTGTTGCGTAAGCGCTAAGTGATATTGACCAAATGATGCAGAAATCTTACCAGCATTCGCTTAAGGGGCTCAGGAACGCCCTATACTTGCAATGTTAAAATAACGCTTATAAATTACATCTTTCCTCACAAAGTATTTGAGGTAGGAAGTTGAACTTTTTACAGATTATTTATTGGAATATGGGCTACAACTTAACACAGGGATTTTACAAAATTTTAGTTCAGTTATTAAAGATGATTTTTTTTCAATTGTAATGAAAATTCACAACATTTTTTTGCAATTTTTTATTTATATATTAAAAAATATACAGTTTTTTGGAAAAAGGCTGTGTTAAATTATGCAGAAGGTACTGTGTAACATTTACTGAAAGTTTGAAACAAATATGTTTGGAAGATCCTTAGAAAACATGTAATTAATATGAGAAAACAAAAGTTTTGGGAATCGAGCGACAAAGATTGGATTAACTTTTTAATGCATTCCAGGTCCATAGGATGGATTATCTTCATCCTCGGCAAACTCCTCCTCCAGCTTCCTCTTGTTCCTCCTCCTGTTTACTCTTGCTTGTATTTCTAGACTCTTTACAGCCCTGTCTGCAGCCCGAAGGCGTTCCTTGTCTAAAGCAAGCATCGCTCGTACCATGTTAGAACCTATCTTCATTCCCATATTTCTGAATACCTTTGGCTTTCCAACATTTCTCCTTTTCTTAAAAGCCTTCAGAGGATTTCTAATAACTTTACTTTTACTCATTATTATACTTCAACAAAACAGAGACTCAAGAAACAGAATTAATTACGAATATTTTAGAGATAACGACAGAGTAAATAAACATGAAACAATCGACAATCACATCAGCGATATATATTGAACCATCACAGGTTAGCCACAACACATACTTTATCTCACATCACTAAAATGAACCTGATGGACACGGACGTTAATAATAACACCATTTGACAGCAGTTTAACAGCGCCACAGTGGGTCACGCCCATGTAGAACACATTTCAAAAAAAATTTAAAAATAGTTGTAGTCTTCGGAATTGAAAAAATATATATCTATTAAAAGGTAATAGTCTGCAGATTCAGAAAACGCAAAAAAGTAAAAATTGAACTTTTCATTATTTTGAGCCTTTCCGGAGCCCCTTAAATAACCTACAACAGTTTGCCTGACCTCACTAATGCATGTAATTGAAATGGTCTCTCCTAGGCTTCTAATCATTGTCTAATTTCCGCACAAGTACAGATCGTCTTCAGATAAAACCATCTTCGTTTCAAGTCGGAACACGAGTCCGAAGTCCTCCACATATGTCAGCAGGCTTTAGGATTGTGAACACTGTTTCAAACAGGGTTACATCATAGCGGTTAATCTGGGGACGCTTCCCATTCGTCGAAATCGCTTTAGTGGATGCAAAGAGGTTGCTCAAGGAGCTTATGTCAATCAGTCGAAGGTAAGTAAAATAGAATCGCGCAAAGAATTTCAGAGTGACCATCGCGACCTATTAAGAGCAAAAAATAAGGGGAAGAAATGAAACTGCCGAATGAAAGAGCAATTTTCAGCATTGATAACGTGCCTTCTGCCATATATGGAGAAGTTCTGTATCGTGTTTAGAATGGTTTTGTCTGAACAGCCGCGCGGAGTGGTCGCGTAGTTTGAGGCTCCATGTCACGGACCGCGAGGCCACTCCCGTCGGAGATTCCAGTCCTCCCTCGGTCGTGATGTGTGTTGTTCTTAGTATAACTTAGTTTAAGTAGTGTGTAAAGCTATGGACCGATGACCTCAGCAGTTTGGTCCCTTAGGATTTCACATAAATTTTATTTAATTTTGTCTCAAGACGATCTGTGTTAGTGCGGAGATTTTGCATTTGTTAAAGGACTAGGAGAGACTATTTCAATCATTTGCTGCAGTGAGTTTAGCCAAAGTGCTGTAGGTTGTTTACGCGATAGCTGGAAAAATTTCCGCATTATTTGGTAGCGATGACTCGGCGCTAAAGCAACAGTATTCGTCCATTCGGCGCAATGGCGGCAGAGCCCGTGTTCAAAATGGTTCAAATGGCTCTGAGTACTATGGGACTTAACTTCTGAGGTCATCAGTCCCCTAGTACTTAGAACTACTTAAACCTAACTAACCTAAGGCCATCACACACATCCATGCCCGATGCAGGATTCGAACCTGCGACCGTAGCGGTCGCGCGGCTCCAGACTGTAGCGCCTAGAACCGCTCGGTCACTGCGGCCGGCAGCCCGTGTTCGAGGGATACAGTTCCACTTCGAGCGCGAAGGTTCATTTTTTATGTCACTTGCTGCAGCGTCGTTTGGGTGAATTTATCCTCGTTAGAGTTGTTTTGTTTGTCGTGTGACTCATAACATCTGCACTCTCCCTTATTCTTTATTTGTGTACGTCGGCGTTGGCCGCTCATTTATGGCTACCATGGTTTCCACGTGCATTCCATGAAAATGTACTGTAAGCTTTACTTCCGATAAAACAATGCGATAAGCGCAACCCGGGTCTCTAGAAATCCCTGATAGGCTTGTTAAAACAATTCATGTGAACTCTGATCAGGTGCACGCCGCTTATTTTGAGGCAGACGGGTATGTATTTTATGTGAAATTTACAGATCCTCTTCACGGTACAAGATTACTGTCGTGACATGGTTGTCAAGTCCCGTTCAAGCTTCGCGATAATTCCATTAGTTTGGTCTCACTCGCAGATACTGAAATTGACTGTACCAATGTTCGAGCGTTCACCCCCCCCCCCCCCCCCCCACTCTCCGCCGGAGGTAGATGACAACTTTCTAAAGGACTCCTTACGGTAATATGAAAAACGTCGTCGTGAACGTTGGTCTACTCACCACAGATTACAGTGTTAAGCTGGAATTCGTCCCGTGTAAAAAGGCAATATTCCATCACATTTATCAAGTACGTTGTTCGTTCTTGTAATGTATACTGGTCGACAGGGAATATGATTATGATGCAATGAAAGGGGCACGTTCGGCCTAACTGCCCCTGAGGGTGTTAATATTAAAGGCTTCAATAGTGCAACGTCGAAAATTAACAGTTGCTGATCTTGTTCCTTCTATTGTAGAAATCGGACCTGCTTCTGCTTCAGATCATACTGACTGAAAAGACAATGCCGATAGTCGTGTAAATGAATTTTTGCCTTTATCTGCGCCACAGGATCGGAATCCTGTGGCCCCAGGATAACCTGCAACAGTGAGAAACAAGCGACGTCGCACTCACGATGGCGAGGTTGAGAATTGGCTTCTACTGGCCAACCTCCTCCGCATCGACTTTGTCCACTGCTCGTCTCAACGATACGATATCCCCCTTCCGTGGTACGGTGACGCCGAAAAAGTTACCTTCAGAATCCCTCCAGCTCGCGAAGTGGCTCCTTCCGAGCTGACTGTGTGTGGACAGAGAGCGAGATCGCCCCCTTTGTCTTTTTGTTTTACGGTACAGTTTGAGACGTGTCAATAGTAACTCCAGAGCAGAACAAAATTTGCGACAAAGTATCACCTATTTCTTTGGTGATTTCACAGAATGCTTCGGCATTAGTGACTAGACCTACTTTACATTCCCTTGCTCTGAGGCGCAAGAAGCTGTGCCCACACCTCCGTCTGCAGAGGTCATCATGTCACGTAGCCGACAGAAACAGCATATGCATTTTGACAGTGCAGTGGCACGTAAGAAATCTAAGAAAAAAGATTCCGAACACTGGGGTATGGTCTCCCGATATCTGATCAATTTCTGGACTCTGCAATGGGCCTTGAAGCTCAGCTATGCACATCTCTGTACAACGGTGATCAATTATCCAAGCCTTCACGTTCCTTTCGTTAAACGTTAGTCGTGTGGAATCAGAACTGCGAGTGGTTTCGCTGCGTCAGTTCATTGTGGACATAGTATTCTTACCGGTCTAATTTAGGCTTTTCTCCTTATCATAAGATCTTTAACGCAGCTCCAAAATATTCTATGGAGACCCCCTTATTCTTTCTTGAAGGCGTTCCTATTGCTAAGGTGGAAATATTAAATTCTGGCAGGGCATAGGTTGTCAACTTTTTAATCTTACCTTGGTTCTTTTATAGGCTTCGTCTGGCTATGGTCGCACAGTGGACCGTTCGCTTTTTTATAAACAGAAAATTGTCTATCTGGTGAGTAAGAGTGCTCCTGGTATCCTGATGAACGGTGGTTCTAACTGTTTGTTGTATCCGACAGATCACTCTCCAAATTTTAGTTTCTGTCATGAATTACATGAAGTGGTCCTTAAGCCTGAAAAACCTCTGGATATGCAATAGCCGCCGCCGGTAGTTAAATTTATCGACTTTACTGCCACTTTTAGTAGCACATTAGGCATGTTTTACTTATCGGACTGCCTGCGCGATAGTATTCTTCTTGTTCATGTCATCCCTGCTGCCTCTACAAATCACTGCGCTGCGACTGCAACTCTCAATCGTTCACGGAAACCGCTCAAACTGTTTCTCACTCTGTCGATGTTAATCGTCGCTCAGATAGCTGATCCCTCCCTCGGTGAAGAGATCCGTGTGGGAGTGCACTTTCCGGTCCACTGGGATGTACTCATGCTTCCTTGGCTGGTGCATACAACTGGCAAAGACAAGATTCAGGCAACTTTTGATACCTTTTTGTGCTGCCAAAGCATGGGACTTTCGGAGAACTTTCGAAATTTACTATTCTATCCTGCGTGTACCTTATGCTGCGGATGACGTCCCTTTGCGAACTGCGATTGTTAGGCCTGAAAAGACGAAATTGTAGACCTTGAGGAGTATACAAATGGAAGGTTTGAAACTGCGCTCCAAGCTATGTTCATTGGTGACAGAAGAACTGACTTCCTTATGTCATTTGCTTCGGGATCAGACCCATCGTCGGTGCGCTTGAATTCATTCTATCACGACAAATGGTGGACGTATCGTAATAGCATAGGCTGATATAATTCGTGTCTCACATCAATACTATGTAGGCATCTACGACGCCGATGCATCCAATGATACCTTTTACGACCCACTAGTAACCACCTTGGATATGACAATTACACCTGAACACAAGGAAATGCTCTTAGCTGTCTTTGAGCTTGAGAAAGTTTGTAAACTCATTGTGGGATCGACTTCTGAAGAATACTCGTGTCTAAATGGTCTTATCAAAGAATTTTGCATGCGCTTTTTGCCTATATCGGGTGCTACCTTTACGTGCCCTTTGAATAAAGTTTTCTGGAGAGAATAGTGCCGACCTCATTCAATTTGGGGAAAATTGTTTTGCTACTGAAACGCCCAGGCCCGACTGGCCCTCATAGCTTTCGCCCAAATACTTTGTTAAACTTTGATTATAAGACTGTGCTAAGGGCATTTAATAGGTGGATCCCTACTCTGGTGGAGACGATTGTTGCAGAACATCAAATCTGTGTACCTGATCGTACCATTCTTACTCATATAGGCGAGTGTCATGAAGTAGTTTCGGTCGCTGCTGTAACGTCCATCCCTTGTGTCCTTGGATTTCTGAATTCTGATATGACATTTGACCCTATTAATCACAGCTTTTTGCCTCTCAATCTGGTGACTGTTGGCTTTACTGTTGACACACG
The DNA here is from genome assembly GCF_023898315.1 of Schistocerca nitens. Lineage (NCBI taxonomy): Eukaryota > Metazoa > Arthropoda > Insecta > Orthoptera > Acrididae > Schistocerca > Schistocerca nitens. The sequence continues at coordinate 546,059,427 of NC_064615.1, forward strand.
GCAGATTCTCTCAAATCTGTTACGGATATTTCGGCTTCGGTGGTTGTTAATGTCCAGCTGACGCCGCCAGTAAACATTCGTCGGGGAGTGGCTCAAGAAATCTCACTGACAACGACATAGTTTTTGCTGCCCCTGGATCCCCTACTTCGGATGCTTGCATCCCAGTGAGACGGTGGAAGCTTTCCGGAGAGACTATCGCTGTTCGTGCCGACTCGGATGACGTCATGGTTGTACTCCGCAATCCTGCGAATATACCTCAACTGAAAATTGTAATCATTGTCGGAGTGCTGGTGCACTACTTAATGAAGGTAAATGCAGGCTTCTTACATCGTGAGGTTTTGATGACGCGGTTGTGTCATGGGCTAATGCAGTGGATAGGCATATATCTCACGGTATCATCATTGATCGCTATCAACTCAAAATAACGACGCTTAACTGGAAGTATGTTACAGACAAAATTCAGGGAGCGATACTACAACATGAAAGGCGTTCTCTTACTCTGCTCCACAAAGTCCGAAAACTGGATACGAATGTCTTATGCAAAGCTTATTACGCAGCCCAAGTTTATCCGCTTCCCTCGATGATGGCGAAGAAACGACCACAGCTGTTTGCTCCTTTCTTAGGGAAACGACATACCGTTCGCTTACGGTATGAGGTGGTGTCGAAGCGTCGTTCCTCTGGTGGGTTGGGCCTGGCTGATACAAGAAGGAAAATGCATATGCTGCATGAGCGCCATAATATTTTGACGATAACTCAAGAAAGTGACACATTCACGTCCCATTTCTTTTTCTGTGCCCGCCCTGCTAGTCTTGACCCACCTACTGATACTGGTGATATAAATTACAAGTTAAAACACATTCGTGACTTCTATCATGCGGTGAGTTGCTTATGGGCTTGACATTTCATGGAAAACCATTCTCGCCATGAAACTCCTAAAGGCTTGTTGTGAAGGAGTTCCTTGCAATAACCTTGTTGAGGGAAGATCACCGCAAACAAATCAGTTTTGTCCAATGTCAGTCTTCCGATTTTGTCGACGCGTATAGCGTCCTCGGGGTATATGGCAGTAAATGACTTTATTCCAACGAACTAGAGACTTTGCCTTATTGAACTTAGTGAGACAAATTTATGTAGTCGTTGTATATCTACATACACGATACGACATCGTTTTATTTGCCGAGGTCGTATGACAAACTGGTCTTGGACTGGTACACAATTGGCCTTCCTTGATCGATATTCTAAGACTGTATACATTACAGATAACATAATGCGTTCCAATTCTTCCTTCTTCCCAAGGTCGAAAATGTAGCAACAGTGTCGTGGAAGGCGAGGGGGAAGATCACATGGCCTTCAGGCAGTACATGATCACGGCTTCCTGGAAACGTTTGCCTCGAATCGAGACCTCTTCACCAACATGTTGACTCTTGTTTTTCGTCGGGAACGTGTCAGTTAACTTCATTTTCCTGATGACAGGTGTTTCCCTTGTTAAGTCCGTTCTCTCCAGCTTTTCTCCGGCTGGTTCTCTCCTAGTTATCCTGTTTGTTTTGCTTTGTGCTTTGGCTCAGTATCGCTCCAATTTATAATGTGTATAGATAAAGAATATATACACATGAGCGTACGTACTAGCATCCAAATTGGAATTTTTCTCTACACGGAAGGCTTAGTTTGCATATTTAGAATATAATTCAATGTCGTCTTTCTGCTTTTAGTTTCCAGATATATATTAAAAACGCAAAAAAACTAAATTTAAAGTTTTGCTAAATATTACTAGAGATGGGTAAGTTTGTTGGTTACGTCCTCGGTTTTCTTCCTTTCTCTTTTTATTTATTATTCAGTTTCTATAATCAATTTTTTCTCATTATTCCAGCACATATAACGTGATGATTTCACTACGGTTTTCTGAAGTTTTTTGATTGTCACTCTGATAAAAATGGGGTAACGTCTTTGATTTGTAATTGAAATGCACTCGGTCACAGGGTTCGAACCTCGCCACCGTTTAAATTCTGAATAAAAATCAACATGGGTGGCTGAAGACTTCCGGCATAAGAAGTCACCCTCATTCCGTCAACGGTCTTGTTATAGAGTGCGGATGAGCGGACAGCGGTTCAGGACATTCCCTTGCGCATGGGGAAGGAAACTGCCTCTAAAAGCGGAAGAATCAACAATGGCCAATCGCTAGAGGACGCAGAGGGCAATGTAAACTAAAGATCTAACGACACATAATGTGTATACGCAGTACACGTAGCCTGTAAGTGAAAATCTGTCATGATGATCTCTCCATTGGCAGTTCCCCATTCTGATCATCTGGCGGGGACTGCCAAGTGGGAGGTGAACATGAGAAGGAGACGAAATAACCTAACGTTCTACGAGTCTGGGCTTGAAATGTCAGGGAAGCTAGAAGATCTGATAAGGAATTGCAAAGGCTCGGTCTGGAGATAATGGGGATCGGTGAACAGAAATGGAAAAAAGTCAAAAATTACTGGTCGGATGAGTGTAGGGTTATGTCAACAGCGGCAGAATATGTTATAACGGGAGTTGGACGATACGACATACAGTAGGTTTTTGTAAGCTGTCATATGATAACGATGTTATAATCAGAATTGACAGCAAACCAACACCGACAAGAATAGTTTTGGTATACTTGCTGACGTCACAAGCTGAAAATGTAGAGAGAGATAAAATATATGATGTATTGAGCAAGTAATTCAATACACAAAGGCAAATGAGATGTTGAGTTATATGGGGACTGGAATGCGGTCATAGGGGAAGGAGAAGAAGAAAGGGTTACGGGAGAATGCGTCTTGGTGCTAGGAACAGATATAGATTCAGATCACAATGTCTTAGTGACAAAGAGTAGCCTGACGGTTTAGTGAAGAAGAATCAATCCGCAAAGAAGATGGACACGGAAATACTGACAATGACGAGAAACGATTGAAGTTGTCTAAGGCTATAGATACAGCAATAGCTCAATAGGCAGTACCGTTGAAGAGAAGTGGACATCTGTAAAATAGGGAATCACAAAAGATGGAAAGGAAAACATAGGTACAATGAGGGTAATTGTGAAGAAACCATGGGTAACCGAAAATATACTTCAGTTGATAGATGAAAGAAGAAAGTACAAAAACGTTCAGGGAAATCCAGGAATACAGAAATACAAGTTGCAAGGAATGAAATAAAGAAAGTACATGGAAGCCTATACGAATCTGCTGCGTGAAAAAGTGAAGAAATCGGAAAAGACAATATTGTAGGAAGGACTGATTAGCCGTTCGGTAAAATTAAAGGCAAGGGTGGTAAAATTTTGAGTACAACAGGAATTCCACAAATAAATACAGAAGAAAGAGCAGATAGGTGGAAAGAGTACACTGATGGGCCCAACGAGAAGGGAGAAGAAACAGGAGTCATTTCTGACTTAGATCTAAAAGAGCTTTGGAAAACTTAAGATTGAGGCAGCAGGGATAGACGATATTCCATCAGATTTTCTGTACTCACTGCGGGAAGAAGCAACAAAACAACTCTTCACATTGGTGAGTCGAATTTATGAGTCTGGTGATACACTATCCGACCTTCAGAAACAGATCACTCACACAATTTCGAAGATTAAAAGAGTCAACATGGGCGAGAATTATCGCACAATCAGCTTAAAAACTCATGCATCGAAGTTGTTGAAAAGAATAATCTACCGATGAATGCAAAAGAGAATAGAGGATGAGTAGATGGCGATTGGCTTGGCTTTAGGTAAATTAAAGGACCCACAGAGTCCATTCTGACGTTGCGGTTGAAGGGAAGAAAGACTATAGAAAACTCAAGAACGTGCATAGGATCTGTCGAACTGGAAAAAGCGTTCAATAATATCAAGTGGTGCATAACGTTCGAAATTCTGAGGATGGGGGTATGCTGTACTGAGATACGGGTAGTGTACAGGAGTGGAATTAAAATTTAAGGTGAAAGGATATCAATTGTACGGCTCGCTGGTGACATTGCTACCCTCGGTGAAAGAAAGGAGAATTATATCCTCTGCTGAATGGAATGAACAGTCTGATGAGTACTGAATATGGACTGAGAGTAAACCGAAGATAGACGAAACTAATGGGAACTAGGAGAAATGAGAACAGCTAGAAACTGAACATCGAGGTGAAAATGAAGTTAAGAAATTCTACTATATAGGAAGCAAAATAACCAATGACAGGCGGAGCAAGGAAGAAAACAAAAGGGGTCTAGCACTGACAAAAAGGACATTACTGGCCAACAGAAATCGACTAGTATCAACATAGGCATTCATCTGAGGAAAAATTTCTGTGAATGTACGTTTGGAGTTCAGCGTGGTATGGTAGTGAAACATGTACTGTGGGAAAACCGGAACGGAAGACAATTAAAGCATTTGATATGTGGTGTTACAGACGAGTGTTGAAAATTAAATGGATGGATGAGGTAGGGAGTGAGGAGGTTCTGTGCAGGATCAGAAAGAAAAGGAATACGCAAAATACACCCACTAGAAAAAAGGGACAGAATGATAGTACACTTGTTGAGATATCATGGAGCCTTCCATGGTCTAGGGAGCTGTAGAGGGCAAAAGCTGTAGAGGAAGATAGAGACTGGAATACAACCAGCCAATAACTGAGGGCAGACGTTTGCAAGTGATAGTCTTAGATGAAGAGGTTGAGGAGAGAGAGGAATTCGTGGCGGGGGGCATCAAACCACTCAAAAGACTGATAACTGAAAAAAAATAGTGTTTATCGACGACAAGCGAAAAATCTGATAAAAGGGAACTGACAACGGTGATGAAAGATAGTTGGGCTAACACAGTCATGTATGAGATTTTACTAGGGGGCGTCCTCTGTTAAACATAAATTTGAGATCATACTTAGCTGAAATCCGTGAGAGTACATTGTCATCTATTTCGATAATCTGAAGGATTTGGTTGTTTTACGTATTATCTCATCGATAACTGTCAATCACAATGCGAAATCTTTGATGACTATACGATAATGCGGAAATTTTCTTTTTTTTATATGTATTGTCAGCTTCCAAACAGATAGAATTTTAGAAATTAATATGCAGTTCTATACAGAAATAATTGTTGGCCTCAGGCAATGATTTTTCCCATATGAAAATAGCCTTTATTTTAAATAATAGTTTTATGAACGATTTACTTATCGCACGCCTCAGAATAATCCGTTTTTGGCATACGTTTATGTAAATAAAAAATACATTTGCATCAACCTCGACAACGGAGTATTGACAGTATATACCTGCGTGCGTGCGCGCGCGCGTGTGTGTGTGTGTGTGTGTGTGTGTGTGTGTGTGTGTGTGTGTGAGGCAGAGGGCGTAGGAACGATTTAGGTTGTACTGAGTGCAGGAAAACACCTTTTTCAACTTGTGGTTCGATCCTCTACTCAGCTATCTTCATGTTGGCAAAGGGTCTGTGCATTTCATTTCAGGTGGATAAAGCGTGCAGATCGCATTACGTTTAACGCTGAGGGTGGATTCATTACAGAACTATAGAATTATTCACAGTTTTATTAACTGAGTGCTGTTTACAGAACGAGAACATAAAATTTGATCGGATGACAAGACCACGCCTTTTCTTATTGGACGAGCTTGTCCGATATGAGACATACAGGTAATGAAGAAAACTTGCTACCTGGTAGATTACCTGCAGCGTTCACCTTACCTGCAACACACAGCAGTGCTAGCCTCATTTTGTCCAGCTGTCGGCAGCGTGCTCGGTATCAGGCAGAGGTCGCTCCTTTTATGCAACAGCTGCTAGCCTCACCGTAAGCTGTTTCTCACGAGGCAGATAACCTCTCACTTGCAAAAGACGTCGCTTGTCGTGAACAGACGGTGTTGCCGCTGCCTTGTTAGGTCAAAGGGCCGGTTTTGTGATATACTGGCTTACATTTATCCCTCATACTGTATGTCAGAAGGTGCCAAGTACTCAGATTACAATACACATCACAACTTCCCGTAATTCAATAGGGGATATAATGAAGCGGATTAAGAAGTCGACATATCTTGTCAGTGTGACTACACAACACTTCACAGTTTCTCTTAATTCATAACAGATATAATTAAACGAATTAACAAGAGGACATGTATTGTACAAAAATGGAAAGGTGTTCGAACTAACGTGACGCAGGTGAGGTCTATAGGAGTGCTCTACTAGGGGAAGGACAGGTTTGCAGTACATCTACAGTTATATTCAGAAATATTTTACTTTACTTTTCGTTGCCGATGAAGCATTGTAATTGCCTTGGCAATAACAACCAATTAAACGATGTGACATAAGTAAAGCGAGGAACGCATTCCTGAATGACAAACTTGGGAAAGAAATTTCAATATTCAAGGGTCCTGCCGGAGGTTCGAGTCCTCCCTCGGGCATGGGTGTGTGTGTGTTTGTCCGTAGGATAATTTAGGTTTAGTAGTGCGTAAGCTTAGGGACTGATGACCTTAGCAGTTAAGTCCCATAAGATTTCATACACATTTGAACATTCAGTAGTCTAGATCACATAAATTAATCTTTGTTTACAACGATCTTCGAAAATTGCTACTCTCCTCTTATGATCTTCGAAAAGTTTTTGTTATAAAACGTGTTCCGTTGTTAACTGGTACCCCATTCCATGTGGTGGATAAAATGTGAAGGTCTTATTTCAATAGTGGTACTAGTCCATATTTGTTCATATTGAGATACAGAGTCCTAAAGTTAAATGAGCGCTGAAAAATCTGCAGTTGAGATACCAGAAATATTCAAGCATATGGCTTCTTTCTAGAGATGAACCTTTCTTTCTGTTTGTTTGGCTCTTTACTTTCAGAAGCGTTATAGACAGAAAAGTGGAGGTTAGAGACTTGTACCACTATTGAAATAAGCCCTTCATATATTACCTTATACTTAGGTTTGTCGACAGTAAAACCCATTTACAGTTAAAAAGCACTTCATGCAGTTGGAAATGTTCGCATACGTAGCATTCAGACAGGTTTGTTAATTCTTAAAACACGCAGTATACAATGAAATGGAATTTATGTGATCTGGGCTACTGAAAGTTTCTTCCCAAGTAAAACATAGATCGCTCTTTCCATGTTCTCAGGATGAGAAAATTTGCTCTGAATGACAAGCATAACAGTATATAAATGAATTCAATGCGGTATTACTTAATAGGAACTGATGTGGAGCCAAAAGTTTTGACAATTCTGAAGAGTAAGCGTTATCGTGTTACCCACCTTACATAACGTTATCTGCCAACAGGTTGTGGCGTAAGGCCATAAGTGAACAAATGCTGGTCCACCGCTGCTGAATCCGACAATCACAAATATAACTTCGGTACAGTTATTATTTATTAATATTTAAATTGGTGACTGGCGGAATTTGAAAGTACTGCTGAATAGGCTACAAGGTGTCGCACTGCAGTAAATCGTATGCTACAAATAAAACATCCATGAAGTTACGGACGAGCCACGTCGTAATTGTTCAGATGTTTATGGAATGAAACTGATATTTCGTTACATAGACAAACAAACGGCATATTCAACGAGAACTCTGATTTTCAAAGGTGGAGCAAAATTGATAAGTAATCCACAGTTTCAGAATAAAAGAACAGCTCATATAATCCGGAAAGAGGAAATTAATAATAAATTTCGTATTAACTTTAGTTAAATTCACACATGTAGCTTTAAAAGTAATATGTAACGAGGCTTATGCATTGAAATATTCCAATACCTCAGTTCAGGTAGGAATCTTCGTCTTAGTGCATTAACTCCAGCAGCGCTTACATTAGAAAATACGCCCACGAAACAGTGTCCCTTGCTTTAACTAGTATCGCAATACCCGTTTGCAGTGTATCACTGGAAAAGACCCTGCTGCTGTATAACAATGGGGAGGAGTGCAGCTTACCTTCAGCTGTAGTGCCGGCCTAAAGATCTGTTGACTGCTTCTGCATTTCACCCACATTTTTTCTTGTTAACACAGGTGCGCAGGTAGTTTAACGCATTTAGAAGAATTGCATGGGGCAGTAAAGGATTGGTAGCGTACTATCGCAATAGTTCATTTCTATTCTATTTCCAAAACTAATTTATTTTTTAAGTCAACCAACTTTTATTCCTTCAGGAACCGTTGCGCACAGCGTCCGTAGACTATATGTAAGGAGAGGCACCAAGTAATTAGTTGGAATCCCATTAGCTTTTCTTATACTTGCAAATCTAGATTTCGGCTATCAAGTCATCTTCGGTGCATTTTCGTTATATTTCAACAGCCTCGCAGCAGTTCATTTCACCATACGTTCTTCTGTGTTTTTAGTGAGACAGACAGTGTCCATCCGCCTATACATTTCCAAGACAATATGGTGTCATGAACTGCTGCGAGTCTGTTGAAATATAACGAAAATGCACCGAAGATGACTTGATAGCCGAAATCTAGAATCGAAACAATAATGTAAGCAAACGAGATTGCGAGTGACTGCTGTGTGCCTCGCCCTCTTATTTTCAGTTTTTTTTTTTTTTTCAGCTAACGCGTTGATAGCTCTTGTTGTACATTATGCCTGTTTCCACAGCAAGGAAGACCGCCTCCTTACCTAACCGGTCAACGCGTTTCAGTACCATGTGATGGACCTTGACTTAATTCTCGCTGCTTAAAATACTGGGTGGTTGCAATTGAAGTGCACCTATTCACGGATCTCCAGTGTGAGCTGCAATTGGTTTATGGCACCGAAACTTGGTAGATATGCTAATACGTTAATAGAGATCCGATTTACGCTGAAAAAAACCATTTGTTTCAATTGTGGCCACCAGGTGCAAATCTGGCGCTGTAAACTCTGTGTATGACCGTAGAACATCCACGCTGTCAAGCCATAGCGTGGGCGAATAGTATGGCTATCGAGGAGACAGACCGTGCACTGCTAACGCAACTGCGTTGTGTCAACGGCAGAAATAGCAGTGCTGCATTGATAGAGAGTATCGCCGCTGGAAGGTCTGAAGAGAGGCCAGATGTCATTAAACGCTATAAAGAAGATAATAATGAAATTCTAAAACGCGGTTGGCATTCATGTCGCACCTGGAAGTGGAAGAAATCCTATCACGGTGGAAGTTATTGACGATGTTGCTGCTGGTGTAAATGACCACGTGACACGTGCCTTGGGTACCGCTAGGACTCTTGCAGCGTCATGAGTATTCTTCGTCCCATGGTCAACAGTACACAAATTTTTGCAGTCTATTTTACACTGGTAGCCGTACAAGATTTAGACGGAGCAGCAACTGAAACCTCGCGATCTAGAATAACGTTCTTAACTTGCTCTTCCGTTTGTGGCGCAGATCGAAGGTGATGACATGTGGTAAACAATATTCTGTAGAGTGACGCGGAACATTTTACACTACAGGATGTGCAGTGAATACACACTGATCTGTCGAACTTGGGTCCTGTTAAACCACATGTTCTGCAGGAAGAGCGACTGCACTCGCCGTATGTGACATTGTGGTGTGGATTCACAAGTACCTTAAGTCTCCATCCTTTCTTTTTTGAAGAATGCACCCAGAGTGCCTGTCATGTGTGCCGTGACGTCTGCACGTTATCGGAACCACGTTGTACAGCACGAGATTCCAGCTTTGGAAGAGTGAATCCATGTGGAAACAACTTCCTTCATGCAACAACACCTCATTTCGTTTGCTGCTATGAAAGATCTTCTTAATGCAACCTTCAACAAATTCGTAATCAAGTTCCAGAATTTACGGTCTACCAGGAAAGTTCTCGCGCTCAGATTGTTCTTGGGACCGAGACCTGTCTGAAACCCGCGGTGGAAACCACTGAGTTGTTTGGCGAGTCATGGAACATATATCGGACTGACAGATTAGAGGCCACAGGAAGGGACGTGCTCATTGCAGTTGACCAAAATATTGTCTATTGAGGTCGAGGTTAAATGTGACAGCCGGCGGATGTGGCCGAGCGGTTCTAGGCACTTCAGTCCGGAACCGCGCTACTGCCCCGGGCATGGATGTGTGTTATGTCCTTAGGTTAGCTAGGTTCAAGTAGTTCTAAGTTCTAGCGTACTGATGACCTCAGACGTTAAGTCCCATAGTGCTCAGAGCTATTAAATGTGATATTGCAGGTATCTGGTCGCGTATAACAGTTGTACATGAAACCAAGTCAATTGTTGGATGCTCTTAGCCGTCACTCGATTCCGTTGTGGCATTTTTACAAAGAATGTCTACCGTCAGTACCGCGTAAATACCAGAGTCGTACGAAATTAATTGAAGGAGATTTTAACCAACCGATTGATTTGGATTCGTTGCAGGGGGTACAGACAGTCTAGCGAAATACTTTTGAAGACGTTCTCTGAAAACTGTCTTGAGCAGCTAGCTCGGCAGCCGACACGCAATGTAAACATCTTAGATCTTGCAGCTAAAAATAGGCCTGACCTTATCGACAATGACAGTATGGAGAAGGGGATTAATGATCATATCATTATAGCAACTACCACAACGAAAATTAATAAATCAGTCAATAAGCGTAGGAGATAGTTAATGCTACAAAACATCTCACTTAGTGAACTGATATCAGTTAGTACCAGTGAGATGGATGCAGAGTAATTATGGGTAAAGTGTAAGCAGATTGTAAATCAGATCTTGAGAATTACGTGCCTAGTATGTGGATAAGGGATACAAAAGATCCGTCGTGGCTTAGCAATGAAATTTGGGAGATGCTGAGGAAGCAAAGCCATTCCACTCTCGGTTCAAAAGAGAATACACAAAGGACTACAAGTAAAGGATTATAGAGACCCGTGCAGCTTTCAAGAGCTATACGCGATCTATACCTATACTACTACAACAACAATCGCCACACCTTAGCCAAAGATCTGGCAGAGAACCCGAGAAAATTCTGGTCTTATGCAAAATCGCTAAGCGGGTCTAAGACTTCCGTCCAGTCCCTTATTGACCAGTCTCGTGTGCAAGTTGTAGATAGCAGCCCGCATCTCGTGGTCGTGCGGTAGCTTTCTCGCTTCCCACGCCCGGATTCCCGGGTTCGATTCCCGGCGGGGTCAGGGATTTTCTCTGCCTCGTGATGGCTGGGTGTTGTGTGATGTCCTTAGGTTAGTTAGGTTTAAGTAGTTCTAAGTTCTAGGGGACTGATGACCTCAGATGTTAAGTCACATAGTACTCAGAGCCATTTGAACCATTTTTTGAAGATAGCAAAACGAAAGCCGAAGTTTTACATTTCACTTTCAATAAATCATTCACACATGAGAATCGTGCAAACATACCGTCACTTAACTATCGGAAACTCTCCGTATGGACGACATAGTGAGTAGAATCACTGGCGTAGAGAAACAACTGCAAGATCTGTAAGCAAATAAATCACCAGCTCCGGATCGAAACCCAATTCCGGTTTTACAAAGAGTTTTCTACGACATTGATGCCTTATCTAGCCTGTATTTAAAGAGATCTCTCACCTAGCACAAGGTCTCAAGACTGGAGAAAAGCGCATGTGACTGAAGTATGTAAGAAGGGTAAAAGAACGGACCTGAAAAATTACAGAGCAATATCCCTAACTTCGGTTTGCTGCAGAACCGTTGAATATATTATCTTCTCGAATACCTTAAACTCTCTTGAGACAGGAAAACTTATGTCAACCAGTCAGAATGTTTTTAGAAAGCATCGCTCGTATGAAACTTCACTTGTCGTTTTTTCACCTGTGGATGAAAGACAACAGGCAGATTCCATGTAACTAGATTTCCGGAACCCCATTGGACACAGTACTCCAATGCAGGCTGTTACAGAACATAATAGCATATGGAATAAGTTCACAGATGTGTGAGAGGCTCGATACCCTTTAAGTAAAAGAACCCAGTATATTGTCTTCGACGGCGAGTGTTCGCCAGAGACGACCGTATAGTCAGAGGTACCCCAGGAAGTGTGACTGGAACGCTCTTGTTCTCTATGTACATTAATGATTTGACTGTCAGTGTGGTCTTCAATGTGCGGTTATTTGATGACGATGCTGTGGAGTACGGTAAGGCGTCGAAGTTGAGTGATTGTTGGAAAATACAAGATAACTTAGACAAAATTTCCATTTGGTGTCATGAATGGAAGCAAGCTCTTAATGTGTAAAAATTTAAGTTAATGCCGATGTGTAGGGAGAACAAACCTGTAAAGTTCGGGTACAGTATTACTAGCTTCCTGCTTGAGGCATTCAAGTCGTTTAAATATCTGGACCTAAAGTTGCAAAGTGGTATAAAATGGAACGAGCACGTGAGAACTCTGGTAAGGAAGGTGAAATGGTGAACTTAGGTTTATTGGGAGAGTTGTAGGTAAAAGCGGTTCACCTCTAAACGAGATCACATATAGGTCGCTGGAATGACCTATTCTTGTTTATTGCTCGAGTGTTTAGGATCCGCACCAGATCGGATTGAAATAATCATGAGCTCCACTGAGGAGCTGCTTCAGTGACAAGAACGGCTGCGAGATCTGGAATGCTGATAACGGCGGGAGACTGGTGTGAAGACGGCAAGCAGGTTCATATCGCAGCCGAATGTCACCACTGCCAGAAAATGACTCTGCGACCTGTCTGCACTAAATACCCCTTTCAAGGCCGGAAAGCGCTGCTCATCCAAAGCGAGGAAACTGTCTCAGTGAACGGTGACACCAGATTTCCGATAAATTACTGGTGTGATACACAAAAGACACGATAGAAATCAGACTGGGGTTGCCCTCACCAAACAAAAACTACTGTATCACCACAGCTCTTATGCTGTATGGATTTATTTATTTATTTATTTTTTGCTTTATATAATGTTACATTGTTGATCGTCTGTAAATGTGTTTGAATCGATAACATAAAATTGTATACTCTTTTCTTTGTCAAGCCTTTTATGTCGTGATTTTATTCTATGCAAAGTAGTGTATCTGTAATTTAAAATTCTTTGTCCCATTTGGAGGGAACAAAACTTACTGTATATAATTGTAATTTTGTGTCAATAATTTTTTGTAGAAGTGCCAATATGTGAAAATGTTCTGTCTTATTTAATGTATTTGATTGCTGTTATGTAAACTGCTGATCCTCACTTAGGGCTCTTAGTTATTCTGTATGTAAACGGTGTAGTGGTTCCCCTCGGGAACGGAACTGTGTAGCGCGCGCAAATTGTGGTTGGCTTAGGTGGAAAAGGTGGAACAAGAGTCAGTCGGGGACGAGCAGTCAGTGGAGGACGAGCCAGCAGTCAGAGATGAGCTACGAGTCCGTGCACTGCCGTATAAAAGTTGCATAGTGCTGGTTTCGAGAGAGGCTTTTCTGTTATTTTCCAATGCCTCGGATGGATGGATAAATAGCTGGGCTATTCTGGAATTTGTATCTATCATCGCCACCAAGAAATGACAGAGTCCAGCAATTCTGCCTGCAATTCCACCTACCAACATGCAGTTGCCTCCACATTGCGCAATCATTGCAACGTAACACGGTAATGATGTACAGTGAAGGATCAGCTTAATGGATGTGTTATTGTGCTGAAATATAAGGTAATTTATATCTGAATTTATGTACCAACCTTGATTTTCTCCTCATCATAACACCTCTCAGGTTCCTTTCCGTTTGAGCTAAAGTGATTACCGAGTGTCCTTACTGAAAGTACGTTAAAAATCCAGTTTTCTAATTAATGCCTCTTGAACATAGAAAAGTGAAAGTTAAAGTTAATGTGGCAAGAGGGTGAGTTAGAGTTAATGATGCTTGCTGAAAATAACATTCTTAGTAAAAATGCTTATTAATGTGTTGTTGCCAACTTCAAATTAAAATCTCTCAAGACTGAGGCTTATAGAGTTTTGCTTAGTAAATGATCACATTATTGCCTGTTGTTGATTTCAGAAAGTGGGTCAGTGTCTTACATTGTTAATTTTATGTCTCACGGTAGTAAAAGTAGAAATCTGCATTGTAGGAAATTATATGTTCATGATTACTAAGTGCTTGTCTCTCTTGTGTGCATATTAACAGTATAAAGACCACTCAGTTTGTGTGAGCCCTGAAAGTGATAGTGTTTTTCTGTACCCGTTATAATTTTGCAAATAGTTTGTGCTGCTCCAGTTGTTAGCTTCAATCTCAAAACATATGTGTGTCAGAGTTCATTGCATTCGCGTGTGGCCAAGTCTAGATTGTGTTTGTCCATTAGAGTTACTAATTACTACTTTCTTGAACGAGAATGTTAATCATTCTCTTGCCTAGTTAGGCTGGCGGCCGTTTTCTTTATCCGTTGAACAGTGCAGATAAACAAAATTTTGTTTGGTACTGTTCAAATATTTACGTAATTCTGACTTTCATTTCCGATAAGCCACCTCCGTTAGGGACAACACGGTCAACATAACAAAATTCCTCTCAGAGGGTAACACTGCTCTGTTGCTTTGTACCATAATTGCTTTTGCAAAATAGTTTTATGTCACAACCTGTTTCTAGCATTGAGGTTATGGTATAGCAGTAGCAGACGGGAGTGTTATACTACTTCCTCAAACTTATGTTGTTACAACGTAGGCGACTTCGACGTGGAAATTAGATACAGTCCAACAAGTTTCTGTAGCACTGTAATTAGATACAGTCCATCGTGTTTCTGTAGCATTGTTATAACGGGAAAGGGCTTCCAAAGCTGACGATAGCCTCATGGCCCTCGCGATCTTTTGCGGTTAACATGAAGTGTTGTATGCGATTATAGCGTAACTGTCGCTTACTTAACTACGAAGCAACTGCGGTGTTGTAACTAAGAACCAATGTACGGCGGTCCAGAGACACTGACTGCATCTGGACGTGTGGCTGCTTTGCACCGGAGGAGCGACGAACTAATGTCGCGACGCGCTCTGCTGACACCGACTCAGAGCCAGCGCCGCGCTTTTACTTATGGGGCCGGCCGCGGTGGCCGTGCGGTTCTAGGCGCTTCAGTCCGGAACCGCGACACTGTTACGGTCGCAGGTTCGAATCCTGCCTCGGGCATGGATGTGTGTGGTGTTCTTAGGTTATTTAGGTTTAAGTAGATATATGTTCTAGGGGACTGATGACCACAGCAGTTGAGTCCCATAATGCTCCGAGCCATTTGAACCATTTTTTTACTTATGGGCTTCTCCTCTTGTAGCCTTCGAAATTTCTCATACGTACTCTTCACTTACCTGTGCTGATGCCAGAAGCTCTAACTTTATTTCGTTTAGCAGCATAATTTTAACCACTTCTTCATACATATCCTGAAAGTCACCATACAGGGCTTGGTGGTTGGTGCTCTCTACAATTACTAGTCATTTCCTTTCCTCTTTCATTTGCAAATGCAGCGATTGAAAAGTAAGTGCCAAATGTACGTTGGCGCAGTACAATCGTTTTTGCAGTCAGCTTCAGAAGCCGGTGATCTAAATTTTCCCAATACTGTTCCCCCAAAAGAATGGCTCCTTCCATCCAGGGATTTGTATTTGAGTTCCCGGGGGATCTCCGTAATTCTTGTGTGTTGTTCGAACCTACCGGTAAAAAATCCAACATCCCGCCTCCGAATTGCCTCAATGTATTTCTCTATTCCGATGTCGTAGATCCCAGACATCTGATCAGTTCTCAAGAGCTCACCCTTTCATGTATAGAGAAAAATAGCGGTCCTGTCACACGTCTCTGTGCACTCCTGATATAACCCGTGTGTCTGAGGGATACTCACCGTCGAGGAAAATGTATTAGGTTCTTTTACTTAACAAGCATTCGATCCACTCAAATATCTGGGAATTTTTTCCAATGATCGTACCTTCATTAATAGTCTGCAGTTGAGCACCGTGTCAAATCCTTTTCGGAAATCAAAAAACACGGGATTTGCATGTTTCTCTTCAGCCGTAGTTCGCAATCTATCATGTGCAAAATGGCGAACAAAGTTTAGTATGAGCGATGCTTTCTAAAACCGTCGTGATTAGTGGACATAAGCGTACAAAATTTTAGGTCTCAAGAAAATTTATAATATTCTAATGAAGAAAGTGTTCTAGAATTCTACAGAAAACCTGCGTCAAGGAAACCGGTTTGTGCTTATGAGGCTCCGTTCTTGTACACAGCAGATACCTGAATTCTTTCAAGTCACTTGGAACTTTGCGCTGGGCGAAAATGTCGCGATAAATGCAAGCTACGTAAAGGGCCAGTGAAACCGAATTGGGGTTCCATCCGGACCTGACGATTTATTTATGTTCAACTCCTTCAGTTCTTTATCTACGCTAAGGATACTTATGACTATATCGTCCATCTGGTAGTAAGCTGGATGGTCAAACTACAAAAGGGTTTGTACGACTCTCCTGCGTCAACGATTTTTTAAATGCGAGATTTAAAACTTCGCCTTTCGGTCTTCAGCTGTCACACCATGCTGGTCAACGTGTGCCTAGATAGAAGCTTTAAACCCGCTTAGCGGTTTGACGTAGGACCAGAACATTCTCGAGTTTTCGGGCAGATCTTTTGTTAAGATATGACAGTGGTAGTTGGTGTATTATTCGCGCATAGATCTAATCACAGGTGGAAGAATCTCTACTAACCTTTGCATGTCGTCATTTGCACGTTCCCTTTTAAACTTTTGAACCGAGTGTGCAAGAGCCTTTCTGTCCTCAGAATTCCCCAATTTCGTTGTTAAACCACGATGATTCTTTTCCTTCCTTAATCCAGAGTCCATACACCGGAACTAAATGATGTCAGTTAGCATCGTGTAAGAGAGATGCTAACAACTGCTTATTTACTGTTTCTAGTGGAAAAACTCTCCTAGCCTTCTTAAGTAATTTAGTATCTTTCATAACTGCATAAAGTTGTAATTCCTGCCTCTGGACAAGCTCGTCTGGTCGAGTTCATTCTTTCAATAGGGATGTTGTTTCACTTCTCCTGTGCAGTGGCTTTATTTGAGTGGATGTAATTCTCTACAGGATCATTCTACGAGCTACCATGAATGGTTACCCTTCAACCCACAAAACCCTGCTTCTCGACTCGTCCTGGGAATTACGTATATGATGTGACATGTGAAATAATTAGCAGCAGGTCTGCTAAGTATGCTAGATATGTGTAGATTACTTGACTGTTTGTTATATGGTTGGAAAGTAGCCGTGACGTGGCTGGGCCAGCTAAGCCATACTCGGCAAAGGACAGAGCGCTATTGTTATTGCAGCGAGCTGTGACTGGTCGTGCGATCACTCAGTGGATTCCAGCGTCTCAGTGACTTGAAAACACTGAAAAGATAATGGAAAACTGTGCAGCTGTATGCTTGAGGACGCGATACAAAATGACCCAGGAACTGCGTATATTAAAACTGAAATGTAAAGGAGTAGAGAAACACTAAAGTTGCTTTGAAACATACTATAAAAATTCTAAAGACTGCGTCAGATTCACTATTGTAGGACGGGTTCACTGTTAATATTACCATGTGCATACAATTATTATTAACGAAGTTTTAACATTTAAACACCAAGTAGTTTATGAAAACGAGAACATATTAGAAAGACACATAATATAAGGATGTGACACACCATTAAGTAGACACACAACTAAGTAAATTCTAGCATCAGTTAGTAAATAAATATATTACTAGTATTATTATTATTATAACGATTGTCCCCTTTAGGAGAGCGATTGAACTTGAATTCATAATTTCATCTTCGGATGTTTTTCTTCTTTGCTTCCCAAAACCTCCTCATCCTCTCAGAATGCTCCTTCTTCCGTTCCTCTATCCATTTTTTACAGGCTGACGCGATGTTCTTTCCCCAAACTTCACACTTGTGATTTCATGCCGGCACTCGGTGCGATCTTCGAGATTTTTAATGCTGATCTGCTGTAGATCCCTCTGGACTTCTTTCAGCCATTCCGTGCCACATTTACTCCTTGTTATAATACTGAATAATTTCTTTGCTGTTCTGGAGTCTTCCATCCTGTAGATGTGTGTATAAAATTTGGCTCGGCGCATTCTGATTTCATCTGTTACTATGTTGATCTTTCTATAGAGCTCGTTTTGTGGTCTCTTCATCCAAATGCCATTTTTGTTGATTGGGCCGTAAATCTTCCTGAGAATTTTTCTTTCCTGCTTTTCTACACTCCTGGAAATGGAAAAAAAGAACACATTGACACCGGAGTGTCAGACCCTCCATACTTGCTCCGGACACTGCGAGAGGGCTGTACAAGCAATGATCACACGCACGGCACAGCGGACACACCAGGAACCGCGGTGTTGGCCGTCGAATGGCGCTAGCTGCGCAGCATTTGTGCACCGCCGCCGTCAGTGTCAGCCAGTTTGCCGTGGCATACGGAGCTTCATCGCAGTCTTTAACACTGGTAGCATGCCGCGACAGCGTGGACGTGAACCGTATGTGCAGTTGACGGACTTTGAGCGAGGGCGTATAGTGGGCATGCGGGAGGCCGGGTGGACGTACCGCCGAATTTCTCAACACGTGGGGCGTGAGGTCTCCACAGTACATCGATGTTGTCGCCAGTGGTCGGCGGAAGGTACACGTGCCCGTCGACCTGGGACCGGACCGCAGCGACGCACGGATGCACGCCAAGACCGTAGGATCCTACGCAGTGCCGTAGGGGACCGCACCGCCACTTCCCAGCAAATTAGGGACACTGTTGCTCCTGGGGTATCGGCGAGGACCATTCGCAACCGTCTCCATGAAGCTGGGCTACGGTCCCGCACACCGTTAGGCCGTCTTCCGCTCACGCCCCAACATCGTGCAGCCCGCCTCCAGTGGTGTCGCGACAGGCGTGAATGGAGGGACGAATGGAGACGTGTCGTCTTCAGCGATGAGAGTCGCTTCTGCCTTGGTGCCAATGATGGTCGTATGCGTGTTTGGCGCCGTGCAGGTGAGCGCCACAATCAGGACTGCATACGACCGAGGCACACAGGGCCAACACCCGGCATCATGGTGTGGGGAGCGATCTCCCACACTGGCCGTACACCACTGGTGATGGTCGAGGGGACACTGAATAGTGCACGGTACATCCAAACCGTCATCGCACCCATCGTTCTACCATTCCTAGACCGGCAAGGGAACTTGCTGTTCCAACAGGACAATGCACGTCCGCATGTATCCCGTGCCACCCAACGTGCTCTAGAAGGTGTAAGTCAACTACCCTGGCCAGCAAGATCTCCGGATCTGTCCCCCATTGAGCATGTTTGGGACTGGATGAAGCGTCGTCTCACGCGGTCTGCACGTCCAGCACGAACGCTGGTCCAACTGAGGCGCCAGGTGGAAATGGCATGGCAAGCCGTTCCACAGGACTACATCCAGCATCTCTACGATCGTCTCCATGGGAGAATAGCAGCCTGCATTGCTGCGAAAGGTGGATATACACTGTACTAGTGCCGAGATTGTGCATGCTCTGTTGCCTATGTCTGCACGATGTTGGGGCGTGAGCGGAAGACGGCCTAACGGTGTGCGGGACTGTAGCCCAGCTTCATGGAGACGGTTGCGAATGGTCCTCGCCGATACCCCAGGAGCAACAGTGTCCCTAATTTGCTGGGAAGTGGCGGTGCGGTCCCCTACGGCACTGCGTAGGATCCTACGGTCTTGGCGTGCATTCGTGCGTCGTTGCGGTCCGGTCCCAGGTCGACGGGCACGTGTACCTTCCGCCGACCACTGGCGACAAGATCGATGTACTGTGGAGACCTCACGCCCCACGTGTTGAGCAATTCGGCGGTACGTCCACCCGGCCTCCCGCATGCCCACTATACGCCCTCGCTCAAAGTCCGTCAACTGCACATACGGTTCACGTCCACACTGTCGCGGCATGCTACCAGTGTTAAAGACTGCGATGGAGCTCCGTATGCCACGGCAAACTGGCTGACACTGACGGCGGCGGTGCACAAATGCTGCGCAGCTAGCGCCATTCGACGGCCAACACCGCGGTTCCTGGTGTGTCCGCTGTGCCGTGCGTGTGATCATTGCTTGTACAGCCCTCTCGCAGTGTCCGGAGCAAGTATGGTGGGTCTGACACACCGGTGTCAATGTGTTCTTTTTTCTATTTCCAGGAGTGTATATAATTTAATATATGTAACATAAAGTACAGGATTTACTTTAATATGTGTAGACATCTGAGTGTTGGTTGTTTTTTTCTCTGTTGAACAGTTTCCCCACAAAAACGTCGCAACATTTGTGACCTGATGCTTTCCGTGTGGCCGTAGCGGCCCGCAAAGTGAACGGTGCTTGTCTGTATAGACTTACCTTGATTATGCCACATGAACTTGGAGATAGTAACCAACCTAAAAACGTACGACTTGTAATAGCTATAATTGGTATTCTGCAAATAAGTATATACCATTGTAAAGTTGTTCAATACACCACCCTCAGTTGCTAATAGAAATATCTGCACTTATTTGCGTTGCCACTGTGTGTTATTTAATATATTACGTAACTTAAACCTGCTGTACCAATGTGAATGAAGTCACCATGTTGATGAGCTTTTATGCAGTTCTGCTTTTGCGTGTAAAACTAAATAAGCTACTAATACTGCTATGTTTGAAAGTGATCAGTATGATAGGCAGTTCATAATCACCTAACAGTTTTTGGTGTATTTGTTTGAACTACATATATGTTGTAATATGTGTGATGCCACGAAGAATGGCGGTCAGTTGTAAGCTGCTGCATTGAAAAAAATAGCGGCCCAGTGAGCAAGTTTTTAAACAGGCAGGAACCCTTCGGGTTTTTTGGTTTTTCATCTTTGAATTTTTCGTCTTTGTGATCTGATCGGTGAGGCTGGTTTTGGTAAAGTACTGCACTCAAGAAAGCCTCTTGTTATTTGGACATAGAAATACTTTCAGCATTTGGCATTTCAGGCCTTAGAAATAATTCAAAGTGTACCATTTCGAGGTAGATATTTGGAACTCCGAGTTGGGTTAGCAGTAAATATTTCTACCGTGTTGGATTTGTTACTGAATCAAAAATACATATACACAACTGCTGAAACTTAAGATTAGCCAATTTTTTTTATTATTTTACTGTACGTCACCAAGCCTTCAGTATACATGCGCTCCTGCTCGGGAAGGGTCTACTTATACTGCAGAATTAGCCATTTTACTTTACCTTGAAAGTGCTGTTTATTTCAATAAACAAATGATCCTAGGTAACACTAACAGTTGAGGCACAGGTTATTATCCTACGCGATCATTTTCTCAATATATATATATATAATGATGTGTTTAATGATATCACTATTTGTCATTGCCAATTAAGGTACTTTTTCAATATCGATGCTTGATGAACGACTTAATACTATGCCCCTGATTGTTAAGTAGCAACGAACTGAAACTCACTGGCTACTAATTTCACATTATCGTTACACAAAAAAAACACTGTCCGAACGGGCGTTGAAGGCTCAACGGCACCGACCGGCCGCCGCCTCATCCGTAGTCCATAGGCGTCAACAGATGCGGATAACGGAATGACATTAAGTCAGCACACCGCTCTCCCGGCTGTTATCACTTTTCATGACTGGTGCCACTACTCCTCAACAAGTAGCTTCTCAATTGACTTCACAAGGGCTTACAGCATCCCCGTTGCCAACAGCACTCCGCAGACCCGGATGGTGACCCATCCAAGTGCTAACCAAGCGCTTAACTTCAGTCATCTGACAAGAACCGGTGTTACCACTGCGGCGAGGCCGTTGGCTATCGTTACACAAGCCCCATTTCCAAACAGACATGTTACAGGTTGATAGAATAGGGGCCTAAAATTACAAGCAACAACTGTTATTTTATTTATAAGTTAACTGATATACCGGGCGATCAAAAAGTCAGTATAAATTTGAAAACTGAATGAATCACGGAATAATGTAGATAGAGAGGTACAAATTGACACACATGCTTGGAATGACATGGGGTTTTATTGGAACCAAAAAAATACAAAAGTTCAAAAAATGTCCGACAGATGGCGCTTCATCTGATCAGAATAGCAATAATTAGCATAACAAAGTAAGACAAAGCAAAGATGATGTTCTTTACAGGAAATGCTCAATATGTCCACCATCATTCCTCAACAATAGCTGTAGTCGAGGAATAATGTTGTGAACAGTACTGTAAAGCACGTCCGGAGGTATGGTGAGGCATTGGCGTCGGGTCTTTCAGCATCCATAGAGATGTCGATCGATCACGATACAGTTGCGACTTCAGGTAACCCCAAAGCCAATAGTCGCACGGACTGCGGTCTGGGGACCTGGGAGGCCAAGCATGACGAAAGTGGCGGCTGAGCACACGATCATCACCAAACCTCGCTCGCAAGAGATCTTTCACGCGCCATCCGTCGGAAATTTTGTGAACTTTGTTTTTTTTTATTGTAATTAAACCCCATGTCATTCCAAGCATGTGTGTCAATTTTTACCTGTCTATCTACATTATTCCGTGGTTTATTAAGTTTTCAAATTTACACGGACTTTTTGATCACCCTGTACATATCTCCGAAAGTGCTTCCATGGTTTGAAGAACCCTAAAATTCGTACATACTGTTTACGATCTTTTCATTGAAAGCTGTTCCATTGCACCTGATGACGGTTCCCTGACCACGCCTATTGCAGTTAACTTTGTCTGCAATACGAATTCTCTAAAATTGTCGGTTTTGTTGGAAATTTAATAACATTATACAAATTTGGCGACATTGGAAATTCACAGTGCACTTAGTGATATGTGGGATCTTCAAGTTTTTGGACTGTGGCTTATTCGATACAACAAGAAAAGGGAGTTTTGGAATGTACAACAGCACTTTGTACATCAAATCTAAACCTATAATTTATCAAAATTGTAGCGTCCCAATTATTTATACGAGAAACACCGACAGTTATCTCTGCAGTGCATCTCATTGTTTACTGATCAACGTTTAACTCTGTTAAAATACTGTTCTGCATGATTCAAGTGTTAATAGATCAACCAATGCGAAAATAGCGCCAGCGGCTTATGTAAAGTTACCGTCAATTATCAGTTGTTGTCTCTGGTTATTTACACAAAATGTTCTGTTAGAATTATCTCTTAATAATAACAGAGATTTTCCGCCATCTTCGGATCATAATTTATTTTAACAAGTGGTAATATCACTATTTATAATTTCCTTAGTTGTCATTTTTTCAGAAATTGACGTTTGCGGAGAATTATTACACATGTTTTCAAGAAACAGAACGGGCTTGCGTTACATAATTATGACATAATTATAGCAAAACATGAGTTGCAGTGAAACACATACTGATTTAACATTTCCTGCCAACGTACGGAAGATAGCATACTGCTTCGCAGGAAGTGGTACAAGAAGAAACAAAATAGAAAGCCTTTTTTATGGAAGACTTGCCGATATTACTTTCATTCCGAGGCGTCTCTTTTACTTCAGTTCACGCCAAATGTCGCACAGCTTCCGACGTCAGTCTGCTTTCCTGCTGCCTGGAGACGGCCGACTGTCCTTGGTGCCAACTGTTGCCTTGCGAGAAACTTTTGTGACCTCCTCCGTTATTAACTTTATCGCTTCGTCGCCTGATGTCACTATTTCTTTATTTTCTCGGTCAGAGACAGCAGGGGCCGTTGAAGTTCCTCTTTTGGGCTGGCGGGGTTCATGACACTGGCCACTTTAGTCGTGACACTGCTGTTATTACCCTAAAGTTACCGCGTCCTGTCTCTTCACGGACATTCAACTTGGAAGGCAATAATTTCTGTGGGAGTACCTGCATTCATGACGATAAATCCCGTAGATAACTTCTCTTTTCACTCTGTTTCTTAACTTCATGAACAAGTTTCTTTTATCTACCTCCTTTGCAATCATATAAAATCTCGTAAATGCTGATATCTATTCCTCTTCCACATAGTCATTTCAGCAGTGTCTTTTATCACGCCTCTCGCAAGTGATGAGGAAAGAGGAGGGGGAGGAGTAACACCTCGTAAAAAACCTGGGACCATCTGGCTCGGGATGTTAGAGTAATCAGTCTTTGTAGAAGGTAGGCAAAACGTGGATCTCTTCGAATCTTGGGGAGTTAAAGTTAGATCACGTGGCTATTTATAAATGCAATTTTAGAGAAATCACGAATGTAAAAGTAGCAAGAATCAGGGAATTTGATTGTGATCATTACCTGACTAAAATTAAACTGAAACTTCTCCCAACAAAAACCAAGAGAGACAGGAAAAATAAATTAAATATAATACAGACAGGCTCAACATCACCAAAGAAGTAATTAAAAATTTTCAGGAAGAAATTAAAGTAACTAAATCAGGGAAACGGGAAGAAATATCGAGAGAAATAAACACGGCCGCGAAAAATGTATTTCAAACAACAAAAATGAATAAGAAAATCTGGTGGAATAAAATCTGTGAACAAGCAGTTACGGAAAGAACAAAACAGTGGAAGAAATGGAAATGTTCTGGGAAGCTTGAACACCTTGATGACTGTAGAATGCAAATGAAAGAAACAGAAGGAATAATATAGAGTGCTAACCGATCTTTTGAGAAATCATAACGTCTTGACACACAAAACAACGTAGTAAAAATAGCTCCCAGAATTTCTATCAGATATTTAAAAGTCATCTAAAGGGCTGCCAAACTTCAGGTATTTGATTCACACATGGAAATGGTAGAGTAGGCCTAAGCAACAGCCATAATCGTGAAATACCAAGAAAGTACTTTGAAAACTTATTGAACTGCCAAACTGTAAGCTACAATTTCCAGATCTCCAAGAAAATACACAAACAGATCCACCACCTACAGCTGAAGAAATTAAAAAAGCATTAAGTAACCTGAAAAACAACAAAGCCTGTGGAGAAGACTCTATTACGGCTGAACTTACTAAATGGTCTCAATCTAAAATTATAACTAACCTTCAGCTGACGTTTGAAGAAACAACCCGTGGTCTAAGTCGGCCCTCAGCCGTGGCAGCGTGCCGACGGCCCCGCGCGCCGGCCAGTGCTCCGCTGCAGGCGTTGTTTACTTCCGCGTCGTAGCTTTAAGGCTTGTGTCCGTCCACCGTGAACAACATGTCGAGCGCTTACCGCCGTGCGACCCTTTAAGTTTCCTTCCCAGCTGAACATGCGCGACCTCGTGCACATGAAGTTGAAATGTTCATACGTGAAGAAGTTCGTTTGGATCCTAACCACGTTATCGGAATCCATTTTTCGATCACGAGTAGTGTCGTTCATATTAAAATGACAAACACCGAGGTGTGTGAAGATGTTATTCGCCGCCATGCAAATGGACTTAGGTTCAAATACTCTGATGGTCACGTCGGAGCTGTAACACTTGAACTCGCACAGTACGGTCAACGCACGTTTAGGGTGTTTGAACTACCTTTTGGAGTGCCGAAGGACGAAGTTGTCTCTGCGTTACAACCATACGGTAACGTCATCGGTTACGTAGAGGAAAAATGGCAAACCTTCACGACCTACCATGTCCTTAATGGTGTGCGTCAGGTCAAAATTGAACTGAAAAAACATATACCATCATACCTGACAATTGGCGGGGAGCGAGCCATTGTCATGTACGACGGCCAGCCCCGAACATGTGCGGGCTGTGGACAAGAAGGCCACGTCAGATCCGCCTGCATGCGACGCCGCCTGATCCAGACTTCGGTTGGCGAGGAAGCGTCCCCAGCGGTGACCACTCAGATCTCTGTCACATATGCCAAAGTTGCCCAGGGAGGTAGCACCTCTACACAGGGTCTTCCTGCTCCGTTGACGTCGTCTGATCAGGTAGATGGAACCGCTCCTGAGATTCCTTCTGAGGTGCCACAGACGCCAGATCCTGACCTGCCGAATCATCACAGCACTGTGACTGAAAATGCTACTGAAATGTACGTTGATCCGGGAGTGGTACCTACTTCTGTTTTCCTTCAGACTGGTCCGGAGTCAGACGAAAGCCACCCGCAATCGGACTCTGTACGGCCTGTTCGAAAACAAGGGTCGACACGAAAGAGAAAGAAACGTAGCCGTACACCCCCTGATGAATCCATTCTACGGATGGATACCAGGGATGCAGACCCGAAGATGGACGACAAACCGCTCTTTGATGACCAAAAGTCAGATGCGAAAGACCCGCCACAGGCGACCACTGGCAACGAACACCCCTCCTTACTGGCGCCGTCATCCCCACAGGTCGACGTTGAAGAGAGTCTATCCGATGAGACGAAAACTACGTCTCCTCTCCACGTGGATGATGTGCACAGCCGATGCCCTACCGCAGTATCAGTCTCCTGGGCAGACGACGTGGAGATCGAAGGGACTGGGGTGGACGGTGCTGATGATGGGGCACCCCCATTGGTTGCGCCCGCGCCCGCGCCCGCAAACTCTCCACAATAGCAGCCTCTTCAGCGTCCGGCAAGATCGACGACCTCTCGCTCCTGAAGAAGAAGCCCCACCTGTGCCTGTGGGACTCCAACACCAGCATTATCGTGTCGCAACGATTAACCTCGCGACCATTCGTGCGCCCCACAAACTAGCGCTGCTCCGCGATATGATTTATGATGCGGACATAGATATTGCGCTTTTTCAGGAAGTGCATGGCGCCGATTTTTCACCACCACATGGCTTCACGGTGCATCTTTCTCCCGCTTCGGACACCGGTAGTGGTGTTGCCATCATCTTACGCGAAGGTCTTCTTGCCGAAGATGTCCTATACCTCCCCAACGGCAGAGGTATGGCCCTTACTCTCTTTGGTGTGCGCATCGTCAACATTTATGCGCCGTCGGGCTCCAGCTACAGTCGTGAACGCAATGCCTTCTTCGCGAGTGAAGTTACACCCGTTTTTATGCGACCACACGATGGCTGGGTCATGGGTGGAGGCTTCTACTGCACCCGGCGACCTCAGGATCAATTGCCGCGTCACTCACCATGCGCAGCTCTGGAAACAGTAGTCACGCGGCTACAATTTGTCGACACGTGGAGACATGTTCACGGTGATCTTTTGGGCTTTACGTACTACATTGCGCACTCCTCTAGCCGACTGGATCGCATCTACATCTCGCGATCCCTAATTCAACACACGCGACAGGCTGAAATCTGGCCCGTTGCTTTCTCAGATCATGAGGCTTACTTCTGTGATGTTGTTCTCACAAGACAGGCAGTATGGCACGGGCGTGGTTTATGGAAACTGAACACGGCACTTCTTAATTCACCTGACTGTCGACTTCTAATAGAAGACACTTGGATCACATGTAATAGACGCCGACTCACGTATCCGTCTACCATATACTGGTGGATCCAGTGTGCAAAACCTGCTCTTCGAAAAACTTTAATCCGGTATGGCAAAGATGTTGTCGCCTGGAGGAAGAGCACTATGGACTATTACTACAGGATCCTACGAGAATGCTCCACGATGCCAGCCTCCCCTGAACGCCATACAAGGATGAACCATGCTAAGGCCCAAATCTCCAATCTTATGCGAAGGCATTTGAAAGGAGCGATATTACGGTCTCGTACTGCTGATCGCATGCCTCATGAACATCCGTCGATGTACCATATCATCCAAGAACGCCAAAATCGACGCCGAAAATTGATTCACGTCCTAACAGATCAAGAAGGGCGTCGCTACGTAACCCAATCTGCAATAGGGAATGTGCTTCACGCCCACTACCTGCAGCTATACGCCGCAATTCCACATTCACCAGAGTTGATCGAGGAAGTCTCACAGCTCAACTTCGGTGGTATCCCAGGAGATGCGGCGATTGACTTGATGTCAAAGGGGACTTATGAGGAAGTCCGCGATGCGATCCGGGCAGGAACCATCAATCGCTCCCCCGGACCCGACGGTCTTCCCCTCGAATTTTATCGCACCTTCCGTGATTTGTTAGAATCCACCTTCACCTCCATCTCTCGGGAACTGATGTCTCCGGAGGTACCTGTGCCGGACGCTCTCATGGAAGAAATTATTATTCCTGTACATAAACAGCATGGTGGCAACAATATCAGTGATTATCGGCCCCTCACCCTCCTTAACAGTCATATGAAAATCTTCACTCGTCCTTTGGCAGCACGACTTAGAAACGTTACCCGATATGTTGTGTCGCCAGACCAAGCATCTTTGGGAGGGGACAATAATACCCGCACGGCTTTATGCCGCTACAGGGATATGATCGCCTCTCTGGGGCACTTGCGTCTTTGGACTTTAGTCAAGCTTTTGATAGGGTTGACCATTCGTTCCTTACGGCCGTTCTCCACCATATGGGTTTCCCAGTCGCCGTTATCACGGTAGTGATGCGCCATCTGCGGGGTGCCTCATCCAGGATTGTGTACAATGACAGACTCACTCCACCGATAATAATAGGTCGATCCGTACGTCAAGGTTGTCCTCTATCAGCAAATTTGTACGCCTTTTCCTCGGAATCCTTGCTATGTGAACTAAGACTACGTTTGGTAGGGTTGTCCCTAGATCGCTACCGATTCTGTTGCACGGCCTATGCTGACGATGTAGTCATCTGTCTACGTAATGCCGACGAGGTTCGAGCTGTTTTGACGTGGTAGCGACTTATGGTGAGGCGTCGGGTAGCTCTTTAAACGTACGTAAGTCACAAGTTATGTTCATTGGCACGGGACTTCCCGTGGAGTGCGTTACACCTCTCACCACCGTTGATACCATTCGTTGTTTGGGAATAGATTTTTCATCTGATCTCCGGCGTTCAGCCACCATCAACTGCCGACGCCTCCTTTTAATGATCAGAGCAGGTCTTAAGGGCCATCGCCTTCGATCCCTGGATATTCTCCAACGAGCTCGATATGTCAATATATATATCGCATCCCGAGTTCCCCATGTAGCACAAGTTCTACCTTTCCCGCTTACTGTGGCACGTCGCATGTTGGCAGCGATGGCATCTTTCGTCAGCTCTGGGCTGTTGCTCAAAGTTCACTATGCAACCCTTACTCTTCCCCGTGAACGAGGTGGGATAGGTCTGTTTCACTTGCCGGATAGAGCTCGCGCCCTATTTGTCAGCTCCCAGATGACGGTATGGACACGTTGCCCAACGAGCCTCACTGGTCTCCTCCTGTCGGCATATTCGCCGGTCTCACTGTCGGCCCCAGTGATGATCTCGGATGTCCCGGCCCAGTTCCATTATATACGGTACTTCTTTCTGGAACTCAGTTATCTACGCCTCACCTTACCAAGACAGCTTTTATTCAAGACAAAGGCAGTATACAATGTCATCCAATTAGGTCGTCCACCTAACCCGATTGAACAAAAGTTCCCCCAGGTTGACTGGCGTCGTGTATGGCGCGCGGTGTTCGCCTGTTACCTGACACGAATGTTCAATCTGTCTGGTACCTAACTGTCAATGGTAAGCAAATCAACCAATTTCGTCTTCATCGTATCAACCTCGTCCAATCACCACTATGTTCCACGTGTGGAGTGCCAGACAATGATGAACATCGGATTGTTTGCGGACCGGCGGCGGAGGTTTGGCACTTGGTTCGACGTATTGTGGCTTTTCTAACGCGGGACATTCCGGATCGGATTACTCCCCTTCCATTATTATTTCCGGAACGTGACTATTTTCCTCAGACAATGACCAATGCTGTGAATTGGATTCGCGGACATGCCATTCACTACTTATGTGGACGAACTGTAAACTCTGTACTCGATATTTGGACATACGTCAATGACCGTCATTAGGTCGTTGTCCGTCACCCAAAATACAGACAATTTTTCTCGAACTTCCTTGGGAGTGCTTTCCACGAGTCGCCTCGCAGCTGGAATGTGGTAAGCCAAGAGAGAAGAAGGTTTCCTCTTTGAACCAATGAACATTTCTGAACAATTGAACGGAACACATCAATTTCGAGAAGACGTGACTCAACATATTACCAGCGGGGCGCAAAAGGCATCTGATCAATTACACAACAAAACTAAACAAAATAAAATAAAATAAAATAACAATAAAATAACAATAAAAATAAAATTCAGTAAAAGGAAGGTTTTGTTTTGTGTGTAAGGATAGCCCTAACCTTGATTTCCCATATTTCCCCTGGGGTAAGTTTAGTCAGGAGCCAACGCCTGAAATGGACCAGTTTTTTTTGTTATAGGATGAAAAGTGACGGTGGCAATTGGTTTTTATTTCTTTTTTATTTTTAGTAAAGGGTTTTCAAAAAGAAAAGAAAATGTTAAAAAGAAAGAAAAAAATTTAAAAAATCAAAAAGAAAAAAGGGGTAGCGTTTTTGATTCATGATGCAGAAGGCAATGGAAACCACTGCATTAAAGACACGTAACGTGTATCCACAGGACATGTGCCCTGTAATTGAAGAAGTGTCATGATGATCTCTCCATTGGCAAAAGATTCCGGAATAGTCCCCCATTCGGATCTCCGGGAGGGGACTGCCAAGGGGGAGGTTACCATGAGAAAAAGATTGAATAATCAACGAAAGGATAACGTTCTACGAGTCGGGGCGTGGAATGTCAGAAGCTTGAACGTGGTAGGGAAACTAGAAAATTTGAAAAGGGAAATACAAAGGCTCAAATGGTTCAAATGGCTCTGAGCACTATGGGACTTAACACCTATGGTCATCAGTCCCCTAGAACTTAGAACTACTTAAACCTAACTAACCAAAGGACAGCAACAACACCCAGTCATCACTAGGCAGAGAAAATCCCTGACGCCGCCGGGAATCGAACCCGGGAACCCGGGCGTGCAAAGGCTCAATCTAGATATAGTAGGGGTCAGTGAAGTGAAGTGGAAGGAAGACAAGGGTTTCTGGTCAGATGAGTATCGGGTAAAATCAACAGCAGCAGAAAATGGTATAACAGGTGTAGGATTCGTTATGAATAGGAAGGTAGGGCACAGGGTGTGTTACTGTGAACAGTTCAGTGACCGGGTTGTTCTAATCAGAATCGACAGCAGACCAACACCGACAACGATAGTTCAGGTATACATGCCGACGTCGCAAGCTGAAGATGAACAGACAGAGAAAGTGTATGAGGATATTGAATGGGTAATGCAGTATGTAAAGGGGGACGAAAATCTAATAGTCATGGGCGACTGGAATGCAGTTGTAGGGGAAGGAGTAGAAGAAAAGGTTACAGGAGAATATGGGCTTGGGACGAGAAATGAAAGAGGAGAAAGACTAATTGAGTTCTGTAACAAGTTTCAGCTAGTAATAGCGAATACCCTATTCAAGAATCACAAGACGAGGAGGTATACTTGGAAAAGGCCGGGAGATACGGGAAGATTTCAATTAGAGTACATCATGGTCAGACAGAGATTCCGAAATCAGATACTGGATTGTAAGGCGTACCCAGGAGCAGATATAGACTCAGATCACAATATAGTAGTGTTGAAGAGTAGTTCAAGACATTAGTCAAGAAGAATCATTACGTAAAGAAGTGGGATACGGAAGTACTAAGGAATGACGAGATACGTTTGAAGTTCTCTAACGCTATAGATACAGCAATAAGGAATAGCGCAGTAGGCAGTACAGTTGAAGAGGAATGAACATCTCTAAAAAGGGCCATCACAGAAGTTGGGAAGGAAAACATAGGTACAAAGAAGGTAGCTGCAAAGAAACCATGGGTAACAGAAGAAATACTTCAGTTGATTGATGAAAGGAGGAAGTACAAACACGCTCCGGGAAAATCAGGAATACAGAAATACATGTCGCTGAGGAATGAAATAAATAGGAAGTGCAGGGAAGCTAAGACGAAATGGCTGTAGGAAAAATGTGAAGACATCGAAAAAGATATGATTGTCGGAAGGACAGACTCAGCATACAGGAAAGTCAAAACAACCTTTGGTGACATTAAAAGCAACGATGGTAACATTAAGAGTGCAACGGGAATTCCACTGTTAAATGCAGAGGAAAGAGCAAAAAATGGTTCAAATGGCTCTGAGCGCTACGGGACTTAACATCTATGGTCATCAGTCCCCTAGAACTTAGAACCACTTAAACCTAACTAACCTAAGGACATCACACAACACCCAATCATCACGAGGCAGAGAAAATCCCTGACCCCGCCGGGAATCGAACCCGGGAACCCGAGCGCGGGAAGCGAGAACGCTACCACACGACCACGAGCTGCGGACATATAGCAGAGAGCAGATAGCTGGAAAGAATACATTGAAAGCCTCTATGAGAGTGAAGATTTGTCTGATGTGATAGAAGAAGAAACAGGAGTCGATTTAGAAGACATAGGGGATCCAGTATTAGAATCGGAATTTAAAAGATCTTTGGAGGACTTACGGTCAAATAAGGCAGAAGGGATAGATAACATTCCATCAGAATTTCTAAAATCTTTGGGGGAAGTGGCAACAAAACGACTATTCACGTTGGTGTGTAGAATATATGAGTCTGGCGACATACCATCTGACTTTTGGAAAAGCATCATCCACACAATTGCGAAGACGGCAAGAGCTGACAAGTGCGAGGATTATCGCACAATCAGCTTAACAGCTCATGTATCTAAGCTGCTTACAAGAATAATATACAGAAGAATGGAAAGAAAATTGAGAATGCGCTAGGTGACGATCAGTTTGGCTTTAGGAAAAGTATAGGGACGAGAGAGGCAATTCTGACGTTACGGCTAATAATGGAAGGAAGGCTAAAGAAAAATCAAGACACTTTCATAGGATTTGTCGACCTGGAAAAAGCGTTCGACAATATAAAATGGTGCAAGCTGTTCGAGATTCTGAAAAAAGTTGGGGTAAGCTATAGGGACAGACGGGTCATATACAATACGTACAACAACCAAGACGGAATAATAAGAGTTAACGATTTAGAACAAAGTGCTCGTATTAAGAAGGGTGTAAGACAAGGCTGTAGCCTTTCGCCCTACTCTTCAATCTGTACATCGAGGAAGCAATGATGGAAATAAAAGGCAGGTTCAGGAGTGGAATTAAAATACAAGGTGAAAGGGTATCAATGACACGATTCGCTGATGACATTGCTATCCTGAGTGAAAGTGTATAAGAATCTGCTGAACGGAATAAACTGTCTATTGAGTACACAGTATGGTTTGAGAGTAAATCGGAGAAAGACGAAGGTAATGAGAAGTAGTAGAAATGAGAACAGCGAGAAACCTAACATCAGGATTGATGGTCACGAAGTCAATGAAGTTAAGGAATTCTGCTACCTAGGCAGTAAAATAACCAATGACGGACGGAGCAAGGAGGACATCAAAAGCAGACTCTCTATGGCAAAAAAGGCATTTCTGGCCAAGAGAAGTCTACTAATATCAAATACCGGGCTTAATTTGAGTAAGACATTTCTGAGGATGTACGTCTGGAGTACAGCATTGTATGGTAGTGAAACATGGACTGTGGGAAAAACGGAACAGAAGAGAATCGAAGCATTTGAGATGTGGTGCTATAGACGAATGTTGAAAATTAGGTGGACTGATAAGGTAAGGAATGAGGTGATTCTACGCAGAATCGGAGAGGAAAGGAATATGTGGAAAACACTGATAAGGAGAAGGGACAGGATGATAGGGCATCTGCTATGACATGAGGGAATGACTTCCATGGTACTAGAGGGAGCTGTAGAGGGCAAAAACTGTAGAGGAAGACAGAGATGGGAATACGTCAAGCAAATAATTGAGGACGTAGGTTGCAAGTGCTACTCTGAGATGAAGAGGTTAGCACAGGAAAGGAATTCGTGGCGGGCCGCATCAAACCAGTCAGTAGACTGATGACCAAAAAATAAAAAAGAAAGGGGAAACTGAAAAGAAACCAGAAGACTGGAAAGTGGCTCTCATACATCTCTCGCACAAGAAAGGTGATAAGCAAAATGTAAATCTTTGTTGCCAGTGGGTTATAAAATTTTTCAACAACACTACTAAACAAGGTAGAGGCAACAGTTGGTAGCGATTTGGGAGAATATCAGAGTGGATTTAAAAAGGTCAGATATTGCGTAGAACAGATTTCCAACCAATAGTCCACATAATTCGTCACAGACTTACAAACTCCAAATATATAGTTGTAACATTTGTAGATTTTAAAAACGCATTTGATTCGATTGATAGGAAAACACTAGATAAAGTGATCAGATAATTTGGCATTAGATCTAGGTCAGCAAACCTTATTCGTTAACGCCCACAGACATCAAATTGAAAGTAAGGTTTTGGGGTGAAATATCGAAGGTATTCAACACAAAAACAGGTGTAAGGGAAGGTGATGGTATGTCTCCACTGCTCTTTAACTGCGTACTACAGAAAATTGTAAGGGAATTGAAACAAACACTAAAAGTACAGAAGCTATCACCAATCAGACTGGGAATTAAAAACGAAGCTATTGAAATTCAGTTTAACATTTGCGGATTATTTTGCCATTCTTTCTGAAAACCTAACAATTGCTGGAATACAAATAAATCTCTTAGAAGAAATAGCCCACAAAGCAGGTTTAATAATACCTGAAGAAAAAAAAACAAAATTTATGACTAATATAAATAATTATCCAGAATGCGTAGCAACAGATATTGGTCAGATAAAGAGGGTAAATAAATTCAAATATTTGAGAGAAATTATCCAAGAAAACGGGTTAGAAAAATTCGCTGTAGGAGAAGAGTACATAAAATGGAGAGAGCTTATGAAATAGCTGGAAATATTTGCAACAAAAGGTGTCTGTCTAAAAATTTGAAGATACTCCATTACAATACATTAGTAAAACGTGAATGTCTCTATGCAAATGAGTGTTTAGTACTGAACCACAAATTACACAAACTTGGAGTCCTAGAAAGAAAAATTAGTACTTGGGTCCCAAGAAATACAGAAGTTTATCGCAACATAGAAACATAAATGAAACGCTACAAAAGAGGCAAATGCTATTTTTAGGACACTTAAACAGAATGATTAGCAAAAGTTTAACCAAACAGATTTTTAAATATCTTTGCGATTAGAAGTCAACAATAGCCTGGATTCAAGAAATTGGAAAATATTAGGAAAGAAATGACATAATTGAAAAAGATGCAACAGAAAGAGAGAATTTTAAGAGGAAAGTTTTAAAAATGGAAGGATTCCAAGGCAGGAATGAGAAGAAGACAGTTTCAAAATGGTCCAAGGAGAGAAAAAGGGTACGTAGTGAGAAGATGAAAGAATACTGGATAAAAAAGAAAGAACGACAAAGAAGGATGCATTGAAATTGATGTGTGGTTTTTAGATGACCTTAGAGAAGAAGGAAAGGATAACAATAACAATAATAATATAATAACAATTTTACCCACTGTGTGAAGCAACAATTCCGTTTTTGTTTGTTTGGGTCTCTGTTCTAGATCACGTAATAACTGGTCTATTCAAGACGCAGAATGACTAGCTAAACGTATTATTGAGAAATGTAGGTTAAAAAATGGGAAGAATACACCAGCGATGGATTTTAATCCCCGAAGAAATGTATCATAACTAAGTAGAACATTATGAACAAAAGTTTCACGTTCTATTTAATTGTTATGAGCGGTTTCGAGGTGTTGCAAACAATGCAACTGAACTTTAATACCTCTTATTTAAAAGTGCAGTAATCGTTTTTATTTCTCTCGAATCTAGTGAAACTTTACTAATTTTCATATCATAGAACAATAA
The DNA here is from genome assembly GCF_023898315.1 of Schistocerca nitens. Lineage (NCBI taxonomy): Eukaryota > Metazoa > Arthropoda > Insecta > Orthoptera > Acrididae > Schistocerca > Schistocerca nitens. The sequence continues at coordinate 546,094,847 of NC_064615.1, forward strand.
ATAAAATCATTGGCTTCTCCCGCAGGGGAATGAAATGCTGGTTTCTGTATACGTAACCAAGGTCAGTAACAACTTTAATGCATAATTTGATCTTATGTTGATCTCGTTGTTTTCATAGTTCAGGTTTAACTTAACACACTAGTAAATAACGATCAATGACAGCAGTTGAATTTTTCCTATCAGATTCATAAAAACGGGGAGCAGTTGTTCGAGTTAATGTGAATAATCCTACTGACATGGAGACAGACGGTTCTTTGCCTTTCCTGCACGTTTTAGTTATACAGAAGAATGAAAGCGAGAACAATTCAGCTATCGTAAGCTCACTCATGCCGATTTATATTTACAGTAGTCCACTTATTGTATACTGATAGCGTGAATAAATAACCAACACAGAGATACATATAGTTTGGCTAAAGAGCTTCCCCACGTAAACTAGAGTTATTAGTGAAACGAGTCGCTCGGCTCGTTTCATGTAGTATATTTTATTTTTGTCACCTGTGCATCATATAGTATTAAACTATGTTAAACCTCTCGAGAAATGTAAACCAAGCTTTTTATTTCCTTTCACTTGTCCCAGTAAACCTGTTTCCGTCTATTCTGATTTCCATGAGTGATTTTCGTTGGAAA